>NC_088644.1:19347741-19376741 GCF_964019385.1 Sycon ciliatum
TTGTATTCACTGGTTATAAAATAGGTTAATTAAGACAAACTCACAAATTGAATACCATCGGTCCCTTGGTGTTCGTCCTAAAGAGGTTCGACTGGATATCATTCATACTCACCAAAATATATGTAAGATTTTATTATCATGGAGTGCCTTGTTTATCTCTCAGTATCAGTACCTCCAACCATAGCCTTGACCCTTTTATCCTCAGGATCAGGGTAGTTGTTGGAACGAGGTGTCGGACTCAGCAATGTATTTGTTTACATTTTAATACATGTATATTGTTCCTCCTTTGCTGTGTTGTTTTAGAAAATCGTGGACTAACAGTTTGAAGTCATTGAACTACTTCCAAAAGTTGTATCGACATCAACAGGATAACGATTTCAGTGCAATATGATGCAGGATGACCTTATCACGATAACCCATGATTATAAACCAAAATATACACAGAATCAACAAAAACATCTGCGACACGCACCTGGCGCATGGCTACATTTCTCAAATAAATCTGATCGAGGGTGGGGAAATCTGAACTATCTGAAAGGCAAGACAAATTTATGACAGAGTCATGAAATTCTGCAACATCAACATGCACAGAATGACCTCCGTATAAAAAAAGTATCACCACCACTACTCACATGTTTCCCCGCAGAAGAACAACATGCATTATGCTAGTGCCATTTTCTGCAAGAAAAGGCTTGCACATCAATGCGTATAATACGGTATTGATATGCTCAAGAGTACATAAACCTCTTGATATGATGTGAAGGCCATCATTCACATAATATTGATATAGGGCATTCCATTGATTGGTGACAGAAAAAACAAAAGAAATTATAGCAATAAAAACTGCTTTATGGCAGTTTTCTAAAAAAGTTATTGTGTTCTAGTCCATGGACCCCGTCTAAAAAGTAAGAAATTAACGAAATGTGATAGCTGAAAATTAAAATTTCACACAAAACCTCACAATAATCACACACAGAATTAAAAGCTACATGTAGAAGACCTTTTCCCCTCGTGATCCTCTTTACTATGCATGCATGTTGCCAATTGTTGGTGCAGTACAAGTTAAAGTTGAAAGCAGCATTTCAAGTGTTGTGATTATTGTGAGGTTTTGTGTGAAATTTTAATTTTCAGCTATCACATTTCGTTAATTTCTTACTTTTTAGACGGGGTCCATGGACTAGAACACAATAACTATTTTAGAAAACTGCCATAAAGCAGTTTTTATTGCTATAATGATAATAGAGAGGTTAAGATGCACGTTATTTCCGACGTGACGCGCAATTTCACGTCAAACTTGGCGTAAAACTCCAAATTTCGACGTGAGCAGCCGGTCACTCGCGTTGATTTTTCGACGTGCGAGCAAACAACGCGAGCTGAACTTTTGCGTCACGTCGGAAATAACGTGCATCTTAACCTCTCTAATAGGGAGGTTTCGCTCTACGGAATTACGTATGAAAATAACGTATGAACTGCACGGAATTTTCATACGTAAAAATCAGAGCTGTTGGGTTTCGCTCTACGTGATTTCTCCACGACTGCTCAACATGCGTTGTGGTTGGAGACGTGTTGGCTGCATGCGCCCACCGCATGCACCATGAACCGAAACCGCGTTTTCCATGATATTTTGCACGTGGTGTACGGTGTGTGTATACCTTGTGTTTCGCGCGGCTTGAATGTTGCCATGCGGAAAATGCGAAAAAATAGTTCAAAAAGTCCTACGGAGGACCCAACGTAGGAAAGAGCTTTCCTACGGAAATCCGTAGAGAGATTTACGTATGAAAGTTGCCCTCGCTCCCCGGCGCGTACGACATACGGATTTTCATACGTAATTACGTAGAGCGAAGCCTCCCTATTACCGGTATGCAAACGAATGATACCAGAGGCAGAGAGTCACTGCTGACCAGCCCTCAGCGTTCACATACTTTTGTACTAAGTCTTACTCCCTGGTAGTATCCTGCTAGCAAGCCCAAGAGTACATACAATGTAGTAAAAATACCGTGGCGATACGGTGACCATGGTAACCCAGGTCGAGCACGGGGGTCCTTCCAAGAGTACTACCTTGAAAACCAGAGTGTGCAGCTCGGATGGGTTGCTGTCACCATGATTACATCATATTTGTGATGTAGTGCGTACAAGCAGGATTCAAGCAGGTCTCTTTCTGCACAACTGCAGCTCAGTTGTACGCACTACGCCATTTCCCGCCTCAGATCTGCACCAAATATGACGTAATCATGGAATTCCGCCGTGACAGACACCCATAGTCGAAAAGGCCACAAGCTGCACACTCTGGTTTTCATGTACTCTTGCCAGTCTTGGTCCTTCACACCAATGGTCTTCGCCGCAAACGGCAAAATCGCTCCAGGAGTGTTCAAGCAATGAAAGAGCTAGCACACAGATAGCCCTTTCCCACAGATGCTAAAATATTCCGCAACTTTTGCTTCAAGTTCGCAACCATGCCAAAACAAGTGAAAGTTGCTGAAATCGCGTCCATATGTTCAGAAAAAGCTCAACACACACACACACACACACACACACACACACACACACACACACACACACATTTAGGCCTTCAGACGCCCGTTGCTGGAAGTGATGAGAGCGATGCTATAGCAGAAATCAGAGCATCTTGTGCGGCCATTGCCCAATGAAACAACTGGCGAAAGTAAACGTATGCACACACACGCACTCATGCTCGCGCACGTACGCACACACACACACACACACACACACACACACACACACACACACACACACACACACACACACACACACACACACACACACACACACACAAATCCACTAGAGCAGGATCAGATGATATGTGTGAGTTATCTGTCCAGCAGTTGTGCATATCACGAACCAAACAGAAACGTTCCAGGCCGTTCAAATCAGTGCTCAATGCTCAAAGGCCAGAGCTAGTTATAAGAAGTAGAGGATGAAATAAAGTTCGCAACGACTCTGACTTTCATGCCGCTAGGTGATCATCAGAATGATGATCTTGAGTATCACGCGGATCTCTCTCTCTCTCTCCCCCCCCCCCCCCCCCCCCCCCCCCCGCCCTCCAATCCACAGAATCATGAAAATGGTATTGCTCAAGTCTAAAGTTGATTTGATCAAGATGAAGGTCAAGATGAATAGAACGGTGTCGGCATGATTTTGGCTCTCGCCATTGTCACTGGAATAGCATGTTGCGTCTCAGCTTCTGCTGATCAGCATGCATGCCTCTACCGAAAAGAAATCAGCTCAATATCGTGGCTACAGATAAGCTGCCTACTGCCCCGGTTGGCTGCCCGCACCGATCCGCCGAAACACAAGATGCCGTCGTCGACAGCCAGGAGGTTAACAAAGCAACATTGCGACTGCAGTGCTGCCACCTCCACCCAGGCACTGTTGACGGCATCGTACACCATGACGGCACCCACGATCTCGCCGTCCAGGGATACACCTCCCACTACGAGAAGGGTATCGTTGATGACCATGGGACAGCAGGCTCGATACGGCACGCGTTCGATCTTGGAAACACTCCAGCCGGGACAAGCTGGAAGTCTTTCCGCATCTTCCTCTTCGTCTCGGCCGTTTTCGGCCACGCAGAGATGCGTGCCGGTCGAGCTTCCGAGGTGCACTGTCATGGGGTGTTCTTCAGTGGTTGTGGCGTGGCCTGTGTTTGCTGAGCTGTCACTACACACATGAACGGGGTGTAGATCAGTGGTTGCGTCGTGAGTCATGCTTGCTGAGTCATCACTACACACATGAATGTGGTGTAGATCAGTGGTTACGTCATGGTTCATGCTGGCTGACTCGTCACTACACACAGGAATGGGGTGTAGATCAGTGGTTACGTCATGGTTCATGCTGGCTGACTCGTCACTACACACATAAACGGGGTGTAGATCAGTGGTTGCGTCGTGGGTCATGCTGGCTGACTCGTCACTACACACAGGAATGGGGTGTAGATCAGTGGTTACGTCATGGTTCATGCTGGCTGACTCGTCACTACACACATAAACGGGGTGTAGATCAGTGGTTACGTCATGGTTCATGCTGGATGACTCGTCACTACACACAGGAATGGGGTGTAGATCAGTGGTTACGTCATGGTTCATGCTTGCTGAGTCATCACTACACACTGTCATGGGGTGTACATCAGTGGATACGTCGTGGCTGGTGCTGGCCGACACAGGAATGGGGTGTCGAGCGACGTGTTTGAAGCTCGGTGAGCCTGCGCATTGCACTGGAATACTGCGGTCTTCAGTGGAGACATAGTGGGCGGTGCGGTATGATTCCCCAATCGACACTTGAACGGAGTGTGCCACAGTGGATAAGTCGCGTTCGACACTTGCTGAGCCTTCACAGCGCGCTAAACGGGGACTGTCCAGTACGCTAGCGTTCACAGCCTGGCTGCTCCTCCATGATTCTTCACTGGACTCCGGACTGCTGCGTTCTTCATCGGATATAGGGATTGGCTGAGACGCTGCGCCATCCGTGCATGCTCTGGAAAAGAGTAACTCAGCTCCTTCTGCTGCAGCTGTTGCCGCCTGCTCCGTTTGTGGACGGAGTGTTTGCAAGTCTGTGCACTGTACGCTTGCTATGAGCGTCACTTCAGCTTCTTCTGCCACATCAGCTGTAGTTACCTGCTCCAGTTGTGCATCGCTGAGCGTCTGAATGGTCGCTATAGGAATGGCGAATACCGGCGTGCAGTTGAAGTGTTGCGGCCGGTCGTAGCCGATAATGCAAAGACTGTCGTCATACTCAACAAGGCAACCTCGCTTCACGGTGGTCGGCAGCAGAGGCAGCGAGAACCAGTCTTTGGCTTGGCCATCTCCGCAGGTCAGTTCAACGCACTCGACGGAATTTGCCGCTTGGTGAGTCGGTGTTGGTTGCCCTTCACGCTCATGGCCACCGGCCACCACAACCCAGTTCCGTATGAGAGCGGAGCCGAAATTGTAGCGCTCATGCCTGAACCGTATAACAAGTTGCCATCTAGTTTGTGACTGACACTGTGTGTTGAAGCTCCAGATCTCCGGCCGAGGACTCTTCCTCGCTTGGATGCTCGAAGAACTCGTCCTCTCCACACACCTGGTGACGATGCAGTAGAGGTAGTCGCCAAACGAGTGCGTGTGAACGCGACTCGTCCAGGTGCCGCTGCCACGCTCGGGCAGCGGAAAACGCTCCCAGCTGGCCGGAGACGGGTTCCCTACGGGCGCCCTGAGCAAGACGGTTTGCCTGCTGTCAGCTACCTTCCACAGCGCGCTGCGGTAGATGTAACCATGGTGTATGCAGGGTGTGCCCGACGCCAGGCTCACCTGTGGTGGCAGCTTACCGACGACTGACACATGAGCCTACAGAACAGGGAGGAGAATGAAAAACATCACAAAGACGTTGGGCTTACGTGACAGAAATCGACCGCTAGCTGCTAGAGTCCGGTATACTAGTACACGACACAGCGAATGTACGCAAACAGGCAGCGTCTGGCATACGCCACCCAGAGAGATTGTACATTGCGGATGCCAGCGATGGGTATACATGATGAAGTACCCCCAGTCCCTCTATCAGCCACGGCTATCTGTACTCCTGCCATCGCTCGGCCGCCAGCCATGCAATGGTCATAAACGAGTGAGTGTGAAGTCAGTCCTGGCGCACGGTCACCTGCACCTGTCCCGCCTGAGCGGGTCCAGTTGGTCAGGTCATCACCAGACCAACTTGATGGCCACCAACACACAGTGTAATATTGTCGACTGCTGAGGAGGTCATGTGTAAAAAAGTAAATTATCGTGTCCGTTCCCGAAGGGAACTCACGACGGCCGCTAACACCCGGTAAACCCTAGCGGCAGATGCAGCGCCTAACGGTGGGGGTGCGTGGATAAGTCTCACAACCACTGGCACAAGTGCAGGAGGTCATGTGTACCTACTACTGTATAATTATAAATTATAATGCACAACGTATGAAAAGCTAGGGTATGGCAAATCAAATCAAATCAAAACTTATTCCTACGGTCCTACCTTAACGATGCATGTGCGTAAAGCGATGTACACAATTTTTTGGGACTTTTGTATAAAAATGTTTCACGATCACCAATTTATAAGAATTTCAGAATCATACTACACTGAAGTGCCGATTATCCGCACAGTATAAGCCGCACCCAGATTTTTAGTCACGAAACACAGACGTCCACCCCGTTTACCGCCGTTAGTTTAACCACCGCAGTACACGCCACACTGACTTTTTCAGCGGTGATGTACTGCAATGTCTGAAGTGCGGCTTATACTCCGGAAAATACGGCACAGTAAAACTTGTCAAGGCCACCACCTGTCCCAGAGGACCACAACGATTAGGACAAACGGATGGTATTTCCAGTCAACTGACCCTGGACAAGGGCGACCACCTGTCCCAGACCAGAAGACCGCAACAACTAGGACCATGGGATGCTATCTCCAGTCAAATGGTCAGGGATAAGAAGATCACCTTTAAACGGCGACCACACGTGTAAGTTTTCTTCCATTCTACGTAGGCATGTGCACTTTCATAAAAAAATAAAATAAAACGAGAGATCTTGGAAGCTCAGGGCACTACGCTATGCTTTTTTTGCCTTGATGACCTAGACAAAAAAAATAGGGATGTTATAAATTCTTTAAAAAATTCCTTTTTTTAAAGACATAACCTGGGATTCGAACCCGCACTATCGCGCGCCCTGCCTGCATCCCCGATACACTTCGCATACATACTAATTCTTCCAAGTTGCTTCACATTGTGATCTTCCATTTGAAAGCCCTATTTGAATATGCATTGTGGCCAGCCGTCTTTGATGGTACGGTACGGTAGGGATAGGAAAGGGACAGGTACGATCGAGGGTAATACGACACCGTCTCCCGTACCGTACCGTACCATCAAACACAGCTGGCCACATACAGCTGCCCGCAATATTCAAATAGGGCTTTCAAACGCAAGATCATAACGTGAAGCAACTTGGAAGAATGGGTATGAATGCGAAGTGTATGGGGGAATGCATGTAGGGCGATAGTGCGGGTTCGAATCCCAGGATATGCCTGAAAAAAATAGGAGAATTGAAAAAAAATTTATAACATCAGGGGCATGCTCGGGCCCCCAACAGGGTACACGGGAGCCGAGGGGAGCCCCCCCCCCCCCCGGCAATTTTCTGCAATTCGTTTGCAACCTTTCTTGAATTTTAGAGCGTATTTGCATACATTACAATTGCAATTACCCAGATTGAATATTTTTGCGGGGTGCACGTGCCCCCCCCCCCCCCCCCCCCCGTGCCCATCGCCGAGCACGCGTCCGTAACATCCCTATGCTTTTTTTGCCGTCAGATACGGAATAGCGCCAGGCGTGACACAAACAAACAAACAAACACACAAATACCAAATTAAAGCTGTGTGGACCCTGGCTAGCGCCAGACGTTACTGAAGTAACGTCTTCTGCATAGCTACGGGAATGAAATAAAAAGTTCCCTTCAACAGTCGTGCACAATTTTAACTCGGATACTGAGCCGGTAAAAAATGTAAAAAAGAGAAGAAAACACATGAGAATGAGTTGCTGAATGTCTCAGTAGCCTGTCAGTTTCGTGCCCTATTATCGCACGTTCTGACTCTTTATCATCTTGTTACAGTCGTGGATAGTTGCTGCATAACTCGTTCTCATGTGTTTTCTTCACTTTTTTTACAACAGTCGTCTTCGACATTTTACATTGTACTAGTAAGTAGTAAAATGTGGCTTGTGAGCAGCAATGGTGAAAAGCAGTGATTGAGTGTGAGCCAGTGTTGCTCACAAACCACATTTTACTTACGAAGCTGCGTGATGCGTCCTACAAGATTTTAACTAGTAATAGAGTTTTTTTTTAATAGTGTACCTTGAGGAAAGGTTTGATCAATCGTTTTCCAGCCACTTCCAGTTGACCATCTCTCCTTAGCACCTTCCTCTGCAGCTCCTCGACGTTCTGCTCCAGGGTGGCGACCGTATCGGAGACGTGTTCATTGACATCCGACCAGGTTTCTCCCGCTCCGTGTTCACCAGTGGCCAGCTGCCGGAACACCCCGCCATGTGCAATGGCATGCTGTAACAGCGCACACCACAATTCAGGTATGACATACAAGGCGTGAATCGGGGGCACCAACAGAACAATAAAATAGGAAACTACCGAAATCTGAAGCTCTACATAAACTGCGCTATTAGGGAGGTTTCGCTCTACGGAATTACGTATGAAAACAACGTAGGAACTGAAAGTAATTTTCATACGTAAAAATCAGAGCTGCTGGGTTTCGCTCTACGTGATTTCTCCACCACTGCTAAATGCTGCTTTGGAAACGTGTTGGCTGAATGCGCCCATCCAAATGCGAAATATATTTCAAAAAGTGCTACGGAGGACCCAACGTAGGAAAGAGCTTTCCTACGGAAATCCGTAGAGAGATTTACGTATGAAAGTTGTCCTCGCTCCCCGGCGCGTATGACATACGGATTTTCAAACGTAATTACGTAGAGCGAAACCTCCCTATTTGTTCCTGTGGGTGGCCATAATTTCTGCTGCATGTGTGAAACCATCATTCACAAAGGTTTTGTTGAGGTGTCACGAACAAATTCTAGAACAAAAGGATTTTTGGTTACCGTAGAATCCCGCGGATAAGCCCATGTTCGCGCGTAAGCCCAGGGTAGTACGAATATCACAAAGCTTCGTCGTACAAGCCCAAGGGCCTAGGTCATACCAAGAGTCCATAAATTATGGACTCTTGATTATGTACGTAGAACATGTAGTTTTTTTTGGTTTTTGTACATTTCAACACAATCATCGGTTGTTTTTGTTTGCACAGTGGTTTTCAGCAATGTGCTTCTCACTTTCTTGGTACTTTTCAATAGCACACTTTTGGTGTCGGCATATAAGCCCATGCCCGCGTATAAGCCTACCGAAATGTCCTTGTGAAACAGATAGGCCCATGGGCTTATCCGCGGGATTCTACGGCGATGGGTTCGCCCCTTGGTCCAGTATTTGCAACGCGTCTGTCAGTTCCTGTGAGTCGAAAATTGATGATTCATTGTGGCCTGACCACTATGTACCGTATTTTCCGGGGTATAAGCCGCACCGGGGTATAAGCCGCACCGGGGTATAAGCCGCACCCCCCTTTTTTAGGCAAAATATTGACTAAAAGTTGGTATTCGGAGTATAAGCCGCACCCACAAACCAAGATTTTTCACACTCATTGACAAATGGCCTTTCTACAAATTTATTATGGTTATGGAGCTAAATACCATGTTAGATCAGATTATGAAGTGTTCGTGCACCACAGGTTGCTGCAGAGATGTTGGTGTATTGCTGTGTCGACTACAGATCACTCCATGTCATCTGCACTATCTTCAGTCTGGCTGCCACTGATGCACTAAAACTAGTAAAAGTGCCGGGATAGCAACACAGGCGCGAAGCTGAGTCGAATGACATGTCACATGACGTCAGCATGCATACTGATGTACATGTATGCTAAGCATTCATTCGCGCAAGCATGTTCGGTGTATAAGCCGCAGGGGCGATTTTGGTCCGATTTTTAGCGAAAAAAGTGCGGCTTATACCCCGGAAAATACGGTATGTTTCGTTGACGACTCATTCACTTTTTTTTACTAAGTACACAAACCGTCAGAAGGGGAAAAGACAAGACATTATACAACAAAACAGCAGAGAGAGTAGGGGCTGCAAAGCAAGCCTGTGCTGGTGAGGCAAGCCCACAACACCGACCTATGGTCTCGGCGTTAACGCGGGCTTGCGCACCATAACCTAAAAAAAGGGGTGATTTAGTGCGATTAAAGACAAGAGAAGGTGAGGTAGACTGGTTGAGAGGACAGAGAGAAGGAGAGAGAGAGAGAGAGAGAGAGAGAGAGAGAGAGAGAGAGAGAGAGAGGAGAGAGAGAGAGAGAGAGAGAGAGAGAGAGAGAGAGAGAGAGAGAGAGAGAGAGAGAGAGAGAGAGAGAGAGAGAGAGAGAGAGAGAGAGAGAGAGAGAGAGAGAGAGAGAGAGAGAGAGAGAAGAGAGAGAGAGAGAGAGAGAGAGAGAGAGAGAGAGAGAGAGAGAGAGAGAGAGAGAGAGAGAGAGAGAGAGAGAGAGAGAGAGAGAGAGAGAGAGAGAGAGAACTACATACTATCCACTACACTTCCAACTCGCAACACACAAAGTTCTCTGCTACACCGCGTACAGCGATTGGTTCCAAATTTTCACCCAAGAGGGTATCATCAGGGATATAGGAGAAGATACAAAGATGGCTAATATAACCCAGTACAGGTCCTCCCTCGTTATAACGAATCCGGTTAGTACATACACCCTGTTAGTAAATAGAAATCTGAAATCCCCTGGCGAAACGTGGTCTATACAACTGTTTACACGTCCGGTTACAACATAACTCGTTAGTACATCAAATTCGTTATAACGACCCTTTGCTCAGGTCCCCGGAGTGCCAAACCCTCAGTATAAGATAATATTGACCTTCCAGGATCAAGGCCAAAACATGCAGGATAAAGCAGAAAAACGCAAAGTATTCTATCTGTGTATTCGTCTACATGTACAGTGTACTGTATAGCAGGAAAGTTTCGGACGGAATTTATTTTCGTACGATTTCGTACACGGCCTCTTTTGTACTAAAATTAATTCCGTACTAAAATTTGTTCATGTGAAATTATGTACACTATATGCGTACTGCATGCAAACACGTGTATTTAGCATGCAGCACTGTACGAAAATATAATCCGTACGAAAGGTCGAAATTTGGCTTTGTCCGAAAATATTTCCGTCCGAAAATTTCCTGCTATACAGTATATGGACGATGTTTTGCATCCAAGGAAGAGCTATGTTGGAGATTTTTAATTATCTTATAACGAGTTGAAGCGTCGAAAATTTATGTTGTATCTAAAGTAGCCCAGGTAAGTACGAATTACTTCAGTAGTGCCTATTTCACCTGAATTAGTGCCTATTTCACCTGAATTAGTGCCTATTTCACCTGAATTAGTCCCTATTTCACCTTTAGCTGCAGGTCCTGTTACAAGATGAGTCTCGTTATAAGATAACTTTTTCGATGGCCCTGAGATTGTCTACTAACGAGGGAGGACCTGTACACGGATAGAATCCAAACTGCTCTTATGCAACAAGTCAGGAGAACCTGTACACGGATAGAATCCAAACTGTTCTTATGCAACAAGTCACAAGCTAGCGCTAGACCATTATAGTACCCTGGTTCGAGAGTTGTGACTGATGATTTTTTCTTTCTTTCGTGTCTGGCTTGCAAGTGTTGAGTTTCGGAGAGACAAGAGCAGTGCGAGGCATTTGGTCTCTAACTCCCACTGATCATATTAATTTTGACTGAAAATCGGTTGCAGGCAAAAATTTGTTTTGCAAGGTTCAGTGTGACAGTGTATACAGGCAGCAGCAGTACAGGCCGAAAATTTGCTGCAGCCCTGGGAGGCAGAAATATGAAGGGGCTGAACATTTGTAGACTTAGGCGAGACCAAAATAAAATCGAGATTCCCGGGCAGGACCCATGTGAAATTGGTGCGGGCGGGCGAATTTTTTATTTTTTTTTATTTTTTCCAATGTGTGTATGCATGCCATGCTGAACTTTTTTTTACAGTATTTTCCTGTAATTTTTATTAACTTTTCTTTGCAGAAAACAGGTACGCGATTTACCCATTCATTTTTTCTGTATTTCGGCCAACAATGACCCTGATCTGTACATCAGGGAGTCGTACAAGCCCGGGTTTGTGTGGCTCCACGTCACAAATCTACTCACATGATCAGTACTGTACATGTATATGAACTGTTAAAAAAATACATATAAAAATAAAAAAATTAGCTTTGGCTCGATTTTGGTGCGGGAGGGCCCGGGAATCTCTATTTTTTTGGTCTCGCCTTACAGTAGTTTGTAGCAACCTAAGTGTTCTGAGTGCACAATTGATGCCATTTACTGCTATTCTAAAGATAGATCATCAAGGTCTCACACCCCTGGTCAAAAGCGACAATGTCTTTTTTTTGTGTTTTTTTTACTTTTGAGGTTCTGCAAATCATGCCATGGTGGCGAGTCAGCAGAAACCACTATGGTGCGTTTCAAAAGTCCAGACCTCTGGTTTTAAATTACCGCGTTAGGCCAGCATCCATACCACATAAATTCGTGATCACTTTGTGCACAAATTTCTAACATTGGGCGTTTTTTATCCAATCACTTAAAAATTTATCTGAGAAAAATGCGTGAGCTGCCCGAGCAATTCCGAAGAAATTTCTCAAAAAGCTCTAGCCAAATTTGAATTATTCGAAAAAGTCTAGAGGTCTATCCATTTCAAACGCACTATAATGCTCGCTGTGAATACAGTGTGAGTCGCCGCGAGTGGTGAGTCGCTAGTGCGTCACTGTGAAGCGAGTTTCCCAACTGATACAAACGTTGCACAGTCACTGGACAATGCGTGCTCGTACGAAACTGCACCCACGAATGAGAGAAAATGCGCCTGACAAATAGCCAAAAACAGCAATGTATTCGCACGCCGTGGCCAGATTTAGAACACGACACACGTGTATCAATATGCGGCATTAGAATTCAGAACACTGCACATCGATCTCACGGCAGAGACGAAATAGACGTTGCTGTTCTAAAGTGCCACTTGGGTCGACCCTCAAAACGGTAAGTGAAACGTTCACGGCCATGCGTCATCGTCCGCAGGGTCATATAACATCAACCATCTACACAAGCATCCCATTCTTAGGCCTAATTTCTTTTTTTGAATGTCATCGCACACAAAGACAAGGGAGAACTTGCATTTTTCTGGTCTACAGAGTACGCGCGTACTAGCCGATGCACACTGGGAATGAGAACACAAACTGTGACGCGTAAATCGGCCAGTGCGCGTACTCTGACGACTAGATAACTACAGCGCAGACGATCTCATGACGTTCACATGATGCTCACACAAACGTGGGGACAGAACTTACTGGGCTGTGAGAGTGCCGGCTGCTTTCATCCTCCAGCTTAATAAGTTGCTCCATCAGGTGGCGGGCAGTGTATCTTTTATCTGGCTCATAATGCACACAGTCAGATATGATGCGGGCCAGAGGGTGCTGGCCGAGGTCTTCCAGTTCCCGGTTGAAGCGCTCCGCCCAGGATGGCTGTGCGGCCGGACGATATCGGACGCACATGGCCAGCATGCTGGCACCCAACGCGTACACGTCGGCGTGGCTGCCGTACATTGCGCGGGGGCGATCGCCACGGCGCTCGGTTCTCAACATGACCTCCGGCGCCGTGTATACGTCGTCGAGAGTACTGGCCGCCATCTCGGCACTGTGCGCGCCTATCGCTATGAAACTACTCGTTCCAAAGTCGCCCAGTTTCGCGGCCCAGAAAGTTCGGCAGTGGTGCTCTCCGCTACCACCACTGCATTCGCATGTTTGACCGGTGGGCACAGCGGATAGCAGTATATTACTGGGCTCCACGTTACGATGCAATATGTGCCGGCAGTGCAAGAAGCTCAGTGCGGAGGAAACGTGACGCGCAATCTGAACTTGCTCGTCGTGCCGCAGCGCCGGTGCGACTGCATAGCGCCGCTGCAGAGTGGTCTTTAACCTTTCCATGACAATGCCCGGCACGTAGAGTGTCTCCGGATCTTCTGACTGTATATGAAGGCCAGCAATCACAGCCCTGGGAAGGATGACTGTCCCCCAATACTGGACAATGAATGGGTGCCGAATCATGGACATTGCCTGCACTTCCTCCTCAAGCGCGTCCCAACAGTTGCTCTTTTCGTAGATTGGCCTGCTTTCTAGATTCCTTCCAACTTTTACAGCCACTGGTATACCGTCCCAATGTCCTGAATAGACGTCAGCAAAGGAGCCCTCGCCCAGCAGCTCGTTGGAAATGTGCATATTCTTGGTCAGGTCGGGTATTCCAGCACGCTGCAGCGTGTCCTGCCTCATCGATTGGAGAGACGCATCCCGAGCAACGATAGTGTTGGTCTTAGTGCCTCTAGCGGTGTGCCTCGAGTAGCGTTCTAGCGAACGCGGGTTGTTTGACGACCCGCTCATGGTCTCCATCGCGACTGTCGGTTCGCTTACACCTGATGTGCCTGCTATTGTTCTTTTTGTCGACGTGGACGAAATCGCGTACTCCATTTCAATCTCATGGCGCTGACTGTCATTGTCAGGTGCCGCGGCATACGTAGTTGAGACAATATTAGGCCCTAGAGTCCCAGACAGAGCTGAAACATTGCTGGTAGAAAGCTCCCTGGGTAAAGGCATCGAGCTTTGTTCTCTGGACTTCACCCACAATGAACAGATAAATGAATAGCATAGCTAGCCGGTCAGGGAAGAGGTAAACTGCCGGATAATAATTTTAAATAATAAAAAATGCACAATGCATGGCAAAATGAATGAAAATGATCGGTTTTCCCAAAAATACAAAAAAATACAAAACTGCAGTGCGTAGACGCGGGTGCTCGAATCAGAAACGATTTGACAGGTGTGCAATTTCTCATCTGTAAATCTCAACAATGGCAGAATATACTTTTGGAGAGGCGATGGAACAGGGAAGAGAGTCTGGCTTGACCCACCCAGCAGGAATTCAGAACCTGGGTGCGCTACAACACAAGCTACAGACGCAGTAAAATTGTCGTATTTCCTTCGGATTTTTTATTTGAAAATTGGGTGCTCGAATCAGAAACAGCGAACTCGTCAGATCGTCTCCGATTCAAGCACACGGGTCTGCCATCGTCTACGCTTGGTGTGGCAGTTGAGGGCAGGGAGTAGTAACTTACTACTTCATTTTTGAGAGCAAGATGGTCAGTGGAGCCGCAGATTCAGCAGGTCTTTGGCAGCACCGTACAGGAGACCCATATCCTCGAATCAAGGACCCAGCAAAAAGTGGGTCGCGAGTATTTCAAAAAGTGTTTACCGGGCAGCGCTGAAATTTGGCATACCGTTAGCAGGCCGTATGTTGATGGTATTTGTGAAAACTAAACGAAATCGGAACAAGTTTAGGTACAATTTCAGGGTGTTTCTGTTTTGGTACCCTGTGTCTCATTCGAGCACCCGGGTCTATGCGTGGTCGTGTAAAAGAATACTACAGTCCATTCATAACAGACTGCCAGCGTATTCATGTATTATGTATCTAATATGTATGTATTATCGCACCCCACGTGAGTGTCTCCATGGTTTGAGCCAATCAGCGGCCTTACTGAGCGTGCAATATTCCCCAGTACACCGCCAGCCAATGACTATGTGGATGCACTGCAGTGCGATATTGCACCCCGGCGAGTGAGCGTGCAAATAACCTATATTTGCACGCTCACTTCGAAGTGAGCGTGCAAATCCGCGATATTCATGTTAAAACAAAATGGCGTCACGATTTATTGAAAGTGGTATAGTTGGTGGTACGAGTGTTCAAAACCATTTGAACTTCATACTGTTCGTCTTCTTTTTGACATGCTCTCTTTCCATCGTCCTTAGCTTTTGTTTGTTGAGAGCTGTTTTGGCTTTCTCCTATACCTCTGGGGGATGCCAAGTGATGGATTTGAGAGGCTGGTGATGGCTGTGAGCGAGAGTTTGCCGATCGGCGTCGTCCTCGCTATAGCGATGAAAATACTAGTTACTGCGCACCTGGCAGATATCACAACACGTCGGAGCGTCCAGGAGCAAAGGAATCTTGGGTTTTCACTGGAATCTAGTTCCTCCAGCATCGTGTAGCCCACCGTCGGTGAATGGCGGTCCAGAAAGGTCGAAACTGGTCTTCTGCAGCATCTCGCAGTCCTGCGAGGCACACTGAATACGCCTGTCATGTATTCTACAAATAAAAATCACGAAGTAGTGGACTTTACAGTGATGAGTCTATCCTGTATGCTGCAAAAGACGCAGGAAATGTGACTGGTGTCCGTACACTGGACGCCAATAGGCAATATCATCCCAGTCTTCTCCTGCAGGATCTGTTTGACATTGACATTATGCAGTAGGTCGGCATTGACCTGGTTTGGCAGCTATCGTAATGGTATCTGCCTGGTTGGATGTAGCAGGTTGGTGTTTGCTCGTCGTCCAGTCCGGAATTTTCTTGTAACTCACGGTAGAGTACGCGCAGGGTTTGTGATCATCCCTGTTCACTTCAATATTATCAAACACAACGTTCCCTTTGTCACTCATCTTATCCTGAGTACTGAATTTGCTGACAATATTGCACCACACTTGTCACAACCTACCGCCACTGCTGGCGGTGGCGGCTGGTTCGTCAATGGCGGTGACCAGGCTGACTGACTAGCTTCGAGACAGCGGCCTCGTTGTCAACCCCGCGGCAGCCTAAAGGTTGATTTTATCGATCCAGCCTCAGCGCCATGTTGACGATGCCCTAGTGACTGTGTGTCATGGATTGCCTTGCCATCAGCGGTCATTGCTGTCCACCTTGATGCAGCCCTCAACAACTGGCTCAGCCCATGGGAGTCTCAAGTGGACAAAGTTGTTGCCAAAGTAGCTCAGAAGATTGGTGCATCGTGGTGTGGGTGAGCACATAACTAGGACTTCCCAGCGCCTATTTGTCCAGGCTGCGATACTATGTGACATGCTGTACTGCACATTCTTTTCAGCACTGCAAGGCCGGCAGCTGGACCGACTGCAGGGGCAGCGCACATGCAGGCCGCCTGTTGCCAGTGCAGCATTCTGGAACGTTCCTTCCTTCTGAGATCCGTGGAATAATAACTTTCTTTGCTTCAAAGCAAGTTGCTTACCTTTCTGTTGTGCTCCCAGTGTCCTTACAACAATAACCTACAGCAATGTTTTATTTTCCTTTCCATTTCCCAACCAATGAATACTACGATGTCGATTCTATTTCTTCATACTTTGGTGTGTGCCCGCGCACGCACGTGTGTGTGTGTATACCTCACTCGCCACTCGAAGTTCTGTTCCCCATCACTGGAACACTGCCTGTTCTTTCAGGACCTGCCATCATCTGCGGATGGGCATTCAATGATTGTATTGTGTGTGTGTTTCATTCAGAATCAGATCCGCTATCGGTGCTTAAAGAGAAAATCTGTGGGTTCACATCCAGTGCATTTTTAGATTTGCGTGCTTTTCTCGCCACGGGCGCATACATGGGACATTGTGTGTGTGTGTGTGTGTGTGTGTGTGTGTGTGTGCGTCTGTGTGTATGGGGATATTGTCTGTATCGGCTTTTGGTACTAATGTTTAGGTCTGTGCTTGCATGTGTGAACATGAAATTGTTCGGTTCTGTGCATGCTATTGCTATGTTGTATATTATTGTATGTATGTGTGCATTTCCACGAACAGTGTAGACGAGCGTGGAGAGTGCATTCATCCCTCATCAACCACTTCCCCTTGGGCTTACGAGAGTTTTTTGTCTCATTTTTGTTTGTTTCTCTCTGATACTGTATTGATGCCGGTACCTGTACCTCGATGTGTTCCTCTATCTGCAGTTGCCTTTAACCTTCGGTCAAGTTAACGTTTATTGTGCTCTATTTATCGTGCGAATCAAAATAAACAATAATAACACAAGTCGTGCTAGAGTGACGACATGTGCGTGTAGTAGGGTTGATGCGATGGGACGTTATAATTAGGTGGAACAGAACACACATTGGGCAGATTGATTGGGCATCATTGACTGTGCTCAGTCTAAACAGTGAACATAATAATTATCTCCAGTGGCAGACTGTAGCGGCTAGCCTCCAATAGGTAGCTGGCACTAGTCGCTACTGCTTGTTTGACAGGTGCCGCCAGAACCCCTGTTGTGTCATGCTATAGATGCACATGCCCTGTTCTGGGGCATACTGAGGTACTTTGATTTTGTTGACTGCATGTAGACAGCATCCAATAGTAGTACTCGTAGACCTTGGCTCTTTGTAGGTCAACCACCATCGCATGGATCGATCGGTGACTATGCACTTGGAGGTTGGAATAGCCCGCGCTGAACAGATCTTGCCATGGCCCAGGGAGTGAACTCGCTTACTCGACTATCCCGGTTTTAGTTAACCAGCATGAGTGGTGCAATTTGTCCATACCATGTTGCGAGCTCACAGTTGTTTGGGCAGGTTTTGAGCTGCACCACGAAACAAAGCGAAATAACGGCGTGACTGTAGAGCAAGGAAGCGGCGAGACGGCACTTCCAGGACGAGACAGGCAGTAGAGATGTGTTCACAGCACGAGCAACCTCTCAAACCCTGCCGGTACTCCACAGTTACAAGAAAATGTCGGACTGGACGACGCGCCAATGCAAACCTGCTACATCCACCCAGGCAGATAGCTGCCAAACCAGGCCAATGTCGACCCACTGCATACCGGTATGTCGATGTCAAACAGATCCTGCAGGAGAAGACTGGGATGATATTGCCTATTGGCGTCCAGTGTACGGACACCAGTCACATTTCCTGCGTCTTTTGCAGCATACAGGATAGACTCATCACTGTAAAGTCCACTACTTCGTGATTTTTATTTGTAGAATACATGACAGGCGTATTCAGTGTGCCTCGCAGGACTGCGAGATGCTGCAGAAGACCAGTTTCGACCTTTCTGGACCGCCATTCACCGACGGTGGGCTACACGATGCTGGAGGAACTAGATTCCAGTGAAAACCCAAGATTCCTTTGCTCCTGGACGCTCCGACGTGTTGTGATATCTGCCAGGTGCGCAGTAACTAGTATTTTCATCGCTATAGCGAGGACGACGCCGATCGGCAAACTCTCGCTCACAGCCATCACCAGCCTCTCAAATCCATCACTTGGCATCCCCCAGAGGTATAGGAGAAAGCCAAAACAGCTCCCAACAAACAAAAGCTAAGGACGATGGAAAGAGAGCATGTCGAAAAGAAGACGAACAGTATGAAGTTCAAATGGGTTTGAACACTCGTTCCACCAACTATACCACTTTCAATAAATCGTGACGCCATTTTGTTTTAACACGCATACGGTCCATAGGTTATTTGCACGCTCACTTCGAAGCGAGCGTGCAAATATAGGTTATTTGCACGCTCGCTTCGAAGTGAGCGTGCAGATAGGTTATTTGCACGCTCACTCGCCGGGGTGCAATATCGCACTGCAGTGCATCCACATACTCATCTGGTCATTTGCTGGCGGTGTACTGGGGAATATTGCGAGTCGCTCCGCCAAGCAGTCGCTGCTGACTTGCTGCAGCACACCAAATAATAATTGGTCGAGGACGCTGTCGCGGAAGCGAATGTGGACCCGGCTTGCGTCCGCCAAGCCAACTTCACAAGCTCCGTGAGAGTCGAGACAGCAGACGCCCAAGTATTGGAGAAGACTGTCGACAGCCGATTTGAGAAACTGTCCGACGCCGCCATCGACAGCCTCGTTTCTGAGCAGAAAAACAAAAACACAGAGCAGGCAACTGACAAATGGCTCCGCTTATTCGACGAGTATTGTAAAGACACAGGACGTCGCTGTGACCTGAGTACGGTTACGGCAAGCGACCTAGCTTTAATACATTCTGCGACATGCATACGTCGAATTTCGTCCGGAGAAAGCTGGAGTGAAGTTCTACTCTGCATCAAGCTTGCTCGGTTTCCGTTCCTCATACATCGCAAGCTAGTCGAGTTGAAGCGGCCCATGAACGTCCACAGTGACCCAGCGTTCAAGGACGCAAACATTGCATTGAAGGCTTTCCTCATGAAGCCAAAGAAAGCGGGAGAAGTCAAAGCGGTGGAGCACAAACACCCCATCAACGACGACGACATGAGCAAGCTGTCCCGCTACTTCCAGGATCTCCCGTGTATAGACAGCAGCTGCTCGAAAGAAGTGTTCCTCTAAAAATGAACGCGACTGGTTGTGCTGTGTTGTATGACTGTGAAATGATAGCAGGGTTGCATGCAGCATGCTAGGGTTGCACCAGACTGTGTCAAGTGTATGTCGTGACAGACTGTGTGGTGGCAGGGGTGCGATAAGTATGTATTACTGCACAAGGACCAGTGCGATAATGACTGAGTACGAGGTCAGGAAATAAAAGCCGAGTAAAAGACCGAGGCGAAGCCGAGGTTTTTTACGAGGTTTTATTTCATACTGACCAAGTACGAAGTCAATATTAGATTTATCACGACAAACAGTCCGTATTTCAAATTCCAAAACGATAACCTCGTGAATCCCGGTTTTATGATTGCACAACCGTTGCACCACCACCTACTCATGCAGTGACAATGCTGCACTAGGCACCGGTCCGTTCAACTGCGCGACCCCTAAGGCCTCGGTCACACATGCACTTTTTTTGGCGGTTCCGCCAAAGCGTAACTTACGCTTCCGCCGTTGCCTCGGCAACGGCGGAGGCGTAAGTTACGCTTTGGCGGAAAGTTTGGATTTCGCTACGCCAAAAAAATGCGAGCGGACCCTCCGCTTTGGCGGAACCTGCATGGTGATGGCTTTGGAGTTTGGTGTGCTACTTCTGCACTGAGTTCTGGTGTTGTTTGGTTGCCGTTTGGTATTCAGTTTTCATATTGTTCTTCTTTGCCAATGAACTGTACGTTCTGGAGATCTCGCAAACAATACTGCATCGCTATGAGTGGATAATTGGTGAGGGAATCCGTCTCCCAACTCATTGGCCCCGATCGCGGACGATCTCCAACTCTCTCCAAGCAATACGTCCACCAGAGTATGCAACACTAGGACTGCAACCAGGGAGTAGTAGAGTACTCTGCCACACCCTCACTGCAACTGCAGGCATCCACGCAGTCGCTGGGTCGATGATGGATCATGGAGGAAGCAACGACACCCTGCTATAAAACAATTTGAATTTGATATTGATGTAAACTAAACTAATATTCAAATACACCCGTGCTGGGCCGCAGTGAATGTGCCCCAAATCCACGAGTGTACTTGACAGGAGACATTCAGCAGCCTGTCAGCGATCCACGATAGCTCTACTTGTACAAGCGAAGGTCGCTTCAACTCGGACAAGAAGGAGGCAACGACACCCTACTATACAACTATTTGAATTTGATATTGATGTAAACCAAACTAGTAATATTCAAAATACACCTGTACTGGGCCGCAGTGAATGCGCCCCAAATCCACGAGTGTACTTGACAGGAGACATTCAGCAGCCTAGCCTGTCAGCGATCCACGATAGCTCTACTTGTACAAGCGAAGGTCGCTTCAACTCGGACAAGAACATCTAAAATTTCATAGGACGTGCTGCATTTGCATTCTCTCCGCCAAAGCGGAGCGTTGAGGAGCACAGTAGTCTACATGTATGTGTGACCGCTGCATCGTGTGGTCCACCAAAGCGGCTGCGGTAGTTCCGCTTTCCGCCTCCGCAAAAGCGGTGCAAGCTTTTCATGTGTGACCGCGGCCTAAGCAGTCAAATATACATGTAAGCAGTCAATATAGCCCTAAAAGGAGTGAAATATGCAGGAATATTTGACTGCTTAGGAGTTAGGTATGGCAAAAATCTATGTGAGTCAATACTAAGCCTAAGTAAGGGAGTGATAATGACTCACATAGATTTTTGTCCAAAAAATCAGGCTTTTGAGCCACGTATTGGGCTGCACGGCGGCGGGCGAAGCCCGCCGCCGTGCAGCAGGACTTTTGCCAGCACCCTCGTGACGTTGCAGATATGTGGCTTGATTATAGGGCTTGAAAGTGCTACGTCACTCCATAGCAATGGCATAGCAACAATTTGAAAAATTCGAAAACTGGATCCACCTGGATCCAGTTTTTGTATGGATCCAAGCACATTTCAAGCGGTCTCACTCACAGCAAGGTGATGTTGCCAGTGAAACTGACTGATTTGGCTAGTGGGGGCGGGGTGACAACTGGTGGCGAAGTAAAAGTTGCACCTGCATACGACATGAGTGGGTTGCTATGCACCCACATACTGAGGCAATAGCAAAGTCACACCTAAGGCTTAGTGGATCCAAAATAGAAATCTGATGTCAATTTACTACTCCCAGGCCGTTTTTGACGTCATCACTTTCAAGCCCTATTGTAGTTGACGTTGATTTAGTGACTTTGGCAATTTTGAGTCGTGTCAAGAAGTCAGGTAGGATTCAGTACTAGGCAGTAGTGAAACGTGAGTGGTAGTGTTTGCCGGTTTCTGAGGGTATCCTGGATTTGGTGTGCAGCGCTGTGGAAATGGCTTGCTGTGGAGGTCCCAGCACTGGATGTTGTATCAAAGGTACGACCTCGTAGCACGTGCTAAACCTAAAAAAATTCAAAAATTGACTTTGGTCTGTGGGAGTGTGTGAGAGAACGCCCACTCGTTCCGTTGTGACAGATTCCAGGGCCTCGTTGAGGGGCCCTACCCCATCACCCATGGCTGCTTCTGGACTTGTTCTAGGTTTGAGTCCCGCGCACGAACAGAATGAGCACGAAAATGTGAAAAAATTGTAAATGCATTTGTTTGGCTCCTGGGTGGCTCGCACACCGTGGCACTATGCCGGAAATTTGAGTTTTTCCGGCCTGGAAAGCCTGTCAGTGAGGCGCAAGAACTTGTAAATCATGTCCTGAGGGCCAGCATAGTGGCAGGAGTGTGTGGTCCAAATTTCACTCAAATCCATTGAGAAACACCAAAGTTACGGTCAATTGAATGCCATAATTTTGAAATTTATGGGTAGGCTGCCCCCTTAACAGTGTGCACTGTTATTACATGCTCCCATCATACGACTATGTACAAATACAAGGCAATTTTTTTCTAAGTGAATGCACGCTTGCTTGCGGCTCCTTTTAAAAAAAAACGGGTCAAAATCTGTCCAAATTTGAGAGAGAAAATGGAAAATTGATTTTTTTAGCTCGCTTTGCTGGCTGATTTCCGTGCATTTGCATGCTGCTTTGTCTTTGAAGAAGTCATGCACCTTATTGATCATCTCAACGCATCCACGTAGGGTATTCCCCTGTCAGGCTGGCGCTGGCCGGGCTACATTGTCATGATTGTAGGGCATACACAATGCCAATTAAATGGCCCTTTGACTGGATGGAAAAGAGTGCACACTAGTTATATGGGCCCTTTGACTGGAAAAGAGTGCACACTTAGGCTGTGTTTACATGAGAAATTTCAACCCGGGTCGAGTTCAGCCCGGGTTGAAAGTCTGTACGATAGACAAAAGAGGTGAGTGACAGAGTGTTTACATGAAGACAGTTGACCCGGGTCAAATACTGATATGCCGCCAAAAGTCCACTTCTACAGTCCTGTATGGTCACGTGAATCCGTTCGCGCGAAATTTGCATCTGCAGTGCCGTTCAAACCTGGCGCGAGATACGCACAGAAGTACGTTTGTACGATTTTCTTGACCCGAAATTTCAACCCGGGTCAAGCGCAATGTGTCATGTAAACCTGCCATTCATTTTGTGCACATGGCGGGTTGAAATCTGACCCGGGTCGAAGTCAACCCGGGTTGAAACGCTTCATGTAAACACAGCCTTATAGTGAATGGACTGTAGTAATGTACAGTCGTCCCTCTCTAATCCGGCACCTTTTGCTACGGCGTTTTCTGCTGGATTAACGAGGGTGCTGGATTAAGAAATCCTGCCCTCTGACCCGGCCCTACCCAATTGCATGCATGTATCATACCGTTCAAAACGCAGGGTTTTTCCGTGTCAACCCAAGTATTTGGTGCACGGCTTTATATTCTCAACTGTTCTCCAGGAATATACACAGTGATAAAGTGATAAAGTAAAACAGAGAACATGTTCACATGTACTCTTGCACACACACGCACACACACACACCTGAAAATTGGCAGCACACTACTCCTTGCTGTCAGCGAATTGTGAAAATATACATGTAGCAGTCAGGTCTGCAGCAGTGATTGTGGCACCGCAACTCCAGTCAACTGAACTGAAGTGGCCCCGCGCGCGCGCGGCACTGACCAGACTGGCCTAGCCTGGCCAAGCAAGGAGTACCTGTACGGTCGGTACGCGATTTACGACCGCCGGATTATGAAATCAAACTACGTGCAGTTTGAGCGATTTTTTAACTTGGTAAACCGGCCTCTTGTACGGGCAGAATTAAGTAACACAGTGATACAATAAAAACAAGTACCAGTAGTTACATACATGGACCATACGAGAAAAAGCAATGATGACAAGGCATAAACAAGTGTCTAGTGCTGTATGGCAGCTTCCGAGACAGCGAGTCGAGCGGATGACTCAGCCACCTCCGGGTGCGAATACAGCCGTCGTGCACCACGCAGGCAAGCCACGCCGGCACGGAGAAGGGCAAAGCTGAACCTGCAGCGGATCCATGCCATCACTGCAGAGTATGGCTCACCAGATTTGTCGGAGACCATTGCAGCTATTCTCTTGAGGAGAGCGGCAGCAGCTCGACCAGTACCACCAGTTGCAGCGAAAACCACAGGGATGAAGGTTCCACGCTCGACCTCCTTGACGCGCTGTTCGTATCGCCTCCGTTTTTCACGTTCATGACGCTGGTAGCAAGCGGTGATGGAAGAGGATCGATTTGAGGGAGCAAAGGGGTTGAAAACCCGAATATCGAGAAAGACTCTCTCAAACCGACCTCCCCAATGCAGTTTGAGCGATTCGTTTCAATATGTAGGAGTCGAACGAAAAAAATCGGTTTCGTCAGAAAGTACGCCGGTTGGCAAGGGTTCCGGATAAACAAGTGCCGGATTAGAGAGGGACGGCTGTATCAGTACAGCATACTGCCTACAAGTACAAGAATGAACTCTCATGTTTTCATAATCATAACAATGGATTTCAAAGAAAGGTTTGCTCCCCACACCGGAGCTCGCGCTATTCCGCCGACTTTACTTGACACTTGACTGACTCACGACTGCCATCCAGAGTACACGAGAAGTCCATCGAACCTTCGACTCGGCAAACCTGCAAGAAAGCACCACTCCCTGCTCAATACACAGTGTTTCGGGGAATTCACCCCTCATCAGTTGAGCTTGAGTAGGCTGAGGAAGATTGTGCCTGAAGAGCACCACTTATATAGTGCTCTCCAGGCACAAACATCACCAGGGATACAAACTTACAGAGACGCTCCGCTTCCAGCGCGACAAACACCTCGTGAACACCAGATAGCAGCGTGAGTCAGTGTCGCTCCTGGACGGTGAGACAGACGTCGAGGACCCTCGGTCATTCGCAACGCTATCACCTCCAAACCAACTAGTCGCAAGCCCGCGCTGGGCACAACAGTACGAAGTAGTGGTTGCGACTTCGGCGATGATTTGTAAGAAAGGTTTGCTCCCCGAAACACTGTGTATTGAGCAGGGAGTGGTGCTTTCTTGCAGGTTTGCCGAGTCGAAGGTTCGATGGACTTCTCGTGTGCTCTGGATGGCAGTTGTGAGTCAGTCAAGTGTCAAGTAAAGTCGGCGGAAGAGCGCGAGCTCCGGTGTGGGGAGCAAACCTTTCTTACAAATCATCGCCGAAGCCGCAACCACTACTTCGTAATGGATTTCAATTGCACATTAATTTATTCTTACAAGCAATTTTATCCCATAGTAGAATACATGTACTGCGTTGCATGTACGATGATCTTCCTGCCCCGGCTAGGCCTTGACAGATTATGCTAGCATAATTTTTCGCATAATTCCTACCAAAATCGAATAACCGCATAATTCGAGGCAAATTGCATACGAATCGCATAAAATTGGAATAATCTGCCTGTTCGCATCAAATTCCATACAGTTGTACATGTTCTACAACAAGTACAAGTACAAGTACAAGTAGATGCACCAGGAAGTCGTAGGTTTACGACTCCCTTTGAGAACATGTCCAGTCCACTACAATCAGTGACCAGGGTGACGGTCGTAGCAAGGTCGGACAGTGCGTTGACCCCGTTGAACTTTTGCTACTACAGTACAACGCCCTCTACAAAACAATTCACCTGTTATTTGGCACAGAACCATGCATCATATACATGTACAATCATTAGCAGCATAATTATGTGAGCATAATGCGGCATAATATGATAACTTTTAGCATAAAAATAGCATAATTCTGCAATTTTTTCAGCAATGCGAAAAGCAAAATTTCACGAAAATATTAGCATAATCTGTCAAGGCCTAGCCCCGGCCCCTGCGCACATTATTATTATTTTTATTATTAAAATTTTGACAGGGCAATCCCCACACGCATTATGATATGCCACACTTGACTTATCGTGTGTAAGAAATATCGGAAATAAGAGTAGAAAGTCGTTTTTCAAACACCCACGCTATAACCTATACCTAGTACCTACTGTACTTGGCAAAAGTGGCAAAACAATCGATCCTCCTAATCCAATGCTACCTAGCGCGAGTAGATCTACCGCCGTACCGGCGCGGCGCGGTATTATTATTATTTTTTATTTTTTATTATTATGGCTGCACCCACTGCACTAAAATAATTAGTCCAATTAGGCCACCCAGAATTAATTCGTTGTTTCACCCGCGACCGATCGTCTTTTTTCACCCGACCGCATTTTTTTTTAGTGCATGCAAATGTGCATGACTACAAGGTAGACTATGTACTACACACGCGACCCAAAATATATAGCAGTCCAGACATCGACCTCAGAAGCTGTCAATTGACAGGATGCAGCACTTGGTGACCTGGTGACGACGTTGTCGTCTATATCCGATTCGCAATCGGTCCTGAAACAGCATCAGCTTCGCCACTGCGTCGCTCATTGACAGTAGTTTTCAAGGACTTCGGTGAGCTGCTCGTCAGACTCGTTTGCCAGCGAGGCCAAGATCTGGTCCTGGAGGGGACCTGGATCTGATGGGACAATGGCTACGCTGGATCGACTACAGTCAGATTTGATCGACTGGCTTGATGGAGAAAATATTCGATATGCACAAGTGTACATGTATGCACATGCCCACAACTAAAATAAAAAGTAAAATAAAAAATAAACCCGACCGACCGACCCTGGTACGGATGAGTGAAGTGACCCGAAACAACGAATTCATTCTGGGTGGCCTTAGGAGGATCGATTGTTTTGCCACTTTTGCCAAGTAGATCTACAGTTGTGGCAAGTGAAATCCAACACTTGGCATAAAGGACTGCACCATGCAGTCTGCAGCCCCTGCAGCCCTGCATACGTACAGTACATGTGTTACATACAACTTTATCTGTCTGATAACAAAACTCGTACTCATCACAGTCAAGGTTCAAAAGGTGCTGGCAAAATGAATGGGGATTGGTTACCAATACTCCTTATGTGTACCATATTTGTGAACTGTGTGTATCTACGCTGTGACCTTTCGATCAGTTTGGGATGCATACGGCTCTATAGTACAAATCAGGGTATTGTACTGCTCCCTGGTACAAATTAGGTGCAGTGCATTACATCACTGATGTCCATTTGTGGCGCTGTCCCCTATGGCAAGGGTCGGATTTCACTTGCCACAACTGTACATGTACATGTACATGTATCTACTAGTACTACAGTTGTTAGATAGGAATACATACATTATAATAATGACATGCACATGTACTTGACTTGTTACACCAGCCTCACCTTCTATCCTCTTTTACATGCACTACTAATACTATACAATGCGCTGTATTCATGTATTGTTCCCACACACTTTCAAGGTTGACCTTAGATAGCACACTGGAGACCTTTTGATGCATTTCACTTTCAGCCACCCTTTTAGTTATCTACACTAACAGCTGTACATACATCCTAATGCCCCTTTCAACAGTTGTCCTCCTGGTATTATTGCACACCTACATGTATACGATGTAATGTACACCCTTCTATTCAGTTCTTCCTCTAAAACGTATTCCTCGTGCACAGGTGCCATGTCCCGACCTTTCCCATTCTTCTGCCCACACAATCATGTACCTTGTAGTTTGACCTTTCTTCTTACTTCTCTCTGCTCTACGTATCCCCTGACCATAGGCTAGCTTACTTACTCACCCTATAAAAGCTGCTGCCTTTCTAGTTTCCTACAGATTAGTTTCATGCTAGACTACAGTGTATTACCTGAGAACTCTTTCTCTCTCTCTGTGAATATGTGTGCAATTCTGTATGATAACCATTATCCATTACTTTAACCGCTTGCTCTACCGACTGAGTGAACCCAGGACTTAACACAGTGAAACCTCGTTAGGAAGAACACTGATAAGACAAATGTTTGCTTAAAAAGAACTACAACGATTGTAGTATTCGTAACTCCATTGGATAAATCACTGTGTATTCACTGGGTATAACATACGGATAAGAAGAACTCCCGTTATATCGAACAAATATCATCGGTCCCCTGGTGTTCGACTGTTCGTCCTAAAGAGGTTTGACTGTACTTAGTTTTGGCGACTATTTTTTTGTATTTTTGGGAAAACCGAGCGGTAATTCATTTTCATTCATTTTGCCATTGTGCATTTTTAATTTTTACTTATTTTCCGGCAGTTTAGCTCTTCCCTGACCGGCTAGCTATAGTCGGTAAAAAATAAAATATGGCCGTCGAAGTGCCTACGTCACGCTGCCTAAAAACTCGTACAGTGCTGGCAACTGAAATCCGACCCCCTGGGCGGCGCGGCGCTCCGCCCAGGCGGTCGGATTTCAGTTGCCAGCACTGTAGTTACAGTCACAAGTACAAGGCTTCTGAACAACAGAGACCAAAACAAATACTGAAATAGGCAAAAAGCTTTCTCGTTCTTGTGTAGCTGCAGCAAGGACTTCAGACACTTATTACCGGTAATCGTTGTCAAGTAGCTGTAGTACAGTTACATGTATGTGCTAATCACTGCCATAAATCAGTAATCTTGTACATCTGTAGTAGAGTAAAACCTGTCAAGGCGACCACTTTGTTGGTTTTTGGTTTGGTTTTTATTATTTCAGTTCGTTGCCTCAACAGTACAAAGTACAAATATCAAGAGGGACGAACGAAAAGAGAAAATAAAACAGAGCAGAAGGGAAGATGCAACTGAAAGGAAAGAAAAAACGGAGAGAAACAGAGAAGGAATGTCGACTGGGCGGATTCATGAACCATTAATGGAGCAGGGCAATACATGAACAGAAGTGGCCCAGTCCGTCGATATTCATGTTTAAAATATTCCAAACCTTATTTTATTGGTGAACTACATTTTCAAAA
>NC_088644.1:19376941-19400941 GCF_964019385.1 Sycon ciliatum
TAAAGGCAGCAACCGATGTTCCACACAAATTCATCACAAATTCATCACACGGCTCTGGTATCCACCCAAACCTCTTGAACAGACGAGCGGGAGTGCTCAATTCAACTCTTTAATTAAAGTGGAACCATGATCGCACTTTGTCATGAGCTACAGTACTGTAGGAATGTAACAGACTACTACAGACTGAGAGTCACAGAAACTAGTGAGCACACACTGCAAGGCCAGGTTACTTGTGAGCATACACTGCAAGGCCAGGTTACTTGTGAGCACACACTGCAAGGTCAGGTTTCAACACCCACAATGCATACCCACGTACACAAACTTACACATGCCAATCGCTGAAGCAATAATAGCAACTCGTGCCGGTATCACATCATTCAACAGCTTGTAAGGCTGATGAATTGATCGCCACTATAATTTTAGCTTGCACGCATACGCGCACACACACACACACACACACACACACACACACACACACACACACACACACACACACACACTACTACTACTATAGCATGACTGCCCATTGGGCAATGTCACCCCCGGAGGGGGCCAGAGTTTGGAGGGCACCGTCATTGGCAGGACTTCTGGTGCCTCGTCAAATCTTGCTGTCGTCGGAAACGCTTCGGGCAATGCATGCAGATCAGCGGCAGTGACACACACACACACACACACACATACACACACCTTTGGACCTTTGGAAAGCCCATCGCCAAAGGCGATGATAGCTATTAGGCGAGGCAGTAGTTCTTGTGTCGGGATAAATCATTCGGACGGCGAAAGTCGCGGCCGCAGACACAGACGAACACTCTTGGTTGGGGCTGGCTTGGTGGCTTCCGACGGCTACGTTCGCGCCAGTCCCTCCGGTCCTGAGCAAGGTGGTACCATTGCGCCTCCGGGATACCGGTCGCACGCAGGTCTGAAGCTGCCACATCTCTCCAACGACGCTTGGGTCCATGACGGGGCCGCGTGTTAGTGCCCTCCGCAAACAGGATCTGCTTTGGCAACCTGGTGTCGTCCATCCTTGCGAGGTGACCAAGCCATCGCAGGCGATTCACACGAATGGCCTCCTCCAGCGAGGCTGGCATGCCGCTGCGCTTCGCCAAGTCTTCACTTGACAGGTGTTCCTGCCACTGCTGGTCTCGGGTAACACTCAGGATCGTGCGAACACACTGTCGATGGAACGTGTCCAACCTGCGCAGGAGGGGTGCCTTCAGCGTCCATGTCTCAGAACCATACAGCAGCACTGTAAGGATCACGGCCTGGTAGACCTGACGTCGGATTCCAAGCGATAGACCCGAGTTCCGGAAAATTGGTTGGAGGAGGCTACCAAACGCCCTCGATGCCTTGGCGAGACGAGTTGTGACTTCGGCATCCAGCTCTCCATCGTCGCTGATCGTACTGCCGAGGTAGGTAAAATCGCTGACCACGCCGATCATGTCACCAGCACTCCCAGGCACCACAATATCAGCACGGATGACACTCGGACCGACCGCCAAGAACTTCGTCTTCTGCACACTAACAGTCAAGCCCCAGCCTGACGCACACTGCGTAAATTCCTTCACCATCGTCTCCATGTGCTCGTACGAAGTGGTATACAGGGCAGCATCATCCGCAAATAGCGACTCGGACACGGATAAGTCTGTGAGTCTGTGCTTGGCAGTACGGTCGCCAACCAACTTGCGGCCGATACGATGTTTCATCGGGAAACTAGGCACTGTGGATATTGAGCGCCAGTGTGCAAGGACGGCAGAGAAGTAGAGGTTGAACAACATCGGAGCCAGGGTGCAACCCTGGCGTAGACCATTCTCCACCCCAAAGCTGTCAGACTGACCACTACCCACGCGAACAGACGCCATCATACCCTCGTGAAGAGACCGGATCACCTGAAGCATGCGCGGAGGCACACCGAGTTTCTGCAGGACCAGCCAAAGCGCTGCACACACACACACACACACACACACACCTTTTGACACCCAGATAGCGATGCTACAGCAGAAGCCATAGCAACTTGTGCTGGGATTGCACAATTCAACAGCGTGCAAGGCTGAAGAATTGACCGCCACTATTCAGCCTGGTCTACACCACACAGCTATGAAGTGGCTTTTTCTGGCCAGTGAATCCCTGCTTTTTGGTCTTTTGTTCTTTTTTTCCCCACACACCTCACACCACATACATGCACTGGCTGTTGGTAACCACCCAGGAGAATGAAAGAAAAGTCAGGAGGTGTCTGAGAAAGAGAAGAAAGACGTGTTTGACCATTATCGTCGGGAATCAAACCCGCAACCTCTCGACTGGAAATCGCTGCACATACCACTGCACCATACGGGGGACACACACACACACACACACACATACACACACGCCTCAGACATGCCCATCGCGGAAGCGATGATAGCGAACAGCTATGTTAGACATAGCAACTTGTGCTGGGATTACACCATTCAACAGCTTGCAAGGCTGATGAATTGACCGCCACTATTTTTAGCCTGGTATCCACCACACAGCTGTTTGAAGTGACTTTTTCTGGCCAGTGAATCCTTATTTTTCATTTTTCATTTTTTTTCTACACACACACACCACACCACATACTCCGGCATACACTGGCTGTTGGTAACCACCCAGGAGAATGAAAGAAAAGTCAGGAAGAGTCCGAGAAAGAGAAGAAAGACGTATGCGACCATAATCGTCGGGAATTGAACCCGCAACCTCTCGATTGGAAATCGACTGCACATACCACTGCACCATATGGGACACACACACACACACACACACACACACACACACACACACACACACACACACACACACACACACACTGGCGCTTATAGAATGGTTCCAAAGCGAGCACTCCGTTTTACCTGCCCTTTTGATCACACAAACTGGAGGAACAGTGAAGGAAGTGATGGCACTCAGAGAATTCTCAGTAAAAAGAAAGCACATACCAGCAATAGACGGGAACGCACTCAGCTGTTATAACCGAGCATTAACACAAAAATACAAAATTGAAAAACAGAAGCAGTTCGCATCAGCGAGGAGGAATACTTCCCAAGTTGAGCAAAATCCTAAGTAGAGCAAGAGCAGCATATTCGTGTTTGTGTATGTGTATGTGTGTGTGTGTGTGTGTGTGTGTGTGTGTGTGTGTGTGTGTGTGTGTGTGTGTGTGCGTGCGTGCGTGTGTGTGGTGTATGGTGTGTGGTGTATGGTGTGTGTGTGTGCACGCGTATGCATGCATCTGAACATTAGAAGGATATGGTCAAATAACAGAACGCAGCGAGTAAAGACCGCTACAGGGAGCAGCCAAGCAATGTGTGATAGCTGGCAGCAAACAAGTTGATAATAACACATAGGCACATAGATGTCTGCCTGGCTAGCAGTATTGCTGCTGCCCTCATGGCAGTCAAGGGTGATGTGGGAACACAACATTGAAAATTGGGATAATTGGGGGGGGGGGGGGGGCTAGGTAGCAGTATACACCTGCAGGACACAAACCAAGCAGGGTACCCTGCGAGCCAGCATGACTTCTGCTGTAAGAAATTAAAAACAAGATAAAGACAAAGTCTGATCACGAAATCTATGGTCTGGATGAAGAAAAATAGAATAATAGCAACAGCACACTGGCTGTGTCAAAGGCGCGCACTTAAAGATCAGCTTGAAGTAGCATGTGCAGGTGCATGTGGTGTATGCGCGTGTGGGGGAGGGTGCGCTGTTGCACAGAGTGTGCAGGCTGTACATGTGTTCATGTGCGTGTGACTAATTTAGGAGTAGAGAGAGAGCATCGCACATAGAGTCATGTAGAAGGCAAATGGAAGCTGCTTCTGGCATATAGAAAAAACTCTATCCAGAGGGGTTTGACCGAGAATCAACTATGCTTCTTTCGTGAACAAAAAAACAACAAAAAACCAGGACTATTTGTTGAACTTGATTTCATTTAAAAAAGAATAGACTATATCAATATGTCCTAGTTCATGTACTACTCCGGTGTATAGACAATACCAATAAGGGCATCAGCAGCAGCAGCAGCAACAACAGTCACAGTGTAATACTGCAACCACTGCCCCAGCCAACAAGACAGAAGTAGTTATTTGGACAACTGTAGATTTTTCACAGCATCCATGATCTGTAGGGAAACACACCCAAATACATCGTATTCACTATTCAGCAAGCATTTGCAAAAAAAGTCAAAACCGATTGTGCCATTATGTCATCATTTGAGGTGTTTAGTATTGAGTGACATCACATGCATGGGTTTTGGCACTCAATACAATGCATATGATTATGACGATGCCATTGACACAAAGCTCTATAACAAAGTTGCACTGTGCTTGTCATGTAACGTTAAGTTCACTATGCATGGTCAAGTATGGCAGCGGGCAAAGAGAGAGAGAGAGAGAGAGAGAGAGAGAGAGAGAGAGAGAGAGAGAGAGAGAGAGAGAGAGAGAGAGAGAGAGAGAGAGAGAGAGAGAGAGAGAGAGAGAGAGAGAGAGAGAGAGAGAGAGAGAGAGAGAGAGAGAGAGAGAGAGTTAACTAACCTGTCTTTGATGAGCACCGCTAGTTACTCCGCACTTTCTCAGGTCACCTAAACTCATGTGAGACAAGAACTCTAGGTCATCCCAGCCTTCACGTAAGAAGCCGTCAATGAAGCGAGTTAGTCCCAGTTCTTTGAGAAAGTCCGCTACGGTTGATTGTTTGCCATTGTGGAAGGGCGACTGCAACAAATATAGGTGAGATGTACACAGCGAAAGGCTCGACTCCCATGCAAACAAGAGTGCATCAGTGCCAAGAATAGAGAGGTTCCGCACAACGTATTCACGTTAGTAAAAACGCAGTCGATCTACGGAAAGTCTTACGTACACTGTATGCTAATCCGTGTTCAGCCATACAGAGTTTTCAAATCACGTAGCTGCCCTTGCCAACTCCAAACGCGACAGAGCACAACCTAGGCAGAGAGTCATAAATTTATACCCCAATCCACTCACGGACTACCTCCGTTAGTAGAGCTCCATTTACGTTCTCTATGCCGACAACTTCAGTAAGTGGAGTGCAAACTCGCGAATTCACGGATTTTCCCGCCCACTTAGGGTTATCGGTAAATACCGATATTTATTTAGAAACGAAAACTAGTCATTTCTCTACAACCCCCTCCCCCCTCCTTGAGTAAACACAATACATAATGTCGATATTTTTTCTTTTTTTCTGGACGTGCCCACACATACAAACTGTGCATCGATATTAGGGAGGTTTAGTCCCACGTAACGAATACAGGAACGTGAATGATACACGTAAAGTTCATGCAATGAACCCACGTTTGTAATGTTGTTTTTAGTCAGACGGAACACACACAAGCATGAAGCAAAAGGCCCAAACCTGGTCAAAGACGAAGCTTCGAAGTTCATCGAATATTTTGATTTCGTGCTTCGGAAACTTCTTCAGCTGAGCACTCTCACAGCTTGCACAATGCGCTCCATTCTGATTTTCACCCACGTTCTGGCGAAACGTGGGTGAGCCTCCATACACGGTATGTCGTGAATCAGAAAACGGCCGTACGTGGGTCACTGAGTAAAGTACACACGGATTACGTGGGACTACACCTCCCTATTTTTCGAGAAACGAACACGCGCTCAACCCCCTCCCCCTAAACGACTAGTTTTCGTTTCTAAATAAATATCTATATAATTATTTACGGATGGCCCCTTACGTAAACTTTACGTAGTGCGGAACCTCTCTAATGATAACAGTCTCGACTTTTCTAAGCACTCGCAACAGTCTCAACATAAAATAAATTTTAAAAACAGCTATGGTAAAAATCACACCGAACACACGACAGTGTACTGATGGCAGAAAAGAGGAAAATTTGCTGCAGCAAAACATAAACATAAATGCTGAATGACTCAACATTCGATCAAATATTGTATATTTTTTGATGACCAGTTCCCAGATGCTCGTGCTACCCAAGCACAAAACGTGTGACACATGTCGATGCTCTCCACCACACTTCTAGGGTCGTAATTAGGGTCGTAATTCTATTGGAGGGGGGGGGGGGGGGCTCCTCGTCCCCCGCTACACGTTGAAACACCAAAAGGCTGTGCACTTTCAACTGGAATAGAAATATAGTAGAGTGGAGATCATCCGCACACCTCGGGGCGCCGGCTGTCTCCAAGGGGTTCGGATGAGGAGATAGTTCGGATAAGGGAGAGGTCACACATCCATCTAGGACATGCACGTTCCCTCATGTCTCCATCATTTCTCACTCTCTTCGGCAGTTCCACAGGAACTAGACACACTCCAGCTCCTCAAAATGACTCTACGGTGACACAATGTCACTCCAACCTGTTGCAAAACATCTTGTGTACCGCTTGAATGGTGCTTCGGGCGGGGAAAATAAACCAAAACTCATTTTCCAGATTCAAAAAGGTGGTTTACGCCATTTTCGAGCATGTTGAAACTTAAAAAAGTCGTCTGTAGTTCTGTACGGTTACATTTCCAACTGTACCACATCGACCCAAAGTCAAACCGGAATGCGTGGCCTGGCACAAGAGGCGGGCGAGTGGATGTGGTGAATGAAGGGACAGATGGATGTGGCAAATGATCGGTTGGGAATGTGTGTCAGTGGTCATTACTGAAGCTTGCTATGCCCTAACCATTACTGCACAGGTGCTGCATCTGATACCACCAGTAGAATGTACACCACTATTCCATATATTGCATGGAATAGTGGCGTCTCATGCACAAAGACATAAAGGGGAAGTTAAGGCAAAAATTAAAATTTCACCAGTTGTAGTCTTCGGGGTGCTGAGTCGAATGGTCGTGGTCCGAGGAAGCTGAGACGCTCCCTTCCTACTTGAATCCCAATCGAACTCGCGCACTTCCACCGAAACTGGGTGACTGCGCCCTACTACAGTCCATTTCAAAACTATAGACGCGTACCTAGGCAAAAACCGTTATGCCAGCATCTATACCACATAAAATCTGTGATCACTTTGTGCATAATTTTTTCCAAATTGGGCGTCTGTTATCCAATCCTTTAGAAACTATATGAGAGTAATTGTGGAGCGATCCTGAGCAATATTCCGTAAACTATTCTCAAAAGGTTCCAGCCAAATTTGAAATATTTCAAAAACCCTACGCGTCTATAGTTTTGAAATGCACTGTAGATGGGGATTTGTATGCAAAATGTCACTAAAAGCGCCATTTCGTTCTTATAAAAGCACGGATGACCGCGATTGGCCAATATGTTGTAGTCTTTTGGACGCTGAGTCGACTGGTTTTGGTCCGAAAAGGCTGCGATGCAGGGTTCCTCCTTTATTCCCAATCGAACATGGTTGAACAAGCGGTCACGTGCTCCTGCGTACACTAGTCAGCTGGTCACCGTGCCTGCAGGGTACAACTTACTAGCCTGTTTGACCTTTTTTGGGTGCAGTCCTGTCACTCGAGTTGAACTCGAGTTGAACCTTGGTGTGAAAGTTCTCCCCTGCTGGCGTGGTGACCAGGTGATTTGGGCACCCAGGAGCACGTGACCGCTTCTTCAACCATGTTCGATTGGGAATAAAGGAGGAACGCTGCATCGCAGCCTTTTCGGACCAAAACCAGTCGACTTAGCGTCCAAAAGACTACAACATATGGGCCAATCGCGGTCATCCGTGCTTTTATAAGAACGAAACGGCGCTTTTAGTGACATTTTGCATACAAATCCCCATCTAGTAGGGCGCAGTCACCCAGTTTCGGTGGAAGTGCGCGAGTTCGATTCGGATTCAAGTAGGAAGGGAGCGTCTCAGCTTTCTCGGACCAAGACCATTCGACTCAGCACCCCGAAGACTACAACTGGTGAAATTTTAATTTTTGCCTTAACTTCCCCTTTAACAACGGAGAGAACACACTCCTCTGTGACCAGGCTAAGATAGCATACATCATGCATTCTAAAGACGTGACCTTATGCATGATATGAGTGGTGGCTTACGAGACTGCTGTCTGCATGACTTCTAGAGTGCGCGGGGGCAGCAAGGTCTGCGTCAGCTGTGGATAGGCGAGGGCGATGTGAGGAGTTCTGATGGGCCATCTGAGCAGACCGCGAGCGCATCAGAACCGAATGTGTTGGTGATGATCCAGGCGCTATAGATGATGTCCCTGCTGGCGGTGCAGGTGCTGGTCCATGGCGAGAGGACACAATGCCTATTCCGCTGCTAGCATTGGGCGGTGGCAGGGGCGGTCGCTCATCAGAAGATGATCTCGACATGGCTGATGACGATGACTGGGATGGCTGTGATGCTGCCATGCTGCTTTTGGGTGATACCACATCTAATGAATGTGGGAAATTGATTGCAGGATCCGTGAGAGATGGCCGACTACCCTGTGCCTAATGACAATGACAGGAAGAGAGAGAGAGAGAGAGAGAGAGAGAGAGAGAGAGAGAGAGAGAGAGAGAGAGAGAGATGACCCGCACACCAACAACATACTTCAACAAGCTATAGTGCAAAACAAGAGCAATGTACATGGCGTGACCGGCCGCAGAAACTTACAGGGCGCCGCGTTATGTTCTGAGAGCGGGGATGTAACGTCGACACATCACCATTTATCACGTAATGGGTCCTTTCCCGGTACGGCCTATAGTCAACATTGCCCACAGTGGGGTCTGTAGATTCATCATGGGTGCCGGGTATGGACATTGGTCTCTGTGCCTTTCCATCACATAAAGAGGGGCAGCTAGAGAGATGTATGCCCTGTGCAGACAGCAGTATTATAGCGAGCAGAGATCTTAACAGTTCAGTAGAAATTGACCCGTACAAATATACAAGTGCTTATCTCCTCTTAGCTACAGTCCTGGTAAGACACTCATGCAGTGTGAGCAGACAAGAGGGCAAAAAAAAACAGGCGTTCGAAAACATGTCACCAGAGATAGTAGATAGGGCACGGGGAACAGTGGATAGAGAAAGAGGGGAACAAACAGAAGACAGGGAAAGAGGATACGAGGTACAGGAGCAATGACACTGGCTGAAGCGCACAGCCTCTCTGAGTAGTCCAAGTATGCATGTGACTTTTAATGCCGGCGTTGAGTATCAAAGCCAAGTTAGCCCATGCGGGCACATGCGCAGCGATGGTCTCATGATGCATTTCATTAAATATTATTCTGCATCGAGTATGGTCCGTAATTTTCATTTTTTGCACTGTTGCTACTGTGGCCTTTATACGCGCTGCAGTAGATTGTCGAATGCAGTTTATTGCGTCTTTTCCTGCGGACAAGAAGTGCGTTTTCTTGCCAGGCTGGGATTTTGGCCATAAGGCCTAGCGGGATGCTAAGTCAAATGGTCTTGGTCCGAGGAAGCCAAGACGCTCCCTTCCTCTTTTATTGCCAATCGAACTTGCCACTGCCACCGAAACTGGGTGACTGCGCCCTACTAGATGGGGATGTGGTGCAGTGGTATGTGCAGTCGATTTCCAATCGAGAGGTTGCGGGTTCAATTCCCGACGATTACGGTCGCACACGTCTTTCTTCTCTTTCTCATTCTCCTAGCTCTTCTTTCATTTTCCTGGGTGGTTACCAACAGCCAGTGTATGCCGGAGTATGGGGGTGTGGCGTGTGTGTTACAAAAAAAGAAAAAAAGAAAAATGGAAAAAATGAAAAATAGGGATTCAATGGCCAGAAAAGCCACTTCAATCAGCTGTGTGGTGGATACCAGGCTAAAATTAGTGGTGGTCAATTCATCAGCCTTGCAAGCTGTTGAATGATGTAATCCCAGCACAAGCTGCTATGTCTAACATATCTGTCCGCTATCATCGCTTCTGCGATGGGCAGGTCTGAGGTCTGAGATTGGGATTTGTATGCTTGTAGGCTTAACTTCCCCTTTAATAGTGAAGACGACAACACAACAGCATGTTGAGCATTGAGTACACTGGATACACACACTACACACACTACACACCCAATTGCGTGTTAAGCCTAGTTCACATTCGACGGGGCGCGATGGGGCGCGGCGTAAGGATCAACGGGAAGCGACAGGACGGTCTGACGGCGTCCAACGTGAACACCAGGAACGGGAACGCAACCGTACTACTGTACGGATCGGGAAGCGACAGGAAGAGTTGGATCAGTTAACTTTTCATACCGTAGACGGGTGTAGATAGGGACGCAAGGGTACAAAATGGCTACATTTTGAGTGTGAATAGGAGACGGCGTCTACTCTCGATTCGTACTTGGAAATTTTAGCATTTCGAACACTGCGCTTCCCATGATAACTCGCAGAATGGCTAACACAAGTTGAGTTGAATTTAGCAAGATACGATGTGATGTCACGTATCGTATTTAAGGATAGTTCAGGAGCGTGGCAGACGAACTGGTTTATCATTTCCTGGGGCTATTATTTGAATGGCACAACTTTCAGGGCTACTTTTTTGGTCTTGATGAAAACTTGCATTGTGAACTTGATTCCGCTTCATTCAAGGAGAAATAATTGAAAAGAAGTCCCCGGAAAACAAGAAATTAGGTCCGAAACTTCCGAAAGTCACCCCGTCATGGACCGTGGCTTATGACGCGCGCTGTTCAACATCGCAACGACTGCAGAATGTCGTGTCGTATGAATCGTACAAGATTATACAGCTCACCCCAGCCGTCCCGACAGGCCCTTACCTCGCGTACCGTCAGCGTTGCGTCGAATGTGAACTAGGCGTTAGTCTTTACACAAGCATGATGAGTGAGACAGTAACATCGACCACTAACCTTCTTCACTGGTACAGGTGGACGATCTTCTGCTCTAGCAGGTATACTTGGCTTTTCATCGCCCTATATAAACACAATAGCAACAGCCACAAAGACAATGATGACAACAGCAGCAGCAGCAACAAACTAAAAGGTCAGGGTGGATTTTACTTGAAGTAGTGATTTATCAGTTGTCACACATAATGAACTACATGAAAGCAGAAGACACAGTGTCGTCAACCAAGCCTTATATACAGGCAGTATCACAATGCCATCAACCATGCCATATATACATGCAGTAACGGATCAACCATGCCATATATACAGGCAGTAACGGATCAACCATGCCATATATACAGGCAGTAACGGATCAACCATGCCATATATACAGGCAGTAACGGATCAACCATGCCATATATGTTGGACTCAGTAGAGCGTCCAGCCCCTATATGATGTCCAACCCCTATATAGAGTCCATTGGTCCAAAATCCACTGTACAGAGTCCAAACTTGGAATCAACTGTGAGCTCAAAGTTTCGATGGACATCACTCCCTGTATAGAGTCCAGCCAATTGGCTTCACCCCTATATAGAGTCCATTGGTCCAAAATCAACTGTACGGAGTCCAAACTTTGAAATCAACTATAAAGAGTCTTTATGTGGACAACACGTATAAAGTCCAGCCAATTAGGCATCCCCTATCGAGTTCGAAAATAGACATAGGATCTGCTGTAAGCAGTGAATATTAACCAGAAAACGGCCTCTCCCTTTAATCCTTTACATCATTCACTTCTCAAGATAAAAAAATATGTATTGAGGCGCCACTGCAGCCACTTCATTACATGAAAACCCTACAAACACCATCCTCAAATCAAGTGGTCTCTTCGCAGACGCTGCAAATTACAATATCTCAATCATGTAGTGTTGCCAAATTATTGTGCACGCACACACACATGCACACACCCACACACCGCCAAGAAAATACCTAGGAAAAAACCAAGAATCAAAAGAGAATAATGGAGAGCCCAGGATTAATTATTTGTTTTCAAATTATTGTGCGCGCGCGCACGCACACACACACACACACACACACACACACAAACTTATACAACGCCAAGAAAACACCAAGAAAAGAATAGAGACACAATACACACGCAACTCCAACAGCCATGCAAACGTCCACCCATTTACATGTAAAGTCAAGAGGGATAACAAATTATTATACGAAACGAATGCGTACGGGGACGGGTACACGCACGTTTACATACACGTAGTAGTGTAAGAGAGTAACATAGTGCAGTGGTCAGCATAATACTAGCACATGCTGAGAGTGCAATAGCAAGCTTCACCATTGCTCATGGCCATGCAAATGTTCAGCAGCACTCAGTTCCGCAAGCTTCTGAAGATCAGCACACCTGCAACAAATAGATAGCACAAGGATACGCTTATTACCGTAATGATGCATGGGAGCACACAACTACCAAGTTCTCAACGAATGTGATGCTCAATGAAAATCAATCCACTCAAAGACCTGTGAACAGGTGATGGTGGGGACAATAATCTATTAGTAATACGAGGAATAAGATCGTTTGTGCACACTCAAGACGCACAGACACACCAACATGCATGTAGTGTACACAGTGTTTCACTTCACTGCAACTAAATTGAAATGAGATGATTTGAACAATCTGTACAGCGTTGCGGTCAGTCAGTCTTCCCCAAGATGGAAATGCAATGATTTGTTGTCACGAGGCAGTTTCACTGACACAATGTCATGTTCGTGACATCAAAACGGTTACTTCAGGGAATACGAGTATTAGCTTGAAGCTTTCTTGTCATTGGCATACAAGCAATCCTCCTAGTCCTACTACTACTAGTACACTGGCACTGCGTTTGTGGATCCCATTGTATTTGACATCATACTACAGGAAGAGTGTCGTGGAGTTCACATAATTATCACAGGGATAAAAATACATTTCTCATGAAATAAAATAATAATTGATGATAGCTAGACGGTCATTATACGATTGATGCAAAGTCCTTGCAGTCCTTGAGGACTATTACGAAGTGGTTGATTACTTTTAGGGCATTCATTCAAGCAACATCAAACAAACGCGATACGCTCCTTGAAAATGGAAAAAAAATTCAAGCATAACGACAGAACAGCAGACCAATCGAAACGAGTAAAAGCTTCCTTACCTCAGTCATCGTCCTGCCATGTAGTTGGACAGCCTTTTGACACGGTGGTACATGCAGCTCTTGTCCAGTCAAACAGGGGTATCCTTGTGGCGTCGAACGAAAGAGAGTGTCAGTGTATCTGACTCGTCAGATTGCAACTGTGCTGAACTTTTCTCTTTCTCCGCTTTCTGCTTTCATCCCTCGCTCTGATGAAACCGTTCAAACGTCTTACTGGCAGCAATGGCCAGCCAAACAGGGGATCCTTGTGGCGTCGAACGAAAGAGAGCGTCAGTGTACCTGACTCGTCAGATTTGAACTGTGCTGAACTTTTCTCGTTCTGCAATTTCTGCTTTCATCCCGCGCACTGATGAAACGTCTTCAGAGAACCACAAGACGCTTTCCAGATTTGATTTTGAACGTCTCCTTATCCTCCTTGGTTAGCTCGAGACAGATTACTGTCAGCAACTGCACAGCAGAATTGGCAGCCATGGCTGAAGTGAAGAAAGGAATGCGCTGCCACGAGGCAAGCAAAACTGAAAAATGTGTTCCCTTTCGGGCACATCACACAGGACGGCGTGACAGGATAAACTGGACTCCTGGACCGTGAATAGGGGACTTGTAGAAAAAGTGTACTCCTTATAGGGGATTGCGCGGCAGGATGAAGCTGATCAAAACTGAGTGGACTCCTGGACTCTGTATAGTGGATTTTGGACCAATGGACTCTATATAGGGTGCTGGACATCATATAGTGCATGGACTCTATACTGAGTCCTACATATATACAGGCAGTAACGGATCAACCATGCCATATATACAGGCAGTAACGGATCAACCATGCCATATATACAGGCAGTAACGGATCAACCATGCCATATATACAGGCAGTAACGGATCAACCATGCCATATATACAGGCAGTAACGGATCAACCATGCCATATACAGGCAGTAACGGATCAACCATGCCATATATACAGGCAGTAACGGATCAACCATGCCATATATACAGGCAGTAACGGATCAACCATGCCATATATACAGGCAGTAACGGATCAACCATGCCATATATACAGGCAGTAACGGATCAACCATGCCATATATACAGGCAGTAACGGATCAACCATGCCATATATACAGGCAGTAACGGATCAACCATGCCATATATACAGGCAGTAACGGATCAACCATGCCATATATACAGGCAGTAACGGATCAACCATGCCGCACATACAGGCAGTATCACAAGTGACATACAATGCCAAGTCTACGAAAAGACTAGTTTAACAGAACAGACGCAGTAGGAGCACATTTTTAAGTGTGAAGACTCCACTGTGGCCATCCACTCTACCCATACATCTTCACAGCACTCTACAAACGGTCTCTGGGACCGTTTGTAGAGTGCTGTGAAGATGTATGGGTAGAGTAGTAGTAGGAGCAGACCAGCTATCTTTCAAGATGCAGTAAAATAGTACTGGAGCAGATATGCTCAAGCTCTCACCCGCAGATCTGCCGTGGCCGTTCTTGAGCGCGAAGGACGGACTGGTACTGCAGCAGCATGACACACAGAGCACACAAGCACACATAAATACTAGAGCACACAATACAGACAGTACTACTGAGTACATCAGTCAAATACAAGCTACATTGATCGGTGTGTGATGGGAATGGTAAACTGGGCAATGGGGACAGGTCGTACAGGTTCTGAGCACTGGCCATGCAATTGCACATGCTGGTTCATGTACTTTTGGTATGTACGTGTAGCCTGCAACTGTAGGCTGTGATATGCTAGTACAGTTCCAGGCGGGATAACTCATACACAATATGTCACATGTGTAGGGAGATTCTTAGCGTACTATTACTATTAGCAAGACGTGGCAGTGCGGGGAGTGACAAAACACACACATACATAGACACACACACACACATACACACACACACACACACACACACACACACACACACACACACACACACACACACACACACACACACACACACACAAACACATGGCAATCTGACCAGGTGGCGCATCGACATCACTAGAGTCTCTGCCAAAGCCAGAAGATGTGGCGGACACACGCATGCTACCACCCGGATTGCTACGCCGTGACAAGGGAGGCGGTGCAGTGGCAGGTGGACGTGGTGCAACTGAAGTACTCCCTCCGCCTCCTGACGCTGACGCTGGTGTTGGGTTCAGACGCACCGCTTCAATATCAGATTGCAAGACAGGTATGGGTGGCATGGCATGACCAGTGGATGACCGTTGGAGACCGCTAAGTTGGCTCATGGTGTCTTGCAAGCTCTGACCACGGATGGCAACAGGACTCGCTGCATGCAGGTGTACAATAGTAACACAGTACGTACTGTAAATCAGCAGTTTCTTAAGCATACTACATTGATCATTTTGAAAACTTCCAATTTGTGAGCAGCATCACTTTGGTAAATTAGACTCCAGGCAGGTATGTGCACACTAGTTTGTTTAGAAAGCAGTATGGGAAGCGCACGGTCTGCCGAGGTCTTTTACAAGCCGCCTACATTTTCCATATTCACCAACTACGAGGTCAATAACATAATATTTATCATGGTATTTCAACGTGTGTGGTGGCGAATTGTAAAAAAAGTCGTCAAAATGGCACTGGTCAAAGATGGCAAATATTTGACCAGTGAAGATCAAGGGAATTAGTGGAAATCAATATGAACCCATGATAAGAATACTTATTGGTTCACAGTAATATGAAGAGTCAGACTGAAGAACAGAAAGAGCTTCAGGCTCTTCACAAGCAAATTTTCTGAAACTTTCCACGAGGACTAATTTCACTTTTTGTCGCGCAGGAAGCTAGGAAGCTAGTAATATTGTACTTGGACGGAAACTAACGAGAGAGCTTGGAAGCCCAGGGCCCTACGCTATGCTTTTTTGCTTAGCTAGCTCATCATGCATGTTATTAGTACTGATGGAAATGTTTTTTTTTCTCCATTGATTGACTACATCAAACTTTCTCTTTGCATTCGAGGGTAATACGACACCGTCTACCACCTTGATGACCTAGGCAAAAAAGAATAGGGATATACTTTTTTTCATTTCTCCTATTTTATTTTCAAGACAACCTGGGATTCGAACCCGCACTATTGTCCTGCATGCATTCCCCCGATACACTTCGCATACATACTCATTCTTCCAAGCTGCTTTACGTTATGATCTTGCATTTGAAACCCTATTTGAATATTGTGGCCAGCTGTCTTTGATGGTACGGTACGGGACAGGTACGGGATAGCGCAAGGAATGCCGATGGACAAACACGGAATTAAAACTGTGTGGACCCTGGCTAGCGCCAGACGTTACTGAAGTAACGTCTTTTGCTTAGCTACGGGAATAAACATCACTAGTAACAGGGTGTGCTGTTCGAGACCGGGGCCCATTCAGTCGGTGTAAACAACTGAACGTAGTTATCCAGTAGTTATCACCCCCGCACGTTCACCTGACGTGTGTGGTGCGCATCTTAATCTCTCTCTATCCATGAGTTTCTACTGCCTAGGTCTAACCTGGCGCTAGGTGTGGTGGTGCCGATATCATCGATGCTGAAGTAGCCCTTTCAGAGTCGACTTCTGCTGCATACAACATTTACAAAGCACGTGGAGTAGCAGCAGGAGCAGTCATTGGGTTAGAAAAACAACTATACCATAACTCCAATGCTTGCAAACTTGACAATAAAGCTGAAAAAGAACAGCAATGATGCCCATGAATCCAATCACATGCATTCATCAGGTTAATCACAGTATAAACATTTTCCTCAATGGCTTATTATTATTATTATTAGACACAATCTCATAGCATGTGACAAGCATAGCTAATGCAAGGACAGAATCCCCTGAGACAAGGGCGTTGAGCCAGCCACGGCAATAGTAAGCTAGGAAAACAAAGCAAAAGCAAAAAAATGAATGGAAAATTACAAAGAAAAACGATTAACGGAAGTGAGCACAATCAAAATTCGTGCATCACCCAGGTATTCGAGAATGTTCTTCGATAATAATTATTGCGTCTAGTTCAGTTGCGATAGTAGATCTTTAAACCGACCAATAGAAGAACAAGTTTTCAGACCCTATGGTAATGCTAACTAATGAGAGTAACCGGAAAACAAGGGGGACTTTAGATACTGGGCTGACTTAACAAGAGGCAGGATAAGCGCGTTACGGGTTGAGCTTGTCGAAAACCAATTGTACTTCATCATGTGTGAAGGGGTTTTATGAAGAAATATTTTATGAACCAGTGTACAGAGATGGTGGTTATGACGAACGGAGAGAGGAGAAGTGTGTGCAAGTCGATAAAGGGCATCCGATGGAAAACATCGATCCTTGTTGTAAAGAATTTTAAGTATAAATCTATGGTGGACTTCTAATTGGTTCAGAGTTGCGTCAGAAAGGCCACACCAAGCGGTATCGCAATAGTCGAATATGGAGAATATAGCACTGATAAAATAAAAATAATAGTTTACACTGGATGGGCAAATGAGTGCAATGTGGTTGTAGTACCCCTAATGCTGAACTGGTTCGCTTGCATACACAGTTGACATGTGCAGCCCGAGAGAGTTTGCAGTCAAACATCACACCGAGATGTTTGTGCTGAGTAACAACACGGATAGGCATAGTCGAGTCAGGGAAGTATAATGGTTGATCAGGAGGGGATGAAGCTTAAAGCAAGAGTACATAAACCAGAGTGTGCAACTGTGCATATCAGATCTGAAACAGCGCAGTTTGTGCACTGCGTCACCCTGATGAGGTCAGCCAAGCTGCGTCTTGCGTAAAGCTCAAATTTTCGTGTTTCACAGTCCGGAAATCAGCCAAGTTTGCATGATTCAGACGTCCTGTTTTAGGATTTCGGTGTTTTTATGTGACTGCGTATGCTGTGTACCTTCCCTGGCAAGTAATTTCACCATGCTATCCGTATCAAAAACCGAAATCAAGACAAACTCAGTGACCTGCACCACTGGGACTGGTTACGCAACTTTTCACTGTGCCTGTGCCTTACCATGCCGTCAGAAATGACGTACTGCACAGATTACGCTCCCACAGGAACCATCCCGAGTTGCACACTCTGGTTTATGTACTCTTGCTTAAAGGGGAATTATAGCCTTAAATCATGTCATTGTAAATAGACGCTAGGTGATGGGCTGGGGTATCGGGAGGTCGCTCAACAACCGTACAAACCTCTGCAGATTGCGTGAAATTGCGCGCACGAGATCCGGGTGGCGTCAACTGGTCAATGGCATCATCGACAAGAAATATGTGTACCACTAAACAGGTCTAACTTACTTATAGCTACTTGCAATGTGCTAGTGCTGCACCAGCGTGTTGCATTGTTAGTGTCTTTGAATAGTATGCGTATGATCAAGTGTTTGTTCACCTATATTTTCCCTTTTTCGTTTTTGGTTTTGCTTTCTTTCTCTTTTTCTCCCCTTCTCTTCTGGTATCATGTCTAACATTGGGTGTGGCCCAAGCGAAGGCTAGGCTAACGCTGATGCCTACGCGAAAGGGCTGATGATGATGATGATGATAGCCTAAAATCAAATTTTCACCAGTTGTAGTCTTCGGGGTGCTGCGTTGAATGGTCTTGTTCCGAGGAAGCTGAGACGCTCCCTTCCTTCTTTATTGCCAATCGAACTCACCAGTTCTACCAAACCTGGGTGACTCCGCCCTACTAGATGGGGATTCGTATGCAAAATGTCACTGAAAGCGCCATTTCGTTCTTATAAAAGCACGGATGAATGCGATTGACCCATCGTCTTTTGGACGCTGAGTCGACTGGTTTTGGTCCGAGAAGGCTGCGATGCAGCGTTCGGCGCTTATAGGCCGTGCAAACTCACTTTTATCGTACCGTTTCCAAGGATATTTACTCGCATACGATAAACTTGGACATACGCGTGCAACTGATTTTAGAACTTGGCCGGGACCCTTGTGCTCACGATTATACTTTGCACACCAGCAAAAGTGTCGGTTGCTGAAAGTGTGTACAAGTACTGCAAGTGCAGTGCTTGAACAAGGGAAAATTCAAAATTTAAAATTTCCCCGCATCTTGAGGTCACTGTGGATACATTGACGCGTGCAAAGTTTGCCACGTGCTCATGCGTACACCAATCACCTGGTCACCGTGCCTGCAGGCTACAACTTCCACACCAAGGTTCAACTCGAGTGAGAGGAACACGCCCAAACAGGCTGAAATTAGAGTAATCGGCTTTGCACAGGCAAACACGCACACTACACATTCATACACACATACTAGTAACTAGCATTCAAGATACTGTACAAAGATGTGTACCTTCTTCATGGATGAGACTGACATCATCTGCAATGAGCAGGAGAAAAGGGCAACATGTGCAAGAAGAGAAACACACACAGGCTGATGCAGGGGAATTAGAATATAGATTGGAAATTGCTACTGCGTGACATTGTACCGGCAATGAAGCTGCAAGATCACTGCAACAGCCTGAACCAGACCATGTCAATGAGAGCAATTGAAATTTTACATAGCAACATAACAAATACAGTACAACTGTGTGAAAGCGCGCACAGCCCGTAACAAACATTCCACTTTGTGCTGCAACTAGCAGTAAACTAGAAGCTACAATAAAGTCATGACTGTAAGTTCTGAAAAGTGTCTAAATGCGTCTGGGCGACTGTGCAATAACGTCACACCTGCAGGAGAACGGGATGAATGAAACGGATAAAAAGTTTAAAAACTGCACATACCATAAGGGTTGCGAGTTGTCTTGACGGGAATGTAGATGCTTCCACTGTACATGTAGTGGTAGACAAACAAGAGAGAAAGAACGAATGAACACATTGCTGATACTGGAAGTAAATGAAGATATTTCTGGGGGAATATTTCTGCAGCATCCTATCCCCAATGCAGCGCTCACAGGCAAAGCTATGGAAACTAATGGATAACACGGTCACTGAAAATGTAAAAAAAGCAAGAAGAAAGGCTCTCCTCACTGCCACCTAGAGTTTATACACAGCAGGATTGAGCACTTTAAGGCACTAACAAGTCGATGACACCTGCAAAGGCAGAATTTGAACTCATGAAGGAAAATTTTCATTCACAAGATGGTCCAAACAGGGCCTTTTGAGGGATAGCCGCATCGAATCATAGGGGAAATTTTCAATTGTGTCAGATAAAAACTTGTCATCATAGAATCAAACTTTACATGCCTACTCTTGGTGCATACATTCTCTTGCTACCATTTTTTACACCAAGGATAAAACATAAGAACACTGACTCAATACGTACCGTAAGTACCCAGTTGCTTTGCCATGTCGTGTCAGCTCAATTCCAAATTCTACAGGAGACTGTGAAAAGAACTCCACGGCAGCGACAACACCACCACCTGGCATGCACCACACCAGAGGACAGCACATATCCAATGTACTACTCAGTGATGGGTATCGCGCGTCATGACAATTCATTACAGCTACCTCAGTAAGACATGCTGCAGCCCGCCCTGTACACTGCAACCTATAACAAATTACATGATCACACAGTACACACCATTGTACTCCATAAGCAGCAGCAGCAGCAGCCATAACATGCACACAAACCTACCATACACTTCATCACCATCGACTGATTTGACAGCAATAAAGAAATGCTGATGCATCAGATACTCCTCATCTGCCAGGATAGGCTGAAGACTCATCTGCAAACACCACGACCACCACACACACACACATACACACAGGTACAAACCCATAATTAGAGATCAGACTCATCAGAGTACATGTACTTGTAAAACAACACAATGCCACAGACAAACTTAGATACCTGCATATTGATAACAGTTCTTTTTAAACGCAGATCAAGTCCTGAATGGAAGCTGAAGGGTTTTCCAACCGTGTTGCGTTCCACAGTTAATAATTATTGGGGACTCGTGGCCTGGTACGAAGACACTTCCCACTGCTTCAGGAGCTGTATCTGTGCTTCGATCTTTGATGGTGGTTCCGTTCCTACGGATGCGGAGAACTCAGTCTCGCTGGGACTCACGCAAATCGCGAATTTTTAATTCTAATGCTGATCAAGTGTATTTCTGATAACAATCGGACATTGAATACGCCCCAAGGAAAATGTTCACACCTTTGTGTGTGTGTGTGTGTGTGTGTGTGTGTGTGTGTGTGTGTGTGTAGGGGGGGGGGGGGGGGCAACATGTGCGTGTGTGGATGCACACAAAAGGAGAGCTAGACAGAGGAAAAGAAGAAGCGCCATGCATTCAATAAAGGAACTGCAGGAAAAAAAACAGCATATCACCATACCTTCTCAAGCTGCGTAGAAGACCACTCTGGAAAGCTGGTGTCGTGCAACATGTGTCTCAGGACTTTGGGACAGCTCTTGCGAAAGTCAGACTGCTTGTCATGTGTCAGGTACGACGTGTTGTTCACACTGCGTGCTGAGCCTGAAATGAACAGTTACCAGCAGACACATCTTACACTACATTTTGACGTAATATACAGCTTATTTAGTGGGAAATTAACATCTTTGAATTATCGTCGTGGTGGCAATGACCTTAAAATGGCAATGAATAAACAAATCGTGCAGTCATAACAAAATGTTTTCGTGTGACACTAGTGGTGAAACGAATATTCGAATATTCGAACATTCGTTCGGTTTGGCACATTCGAATATTCGTTAAGTCACATTCGAGTATTCGTTACGTCACTTCGAATGCAGTGCCTGTACATACATGGCCGCCGAACACGGTACAGTGCAGTGCGTACAGCCTGCCTGTGACTTTGTACTGCATGCATGCACATGTATGTCCATACTGGACTGCCGATGTTGCACATAACATTTATGAACTTCGAAGTAGCCTTATGTGGCAGTATATTTTACGTGGCACTACCGTTTGTCATACCTAATAATATATTAGTATTGACAATATCCATCAAATGACTGAGAGGAGGGCATGTGATGTCATCTGTGTTACGAAAAGAATATTCGTTCATTCGTTCGTTAAGCTGAAGAATATTCGACTAGTAGGTTTTGACATTCGTTTCACCACTATGTGACACTCATCAGCGGAAATTTGTCTCGCAATGAAGAATGACCAGAACAACCAATATATTCACTGGTTTGAGGGAAAGACACAAACGGGAAAAGTCTGAAGAAAAAAATGACTGTCACCACCAGAACTCGAACCAGGGACTTTCCCTCGTTTACAATATAGTCAAACTGGAACCAGGGACTTTCCCTCGTTTACAATATAGTCAAAATTACAAGGAGTTCTTACACCTAGAGTAACAGCATAATTATAGCGAAATCAGGCGGTACAAGAAGCGCAACTCACAATCAGCCAATAACATATGGTAGGTTGTGAAAGGTAGTTACAGTCAACTTCGCTTATAACGACACTCGGCGGGGCATCAGAAAAGTGTCCTTATTCGCGAAGTGTCGTTATACCCGAAGTCTCATTATATGTGTCACAGGTGGATGGGACTTTGCTCTGGGCATGAAAATTATGTCGTTATTCGCGAATTGTCGTTATATCCGCAGTCGTTAGTAGCGAAGTTGACTGTATACTTCTTGTACATGGATATGTAGAGGTAAGAAGTTCTTTGTGAATGGACATGGTGGTGTGTGTGTGTGTGCATACTACTTGAAGAGTGTGAAAGTTGTTGCACCTTCTTTCTGCTTGCACAGCACAGGATCACACGTACGTATGTAGACAGCTTTTAACACCTGCAGCTGCTTGAGCTAACTCTAACACCGAACGGCACTGAGCCAGGAATCATCAAAATACATAATGACACTCTGGATTTGACGCCAACTGCTTGTACAGAGCGGACTCCTTCTCGTCAACATCAAACATCTCGTCTTCACCACTCCTACCCTCATCCTCACTTTCCTCCCTCTCATCGCTGCTCTTCTCCCTCTCATCATTCTCACCCTCTTCCTCATCACCCGTCACCATCTCACAACGACTGTGCTTCTTCCTCCTTGATTCATCTACTCCATTCATCACTTTGCTGTTGCTACCGCTTGCTTCCCTTGGTCACATATTCCCCGTCTGCCTCAACCATGCCTCCAGTACAACAGTTGCACACAGAACTAGGAGTAAGCCTGGGGCATTTTTCAGAAGAAGAAAAAAGTACACGAATGCAAATAGAATGGCAGGAAAGAGACACTTAACAATATCTTACTGTTCAGACACTCGGAGTGCACTTCCAGGTAGTAGGCAGTCTTACTGCTGGACCCAATCTACAAGCAGCCAAGCAGCCAAGCAGAACAACACATCAACCTAGTCTTACTGCTGGACCCAATCTACAACCAGCCAAGCAGAAAAACACATCAACCTAGTCTTACTGCTGGACCCAATCTACAACCAGCCAAGCAGCCAAGCAGAACAACACATCACCCTAGTGAACATACCCACAGCCACAGGAACTAAACCTATTCAGAAGAGAACGGAACTTCGCCACCATCGATTAGGAAAATGCAACCAACTTTCTTAGTCGAGATCCTGTGCAAAATGGCAGCAGCAGCAAATAGTGTGACTTACAATCGCAGCTGCATAGGTGAAGTGGACGTAAGTACCAGTGGAGGGTGCTCCATCTGTCAAACAAGCACAATCACAAACACAGCCATACTCAATGAAATCCTATGTCACGAACAAGGTTAGAGCCTTGCACAAGTGTATAATTATCCTACTGGTTATGTGTCTGGGCATAGTTTTCTAACGTGATCTGATTCAATTGAGTAGCATGGCAGCAACATTACTCCACATCAACACACTATCCAGCTAGTTGTACAATGAAAGAATAGTGTTCTACAACTCACTATGATCAAGCATGTCTCATTATACTTGAAAAGCATAAGTTATAAGAATCAGGTAAATCGCATAACCCCAATACTCTGCATACGAGTGATGAGTCTGATGACCTTGAGAGGCTGTGATCCATCGTTCACCACATATTGCCAATCGAATTCGCACAGGCAGTGCATTCCCGTGACGCCAGGGATCCATACATATATGTTGAGTGCTAAAAAAGCTGATTTTGGAGCTCGTTTGATAGGGGAACAATGCATTTCAGCCTCTTAGGAAAATCCAAAAGTTCATAGTTGAGGTGAGGGTTAGGCCAAGTAAAAAAAATCCT
>NC_088644.1:19401141-19423141 GCF_964019385.1 Sycon ciliatum
AGTTTATCGTCCCCGCCCGCCCCATTTTTCGAGGCCGCCCGGAATTTATTTTTATTTTTTAAATCTAGAATTTTGCCAAAAAGCTTGATTTTTTACGTCGGCTAAGGCTTGAAAACACAGCTTCGTCTTTCTGCCGAAAGTCCGTCTTCATCCTGTCGAGACCTCGACAGTTTTCCGTTCTTTCCGTAGTTGCGACTTTGTTGAGAAGCGACATGCCGTTTGTTTTGCTGCAAATCCGTCGCGGGTTGAAAGTTCTGAAGTCCTGGTATGGCTGTGTTGTCTCTGCGTCTTCAACTCTCTCGGACATTTTCACCCAGTTCAGCGCTGGCGAGTTGGACCATGGGGAGCGCCTTGAGGAGAGCGACGTTGTCTCTTGTGTCCAAGCTAGTGTTGGCGACACAAAGCAAGGTTCCAAAACCCCTGTGAGTCCAGATTCGCCAGTAGGCGAGACTGTCAGCGCTCTTGGGCAATACGTGGAATTCGTTATCGCTTGCCCTGAACAGGCAGCGACAGCGACAACACAGGAGAGAACTCCGCCTGGTGACGCTTTTGCTATGTTGATGGCTGCGTCGAAGACGCAGTGTGCTCTTCCGCCGAAATGGAACCCTGTCAACAAGAAAGCTGTGCTGAAAAATGATCTTCTGCTGTTCTTGGAGGAGAACAAGTTGGGCTGGGAAGAGGCGCTTGCTGGATCAGCTGGTGTGAACTTCGTAGGAACAATCAGTGATGCATTGTGGTATATCGATGGCAATCACCACACCTTGTCAAGTCGAGGTTGTGCAGTGCCTGCATTGTTGGAGAAGTTTGTTGGGTACAACACGCCGGAAGATCGCAAAAGGAGAAAGCGGGACCAGTCGAACCTGTGCCGCCAGAATTTGGATGCGTTGTCGTCATCCCTGTTCTTCTTGGCTGGCTGCTCCTACATGAAGCACCAGCACTGGAAAAGTGTCCGGGAAGCTGTGTTGAGACTTGCTGACAACTTCCGCAAGTATGCTGCGTACCTGAAAGCGCATCTGGATACAGTCTACACCAGTGAAGCCAAGCGTACCTGCGTGAGAACTGACGTGGATGAGCTGAAGGTGATTGGGGCGACTCTAGTCGTGAAGCCAACTCTGGGTGCGAGATATAGAAGTCTGCACGCCGCTATATCTGCTGCTGAGGATTATGAACACATCCTGATTGAGGACCATTGTCCTACTGAACATCGCCGGAGACACGAGTACCTGGAGGGGATAGTTGTGCCCGTCAAGTGCGTTCTGTATTCGTACACTGGCAGCAAGGCGCATGTGCATTTCATCTGGCGTATTCCAGAGTGTGCTGAGGAATCTGAGCTCCTGCAAAAGAATTCCGCCATCCAGCAACAGCTCAAATCCTGCATGCCAACATTCCACACTCGCATTATGCGAAGGGAATTCATCCATCTGTTTGGCTCTGTGACGAACACCAAGCCTGCATTTCTGCGGGAGGTGTACAGAAGGCTCACGGGAGATGCGAGTGCCAGTACAAACGCAGACCAAGCAGCAGTGGACAAACGAATTGCAGAAATGTTCGAAACAGAGGATGCAGACCTCATCTGGGATTTGCGCACTGTGAACAGCGGTAGGCCCGAGTCATATACTGCTTTTCTTGAGCAATGCCAGCAATACATTGAGAGCTCCGTGGAGACTGCAGTTGATGACCGACGGCATGACAATGTGGAAGAAGACAACACTGTCATTACTCACCTTGCCAAGGCCTTGAGCGTCAGGGATATGCACGAGGAGGTCAAAAAGTGTTGCCCTCCAGACACACCCATCCCGTCAGTGCAATGGCTCCGGTATCAGTTCTGGCCGAGAAATCCTGCATTGGCTACAGCTCGCCACTACACGGGCAAACTCAAAGTAAAATTCATGGTTCAATCACGTCAGTTCCGGACAGCTCACATTGACTGCCACTACGCCAGCGCTCTGTTTCGCTATGAACGGGAATTTGCTATGCAGTTTCGTGATCATGTGTGCTTTGTATGCCAAGATGACAAGCACACAATCAAAGTTGGAGAGCCTGGGCATCCTGTGGCAACAGTAGATCGAGGCAAGCCGGTTCTGGTTGGGCTGAATGAAAAACTGGTAGTTTCGGACCACGATTTCACGAAGTTCAATCTCACACCAAGCGTGAATCTCATTGTGGATGTGCCAGAATCCATTGATGACTCCTTCTATCGCGGAACAGTCCACGTGGGCTTGAAGGACTGTGTATTTCAACATTCCTCTCCATCGCGCCATGGTTGCGAGCTCCTGAGTATCCTGCAGAAAGGCGATGTAAAACCTATCCTCTGCATGTACACCGATGGCGGGCCCGACCATCGTCCAACCTACCTCTCCACGCAGTTGTCCCTCCTGTCGCTGTTCATCAAGCTCGACCTAGATTATGTCTGTGCTGTTCGAACACCCCCGTACAACACTTGGAAGAATCCGGTGGAGCGCATCATGTCAATCTTGAACATCGCTTTGCAGGGTGTCGGTGTAGTTCGGAATGAGACCACTTTCGAGAATCAACTGAAAGGCTGCAACAACATGAAGGACATCAGGAATGCTGCCGTGAAGACCCCTGGCCTGAAAGATGCAGTGCTGGATGCAATGGAAGATATGAAGATCTTGATTTGCTCGCTGTTCCAACGCCTTCGCCTGACGGGTGTACCATTCCAGTGCTTTCATGCTGCCACGGACGAGGAGGTTGAGGCTTTTCGTGACACCGTCAAACTCATCGACCCGTCACTGGATACCAAGAGTACCACCAAGCAGTCCATTTCAAAGAACAAGGTACTTCTGACATTCCTGGAAGAGCACTGCATTGCCCGGCATTACTCCTTCACCATCCTGAAGTGTGGCAAACCAGCATGCTCAGTGTGCAAGCCTCCGCGACTGCCAGAGGATGTCTTCTCGAAGCTGCATCACCTCCCAGACCCTGTACCTGATGGCGAGCGGTACAAGAGCTTTGATGCTGTATATGGCGAACCAACATCGGAGAAGCACAGGCCATCTCTGGTTGCAGCAAGCCAGTCAGCCTCTGGTGGTCATGGCATGCCATTCCCGCCCAGCGCCCAGTATGCCAAGAATGTCAAGGAGGTCATCAGGTGCTCCGAGTGTGGCAAGCCTCGTGTTCTGTATGCCAAGCAGAGCGTCAAGTCAGCAGCACGTGTGGAACTGGTCGCGGCCTTGGAGACCCTGAGCTTCTCCTGTGGCAGTCATCTCACGGATGTAGCTTGCGAAGTCACCAGTGCCCTGGCTTCCGTGCACGTCAAGGGAAATCTCACATGTGACAGTCCTATTGAGATCCCGTACTACTCTGCTGGGTATCCCACTGTATGCTGCTACTGCGCTTCAGGAGAGGGTCTAGTCAATAATGCCGATGCGTATCCTGTGTGTGGTGCTTGCCAGGAGTCTGGGAAGAGCGCCATGAAGAAGCGTACCCGCACGCATGTCCCTCAGGGGAAGAAGTGAATTGTATTCCAACATGTTCCCTTTATGACTGACTATTGGTTACTGTCCTGACTGGTTCTTTCCCTTCTGCAGCTTTCTATCATTTATCTGGTGGTCTGTGTGAACCAAACAGTATTGGGGTTTGTGTCTTATGAGTGGAGTGACAATCTGTCGATCCAAAGATTTTGCATGTAATTGTTTATGTACATATAACTGTTATAGCATTGTGTATTCCATACACTACCACTATTCTGTTGCAGATTGTTGCACATGATGTGTCATTGTTTACCAAGAACTATACTAGGTAGCACATCAAAAAATAAAAAATAAAAATAAAATCCGCCCTCCCTCCCCGATTTTTGTGAAAAAAAGGACGATAAACTGGGATTTTATTTTACTTGGCCTTAGTTACACTGACTTATACACATCCGTTGAACCACGACCACTCCCAAAGATAAAGGCACAGATACAGAGCACAGGCACAGATACAGAGCACAGATACAGATACACACACAGATACAGAGCACAGATACAGATACAGATACAGAGCACAGATACAGATACAGAGCACAGATACAGAGCACAGATACAGATACAGAGCACAGTGGGAGGTGAATACTAGTAGATCAGACCCACTCGAAAGTGGTCAACGGTTGGAACATCATGTCCGCTACATGCAAGACACATAGAAGATGCTGTTGAAGCAGTACCCGGTCCACGCTCACAATCCCTGCACATGCAGCACACCCTTGACATGAGACCTGCGCCACAGCACTACAGTGTAGAGGATCAAACTGAACTGCAGTCAAACACTGCTAACCTTTAGCTGTGTACTGAGTCAAGATGCCAATATTGAACGAAGCAAACACTGGAGAGTGATCACTGGTTGTGATGTCCGATGTGCAGCCTGCAGCATAAACACATGCCCACGTCCACAAATCCAGCCACACAAAATCCAATAGTGCACACATCACAGTTAGGTACATGCTGCAGTAGAGGTGCGCATCAAACTACACTTGCACCAAGCAATACAAAAGACAACTTGAAAGCAGGAAGGCTGATGCACAATATCACATAACGGTTTGCCTTTTGAACTGATGTGCTCGCCCCTTCAGAGCACACGTGTGCTCGCGTGCAAGAGAGAGAGAGAGAGAGAGAGAGAGAGAGAGAGAGAGAGAGAGAGAGAGAGAGAGAGAGAGAGAGAGAGAGAGAGAGAGAGAGAGAGAAAAATAATAGCGTGTCCTACCATAAGAAGTGTTCTGTAGATGTGTCCTTGGATAGCTCTTCCACAGTACGCGATCACACCATGACGGCACATTGATTCGGACCTACACGGTTTGAGGAGCAAGCAAACACAACACCTGTCTTACAAGATAATCACTTGATATGGAATCCCTTACAGTGTATTGCTATTCAACTCCTCACTCGACTAATGAATAGGGTGCATTGCTATTCAACTCCTCACTCGACTAATGAATAGGGTGCATTGTTATTCAACTCCTCACTCGACTAATGAATAGGGTGTATTGCTATTCAACTCCTCACTCGACTAATGAATAGGGTGCATTGTTAATTGAACTGTTCTTTCCAACACTCACTACACACTCCAAACATAATGTTACACCGGGAATTTTCGATGGTGTAACATTTTCAGTATTTCCCAAAATCAACGGTTCGGTAGCGTGAAAATTTCGGTAAACCAGCTTTCCAGATCCAAAAAATGCATATTGCACACTGTGTGGCATGGCATTGTTGAATATTAGGTCGCGTTTTATTTTAGGTAAAAATTACCTGTGCTGAAGTTACCGAAAATAAAATCTCCAATGAAAATTTTCCGGTTTTACAGTATAACAGTAGATAAACTGGAAGTGCAGCATATGCACACTGTGGGTGTGCAAATGTCTTATGCACATTCTGGCCAGGGGATAACAATCGTTTCCTTCTTGCAACGCTAATAACTGCTTTAATAGTTATTTCCTAACTCTTCCTGCAACATGCTGATTTGTAGTTCCAGCAGCAGCAGCAGCACACCACTTACGCTCATCTTCTTTTCTTTACGCCATGAGTAGATTTGGCGACTGCCTCTCTGATAGCGATAGGTCGGTGGGAAGTCGAGTGCTTCCTCCTCTACATTGCAGAGAGAGAGAGAGAGAGAGAGAGAGAGAGAGAGAGAGAGAGAGAGAGAGAGAGAGAGAGAGAGAGAGAGAGAGAGAGAGAGAGAGAGAGAGAGAGAGAGAGAGAGAGAGAGAGAGAGAGAGAGAGAGAGAGAGAGAGAGAGAGAGAGAGAGAGAGAGAGAGAGAGAGAGAGAGAGAGAGAGAGAGAGAGAGAGAGAGAGAGAGAGAGAGAGAGAGAGCAGGAAAAGCATTGCTTTTGCTTACATGGCAATCGTTATTCAGAACTTCTTTGTCTTAACTTGTGTTCAAAATAGACAGATTGCTGACCATCTACAGAGCCTTCTCACAACAAATGCATCTCCGTGTGGCATGATCCATATGAAGAATAGAAAATAGAAGACCACTAGCTTGTTTTCAGCAACTTGCCACAGGCAGCAGCAGCACGGCACACAGTGGAAGAGAAGATTAGCAGGCTGAACACATGCCCCTAACAATCGGCGCCGAGTTGCAAGAAATCTACTGCGGGCATAAGTTGTCTTACCGAACGAGCAGAACACATTGCCCTTCTCTTTCTCTCTCTTCAACTGATCCATCTCATGCAGCACAGACAGGTTATTCTCCTTGATGTGGTTTACGATTGCCTACATCCAGCAAGAATAACAACCACATCAAGAGCAAAAACATTCACTACATGTGCACGTACAGGCAAATCTTACACATGTCTTACTAATACTACTCACAGACAGACAGTCACAGTTCAACTTCAACATACCAGGGCTTATGGGAAAACATGTATCATGCACTAACACACATACGCATACAAATCCAAGTACAAGTATACAAATCTCGCATATAACACATGGCCGTACAAGAGCACAGACCACCACCATCAGCATCACCATGGTCGTGACACTACTTATGTCACTGTACTATGTAGATACTTACAGTGGCCCCTGCTTCATCTTCACACTGCAGTCGGTAGTTGAGATCACCAAGCCAGAAGACATGATGAAACTGACTGGTAAGATCAAACTGCTGCAGACTACGCTGACCTAACTGCAGGCCACGCAGAATGTCACGGTAGTTGTTGTTACGCCTGCACATCAACAACAATCATCACATGCGATGCGTAATCAGTGACCAAAGACAACAACAATCGTCACATGCAGTGCGTAATCAGTGATCACATACACACACAAGAGTAGCATGCATGTGCAACACAGAGTTACAATTTCTACATGCAAAGAATGTGAGAACACCACCAGTCAGGTCATGGAATTACCAACATAGTCTAACATAGTCTAACGGATGTGGCAAACAAATTTCACGGTTCGCGTGAGACTAGGCCAAAGGCCGAGTTTTCCGCATCCTTAGGAACGCCACCACCCTCTTGGATCAAGGCGCAGATGCAGCTCTTAGCGGTGGGAGGGGGGGGGGGTAACGACTAGGTAACGACTATAAGAAATACAATGCCCCAATGTACATGTAGTCACAAAAGCAACTCCACTTCTGTTCATGGCAAGGAAACAGATGTACAAGTAATCACAACCATTGTGTACTGCACAATCTCACTAAGCATGGAAAGAAACAGCAGTGATTGACTTTAAACGCCTCTGCTCCAACTCTCATACCTGGTACATTTCTCTGTTCCAGATGTCAAATGTGCGCAGATGAAACACATGGACGTGGTTCCAAAATGAAGTGACACTGCCACTGCACCTTTGTTACCTGCACAAGCAGCAACAGCCACAGCAGCAGCAGCAGGATATAGAACAATGTACACAGTGGCCCCAATTCCACATGCAGCCCACTACAGTACATTAGAGTTTAGAAGAGTACTGAATAGCAGCCAGCTACAATGTTTACACAGCCCACTACATAGATAAACCAGCATGTACAAGTGCAGAGGAATCGCATCAGGAAGTGCACATTGATGATGCAAACTTTCGTTAGGAAGAGCCAGCAACAGGACTCTATTGCACAAATCAGTGTACTAGTATATCTATAGGGTGTAATTCATAGCTCGATAAAAACAACACCCATTATTGAAAATTCAATAAAATGTATTGATACTTAATATGACCGACGACTAGTGTTCATCCTAAAGAGACTGGTTGGTAGCATCAAGACAATTCAAGAGTCCATAACCAAGAGAATGTAACCGTGATCTCTTTTGCATGAGCTGGTGGCACTGCGGAAAATCAAACACAACACTTTCACTGGGGTTTGAAACCATCTTTTGAACATAACTGAAGCTCATGCAGCCAAAAATCACTGCATCGGTACTCGAATGAATCAAGGGAAACAGGTGTGCTGGTACGAGAAATTGTGGGCTTCGAGTGCATGTGCACAGGCAAGTTATGTAGTGAATACAGAGCACGACACTGCGGAAAATCAAACACAACACTTTCACTGGGGTTTGAAACCATCTTTTGAACATAACTGAAGCTCATGCAGCCAAAAATCACTGCATCGGTACTCGAATGAATCAAGGGAAACAGGTGTGCTGGTACGAGAAATTGTGGGCTTCGAGTGCATGTGCACAGGCAAGTTATGTAGTGAATGCAGAGCACGACACACTGACCCATAAACAAGGTTGCATGCCACAGTGCTGTCGGTTACGGCTGTCGGCCGCAGCATCAGAAAGTGAGGTCACACTTACCAAGTGTGTTGGCAACACCAGTTCTGACCTGCGATGTTTGCACGTGTGAGATCTTGTTGTAATGCTCAGCCTTGACCATGATCACCAGGCGGATACCCCACAGTGAGGTTTGCTCAACCTGTATGCAACATGTAGCACGACACATACAAGAGTAGCGACAAGGGATAAAACATGTGAACATAATTATACTGCTACTGCATTCCCTTCAACAGGAACTGTGGCCTGTATTCTAATACTAGTAAATGGGGGCGCGATGCTGACATTAGTCGCACGCCACAGGGTACGTGATATAGGTGCAGAGCTGTAACCAAATAAGGAACAGGGATGAAGAACAGCAGATGTCTATATATTACAAAAAGGCAATTGAAAGAAACTGGGTTAGTCATCAGTGATAATAGGCTACAGACCTCATGGACTGTACAGGTGAAAATGACTAAGATTGAGATAACAGGGCGATACCACACACGCACACACGCTCACGCACACACACATACACACACACGCGTGCGCGCGTAATTGTGGCGCCTTGTGACGGAGCGGTATGCCAGCTGCTCACAAAGGCAAATGGTCGCGGGCTTGAACCCTGTACGATCAGGGTTATGACGCCGCCTACCCATGTAAAATGTAAAAAGGCACCTCCTGCTCGTTTGGTCACCGACAACAGGTAGGAGACATGCGACTCCCCAAAATGGACATCCTATGGGTGAGAGTCCTGTCCAGTGTGTGAATCCCAGGAACACACACACACACACACACACACACACACACACACACACACACACACACACACACACACACACACACACACACACACACACACACACACACACACACACACACACACACACACACACACACACACACACACACACACACACACACACACACACACACACACACACACACACACACACACACACACACACACACACACACACACACACACACACACACACACACACACACACACACACACACACACACACACACACACACACACACACACACACACACACACACACACACACACACACACACACACACACACACACACACACACACACACACACACACACACACACACACACACACACACACACACACACACACACACACACACACACACACACACACACACACACACACACACACACACACACACACACACACACACACACACACACACACACACACACACACACACACACACACACACACACACACACACACACACACACACACACACACACACACACACACACACACACACACACACACACACACACACACACACACACACACACACACACACACACACACACACACACACACACACACACACACACACACACACACACACACACACACACACACACACACACACACACACACACACACACACACACACACACACATCTTAGGATCTACAGTGAAACTCACCATTTTCATCTCGAGGCCTGTGCACTGGTAGAGGACGGATTTCCAATCTTTCTCTCCCATAGTACCACTCTCTTGTGTACCAATAACATACATGTCGTGTGCATAGTGGCTAACAGACTTGTCCAATGTCTTGCCAAGACCCTGGCTCTTGATCCAACTCGTTACATCGTTGGGACATGGAGTATCACCTGAACAGGATACATGTAAGCAGAAAAGGTTACATACATTACCATACATACTAGGGCTGCGACGAATGTTCGAATATTCAAACAAACTTCGAATGGGCCCACAATAAACGAATATTTCCACGTCCGAATGTTTCGAAAACTATTCGAAAATTACTCTAATTTGAGAAATTTTAGGTGCTCAAAATGTTCGGTATGAGAGCAAAAGGCCATGTTAGGTGAGAGAGTGGGGAGTAAAGAGAAGCGGGATTTATCTCGGCCAATGCAGGGATTTAAAACCTTACTACAGTGCACAATGCTTAGTAGTACTCACCCATGTTGAATGAGCCGATAAAGACACTGATGTTGCTGACGTCATGATCATGAGAATTACGCTTGAGTATGAGCTGCATGAGCTGGCAGAACACTTCGCGGCTCTGAGGAACAAACACAAAGAAAATGTGCACCGTAAGTATACACACACGCAACTGAAAACAGAATACAAAAAAGATTGCTTAACAATCATCAACTTGTATGATAGCACAGTTCACTGTTACAACATACAGTGCACCTGAACACAGGACATGGCCCATGCTTGTCTTGTCCATGCATACGCATGAGCACAATCATGTCTACATGCCCCCCCCCCCCCCCCCCCCCACACACACAAGACAACAACATAATATCAAGAGTACATGAAAACCAGAGTGTGCAGCTCGGATGGGTTGCTGTCACGGCGGAATTCCGTGATTACATCATTTTAGTGATGTAGTGCGTACAAGCAGGATTCAAGCAGGTCTCTTTCTGCACAACTGCAGCTCAGTTGTACGCACTACGCCATTTCCCGCCTCAGATCTGCACCAAATATGATGTAATCACGGAATTCCGCCGTGACAGACACCCATAGCAGAAAAGGCCCCAAGCTGCACACTCTGGTTTTCATGTACTCTTGATAATATGCACGCGCATGCACACACACGCACACATGCACGCCCAAGCACCCCGTATGCACGCACACACACATGCACGCCCCCGCACCCCGTACGCACACACGCGCACGCACACACACACACACACACACACACACACACACACACACACACACACACTGTATTGTACTGTATTGACAGCTACCCTAACGGGTCACGCCGCCCTCCACCCAAGCATGGGTATGATGAGGGGCAGTGGCAACAAAAACAAAAAACAGCAAGCAGCGAGAGATAGCAGGAGAAAGACAGCGATAGTAGTACATCTGGTGTGCGACGTATAGAAAAGAGAGATGACAAGAAAAAAGGAAACAATAATTATTTGAACCTGTATTATTGCAGTTCTGAAATAATCAACCAGGTGATGGAGTGTCGGCACCCGAAGTCCCACCTGGACTCCACTGGAAGAACATTCCACGCAGGGATATCAGCGATAGGCCAAGCGTTGAAAAACAGCCATGAGGACACATCGTCTAGAAGTCCACCGCGCTCGAACTGAAATTGCAGGATCAAACAATTTCCCACTCGTCGTCAGGCAGCGTAACTCTTCTCCCTGCATCACCATCCATCTCCAGCAACCGTCTCCACTCACAGCTCATGCCTCTGCCACCACTGTACTCCGAGCTTCGCAGTTTGAAACCATTCGGGGGTCAGCTACACCACCGCGAATGGAGAGACGAGGACGACAACGGTCGTGACAGAAAAAACACTGCCCTGGCGACCGCATCGCGGAACCCTCGCCCCAGCAAATTCAGAAACACGCCAGGGGCGACTCTGGTGGACCCAGAGCCACCCCGTGGCCTAAGACACACACACACACGCACACACACCTCAGACCTCAGACCTGCCCATCGCGGAAGCGATGATAGCGAACAGCTATGTTAGACATAGCAACACACACACACACACACACACACACACACACACACACACACTACAGTCCACACGGTCCTCGCACCTTATTGTCATTGAAGGCAAAATCTTTCCTCGCTTTGCCTTCAACACGAATACCCAGCTTCTGCTTGGCACTTCTTGATTTGATAATCTGAACGACTGCATTGTACATCAAAGGAAACCAAAGCATGGGTCTGATTATGAGAAGTTGTAATCAAAATGAGAGCGGTGTAAAATGACACCAACTCTAGTAGAAAAGCTAAAGGTAATTGAAATTGCCCCGGAAATATTTAATTTTAGGTCAACCTGGAAAAGGATACATAGCATTAAATACGTTGTCTATCATGACAGTTTCTTGATTCGCAGCACAATGCAGCCGCAAACATGTAATACTGGAACACAGATGAACAAATTTCTGCCGCCGGTGACTGAAAACTCATTCCTGTCCTTCGCCAATTTCCAGAAGTACAGGAACGCATATTACTTTTCTGACCACCCCGCTCTTGCTTTCGGACTTTAGTTCAAGCAGAGCTGCTGCGCTAAGTATAATTGCACCTAGGTACACACAGTGTGATTACCACGCAATACTTTTTGGGCTTTCTTACACACCTGTGGCCCAGTGCTGCTGATCTTGCTACTCCTGGCCTGCACAATAGCTGGTAATAGCTGATAGCACCCCTTCCTCCTGAAATCACTACCTCTCATTTTCACCAGCAGCCTTTATCGCCCAATACCACACTGGCTTGCTTTTAAAATGCAAATTCTGTATGAAAAATCTCATTTACGCTGGATCTAAGTATTGTGTCAATGCCCACACCCACAATAACTGTGTTTTGGTTTACATTTGATTGCCATCGCTTTACATTAAGTCCAGGGATGAATTTACTGTCAGGTTTTTCCACAGCAGTTTTTTGCTATGCAAAATCTCAATTGTGGCGTAAGCTACAAAAAGCATGGATAGCCTGTATGTGTTATTATGTATGTATCGCAGTTTTCTGCGTGTCACTGTGATTTTTGAGTAGCAGTAGATCGATTTTGCGTAGCAAACTGCGATGTGATACCGGAAAAATTCATCCCTGAAGTCCCAGCATGTTCTTGCTTCCATCCTATGGTGAGGCAAGGACACTTTTAGCACAAACCGATAAGGTATTTGTGGAACTAAATTCTTTCCTTGGGTGACTGTGCATTGTTATAGTTGTCAGATCATAATTATCTCCTGGATGGCATGGCACAAATAGACCACTGTGACTACACTGGCAGTGCACAAGAACATTCTGGTAACTTTATTAAGGCGATAAATAGTATAAGCGAAGCGGACATTACGAAATGATCAATGCGAATACATGTATGTTAAAATTGATGTTCCTAATCGATGCATAGCTTCTATTGTGAGACGATTTCCCCTGATGATGGTCTCAAGAAAATCGATTAGGAACATGAATTTTAACATACATGTATTCTCATTGATCATTTCATAATGTCCGCTTCGCTTATACTATATATCGCCTTAATAAAGTTATTGTCTCCTCGTCGCCTATTCTGGTAACCGTACAATCCAGCAAAACATTACCTACTTGTACTTACTCTGATTCCAGGAATAGACAGAAGCGTCTTTATCACTACGCGTTATTGTCAAAGTGCCAGCTTCAACATCGACAGTAAGAATAGTCTTCGATTTGAACTGATAATCTGTTCTTGTCTGTAAAGAAACATGATGTATGCATACAAGAATATACACGTACACATACACGTACATGTACGCACACACAAAAAGAGCAGCCTTCCAATTTTATTACACATGCTAATGGAAACATACCAAAACATGTCACAGAGAGAGAGAAAGAGAGAGAGAGAGAGAGAGAGAGAGAGAGAGAGAGAGAGAGAGAGAGAGAGAGAGAGAGAGAGAGAGAGAGAGAGAGAGAGAGAGAGTGAGAGAGAGTGAGAGAGAGAGAGAGAGAGAGAGAGAGAGAGAGAGAGAGAGAGAGAGAGAGAGAGAGAGAGAGAGAGAGAGAGAGAGAGAGAGAGAGAGAGAGAGAGAGAGAGAGAGAGAGAGAGAGAGAGAGAGAGAGAGAGAGAGAGAGAGACTAAGAAAACATACAAGCATGTAATTGCCCAGAACAGTGAAGGTTCCAACACACAATAAAGAGTTGTTGGACCATATGTTCTAGCCTGAACAAATACATTTTCCAGGGTTGAACACCAATCAATTTCCTTGGACACATTTCCACAAAGGGTTCCATACGACTGGTAATGAGCGTGGATGATGTAACAGTGACATTTCTAGTGTGCTACAGAAAATAGAAATAGCAACTAAACAGCAATACAAAAAAAAAGAAAAGAAAAACTAACCTCAAATGACTGCACAGCCTGCTCTACTGTAGATCCTTTGACTGAAGTTATGGATGAGGTAGACTGGGACTTTTGTGGACCAGCAGGTGTATTGTATTGCTGCGCTACCGTTGTCATGAGATGAGTAGCCTGAAACAATAAAAGCACACACGCGCACACACGTACACGGATAGAAAGACGGGACAAGCCACTATCATGCTACAGTACACCACACTTGATAATGCCTTCCAAGCAGGGAAAAAAGGAAAGTACCTGCAAGAATATTCTGTCATGCATTTCTTGGAAAGTTGGTTTCTGTAACTGACGAGAATCCTACATGTACATCGACCTGCTTGGCAACTATGAAGTTACTAGCACTTTCTAATTTCCTAAGGGGCCATCCGTAAATACCGATATTTATTTAGAAACGAAAACTAGTCGTTTCTCTTCAACCCCCCTCCCTCAGAAACGAACACATACAAATGATGCATAGGATCGATATTTTTTCTTTTCTTTTCTGGACGTGCCCACACATACAAATTGTGCATCGATATTTTTTCGAGAAACGAACAGGCGCTCAACCCCCTACCCCCTAAACGACTAGTTTTCGTTTCTAAATAAATATCTATATTTACGGATGGCCCCTAACACTACATAATATTTTTTAATATCATAAATCTGCTCCAGCAGCTTCACATGCCAAGGGCAACACCAATACCTTGATACGTGCAATTATTCAAAACAGGTGTTAGATGGTGCCGCCAATAGATACAAACTCTTACACAAGCCACAACAGAGCATCCATACATTGCACCATGGCCATACAGACACTCTGATACAATGCCATTGAGTACCACCTACAGTATCCCGTAAAGAAACAGGTCTCACATTTGTGTGCATTCTAACACTGCTGAAAAGATCAGCTAGTAACTCAGACATGCTGACACCACCAGCTGTCAAACAACGTTGAATAGACTGTGCAGACCAGTTGAAGCTTCAAACAAATAGCAAATGAATCGGTGTCACAACCAAATCGAATGAAAGAAGTGACACAATGGATATATATTAGTAAATTACAGTACCTTAGCGTCGATTGATGACAGAAGTTCCTGACATGCCGAAAGTCGTTTCATAACATCTGACAATTCCAGTGCTGATTTCTGTAACATAGACAACAAAGGAACTCTTTGCCCAAAATAAGAGACACACAACAGGCTGGAGTGCTCTCAAGAGTTGCTATGTTAACTTGGTAAGTCTACCGCGAGCATAGTTTCTTACCGGTGCCTCAAGCAGCTCCCTGTCAAACTGTGATGAACCGGAAGTACCATTGCAAAGATCAAAGAAGTCAGCAAGGAGCATCAGCTGTCGACTGTACTTTGAACTTGCCTGTAGTCCACAAAGTACACAATAAGTAGAAATGTCAACAAACACGTAGACTTGCCGCAGTCAAACAAGGCGACTTACAAATCAAATTACCTTACATACCGAAACAGAGAACCTTTACATCATTCACACACACACACGGAATACAGAACCGTCACACGGACGGAAAATATGCATACAATTCTTGCTAATACATCTGGAATGAACTTGTAGCGACTAAACAAAGATTCACACGCAATAGAACTTACGAAAATGCTTCACGCCTGACTCCATCATAAGCTTGTGCAGCAAGTATGGCTTATCAGCACGAGACATTACAAACTCTAAGTCATTCAGTGCCCCATCAGTGACGTACGACATAACCTTTCCAACAAATGCTTCATCGACTCTGGAACAACAAAGTAAGATGCATACCAACAGTCAACAAACTGCACAAAAGACAAAATGAGAAGGAGCAAGTAGGTTATCTACCTACACAAGCACAACAGAAAAGTAGCAATAAAGAGTACATCATATTGACATGGAATCTGTGGCCACTTGAAAGGTGGGCTTGAATGTAGACTACAATAGTACTTCGTTCCACCTGTTTTCAACCACGCCTCACTGCCAGTAGACTACTAGCCACTCACCCATTGGTTTTGACACTCTTGAAGTTGTGTTCCAGGAATTTAGAGATGTTGCGGGCAGATTTGGTGGGTACAAAGCTAGGAATATCAGCATAATCGCTATCCGGTTCCCCCACAGGCTGAAAACTACCAGCAGAGGTAGCAGAGCTAGCAGAGCTGGCTGAGTGAGCGGAGGTAACTGAGTGAGAGGATTGAGATGCATGGGAATTCCCGCTTTATTACGGGCCCAGCAGAATCTTCAGTGTCTACACAGGTACACGGGAAAATAAGCAATAGAATAGACACAATTGAATTAACACAGCTACAGGGTAGAAAGAGAAGCCAACATAACAATTGGCACCTCCCTACTATATTCCATGTGAAATTCTGCAACTGCATTGAGCGCTCGGGGGAGAAAAAAACGGCTTACTTCGTTATCGACAGAACGAGAGAGAGAGAGAGAGAGAGAGAGAGAGAGAGAGAGAGAGAGAGAGAGAGAGAGAGGAGAGAGAGAGAGAGAGAGAGAGAGAGAGAGAGAGAGAGAGAGAGAGAGAGAGAGAGAGAGAGAGAGAGAGAGAGAGAGAGAGAGAGAGAGAGAGAGAGAGAGAGAGAGAGAGAGAGAGAGAGAGAGAGAGAGAGAGAGAAAGAGAGAGAGAGAGAGAGAAAGAGAGAGAGAGAGAGAGAGAGAGAGAGAGAGAGAGAGAGAGAGAGAGAGAGAGAGAGAGAGAGAGAGAGAGAGAGAGAGAGAGAGAGAGAGAGAGAGAGAGAGAGAGGAGAGAGAAGAGAGAGGAGAGAAGGGGGGGGGGGAGACAGAGAGTTGTAAACACAAAGTAAAGGAGTCGGAAATCGACTGACCGCTGTCATCAGATGACTCATTGTCCACTTCTTTCTGAATAGGATACTGCAAGTGATGTACAAGGCCAGCACCGGGTGTGCCATAGTAGGAAACTAGCTCTTGCAAAGTATCACAGTACACTTGACTGACACCTGCCACAGTCTGAAATACCAAAACCATACAAACAAAGTACAAAGGCTCATGCACAGAGGAACCCTGAAGCATTCATGCAAGCAATCATCCATTGCTTGTATTAGGTGAGGTGAGTAATGATTTACTCACAACTTATGACAAAACCGAAAATCCCATTCATAGCATACATAGGCAGCTAGTGAAGGGTTAATGCACTTTACATATGCAGCAACACTTCACAAAGCTTGCTTTCGATTTTAATACTATTTGAAAGACGCAGGAATGTCAAGATTATGCTTATTTCATATTCTTTGCAGCAACACTTCAGTTCTATGGACTCAGGCTTCACAAAAGAGGTCTTCCCTGTTTAGGGCCTGGTAACACTGCGGCACATTTTCGGTGCCTGGCAAATAAAATCTTTCAGGCTTAAAATCACGATAACACTACACTTGGGGAGATTGAACTTGAAAATTAAATTTGAGTGTCAAGTGGTATTTCAACCACTGATTCCTTCCAATTCTTTCACCTTCAGTACAATCCTTCCAATCATTCTTTTGAGTTTTGTTGTTGTACGTGGCCAGTGGCCATTCAGCAATTCAATATCGAGATGAGTGGGTGGGTTTTAGAAGTTTTGTTTGCAAATAATTATTTAATGGAGATGGAGAATGAGAGGTATGCATCTAAGGCCATGTTCGATTGGTAGGATCGGGATCCCGATCCACCGGATCCACTGGATCCTCACCCTTTCGATTGGTCGAATCCGGATCCGGATCCTTCGGATTTGGATCCGGTCAATCCACCTCGGGGAGCAGGGTTGACCGGATCCAAATGTGACCTTTGTGTGTATATGGCGAGTAAAAATCGTTTTCATACACATTGTGGTACGCACACGTGGATCGAGATAGAGCTTGTTGACTTTTTGTACAACTGGCGCGGTGAGTACGACTTTTTATTACTTCGTCAACATGGCAACAGTCAAGGCCCAAAAAAGTGTCCAGTTGACTTGACGAAGGATCTGACGGATCTGAGATCTGGATCCCGATCCTTACCAATCGAACATGCCCTAAGATGGCCGTCACCTTTTTGCGGGGCAAGGTACCCCATACTGTATAGCAGGAGATTTTCGGACGGAATTTATTTTCGTACAATTTCGTACACGGCCTCTTTCGTACTAAAATTAATTCCGTACTAAAATTTGTTCCTGTGAAGTTATGTACACTATATACATGCGTACCGCACGCAAACACGTGCATCTAGCATACACCGCTGTACGATAATAAAATCCGTACGAAAGGTCGAAATTCGGCTTGGTCCGAAAATATTTCCGTCCAAAAAATTTCCTGCTATACAGTACTTGGCAGGTACAACCCGTTATAGTACATTTATGAGTATGACCTCACAAAGTTCATGACCTTTTATGCAGAGTTGGTATCAAGGTGTGTACGGCCGGTTGTAGTGGACTTGCCCCACAAAACCGAACGGCGGGAAATTGATGCACACGTCCCATTGCCAGCATGGGGCCGGCCGGGGGTCGAATATTAAAATCACTATTATGTTGAAATTCAATTTACCCGCAGAAAAGGTTGGTGGATGGGCGCTGAAAAATACAAAAGCTTTACGTTTTGCGGAACACAAACAATCGATAGCCCCTGTTAACCCTTTACCAGCAGCCCCATACTTGAATGCGTCGTAAACGACGCATTCGACATGCATACGAAAACCATGCCTGGTATGACAGGAAGCATCAGCCCACGGGGATTTCCCGTGGCCCTCACACAGCCTAGGTATGATCCTATCCGTAGCTGAATAGATAAGATCTACACGTGTCCCATTCAATTTCATTGAGAACTGCGCGATCGAAAACTTACGGAAATACACGCGCGCCGACAATGCCGTCTGCCTCCGTCAAAACGTCGTCAGGTGCATTTCCTCTTGCGCAGCGAGTTCCTTTCGTCCTCAGATGACTTCTCCGATGAGGACCTAGCAGACCTTCGCTCTGGGACCCACGACAGATAGATAAATACTTCGTTCCAGCCGCCGATGCAAGCGAACTTCAAATTGCGGAGCGGAGCGCATGCCAAGCAAATTCTCACGCAAATATCGGGAGCTCCAGCCGCTGAAGACAATGTCGTCGTGATGTAACTGGAAGAATCTGATGGTGCTTATGGTGTGGAAGCCATGGAGAGTGATCCCAGTGTCGACAGTCTCCCAGAGACGGAATTTTAGGCCATCGACTTTCTACGTACCTGAGTGACGGCAGCGCGTCGCGACTTGCGCACGACATTACGGAGCCATCGGACAGCGATTCTGGGGGTTATGCTGCTCTCAATTGCGAGCGAGGCACGGCCACTGAAGTCTGTGATGGCTATGGCGTTGGTTTCCGCTCCGAAGTCGACTTGTTTTGGCAGTTTCATGTCAATGTCGGAATCTGACGATTTGCACTATGTACAATTTCCGTGTTTAGACGTATAGGTGCCAATTTAGCAGCGTATGTGTGTGGTATGTGAAAATAGTTTTTTCCATGGTCAAGAAGTAGTACCAGACTTTCAAGAAAACATAACTTGCACATACAAAATGTGCCCTCGTTGTGAGTTATTGGCATCCTTCTCAATGTTATGGATTTCATATACAAAATGCACTTGCCAGTAAAGGGTTAAAGACCAAGAAGGACATATCCTACCAGACAAACTAACCTGCACTGAATACTTGGCATTTCTGAAGTAAATGCGGTAGTGATGAACACGGGATTGGTACCTGAACAACAACAACAACAACAACAACAACAACAACAACAACAACAACAACAACAACAACAACAACAACAACAACAACAACAACAACAACAACAACAACAACAACAACAACAACAACAACAACAACAACAACAACAACAACAACAACAACAACAACAACAAATCTCTTATTGGCCACAGGCCATCGTGAGAATAAAAGATTTCAAACAACAACAACATCTCTTATCGGCCACTGGCTATCGTGAGAATAAAGATTTGAACACAAGAACAAGAGCACATATTTTTTAATTAAGACAACGCCTAACACAAAATAGCATAGATGGCAAAGTTCAATTTCAGGACAGTACCAAAGAGACAGAGCACATGCACTACACAAGAAAATTCACCTGCCACTTCCACGCTTGGATTCACACATGCTAAAAGCACGATGTGCAATATGAATTCTGGGACAAGCTATTTAAAGCAAAACAATCGGCATTTTCTGCTGTAAAACTCGTGTAGTTGTATGCTAACACTTAGGAAGTAGATAAACTCCAAGCTCTTCAGCAGCAGCATTTTTGAAAGTCTCCACCAGGATACTTTCATGCTTCTCGTCAGGTAAAATACAGGCAAAAAGCATAAGAACACGAACAGTGAATTAAGTACAGCAGAGAGGTGACCGAATAGCACCAAGAAGAGTAGCCAAAAAGAACAACGGTAAAATGTGTAACCCCATACACACAAACAGATGGACAGAAAAGTGCAGCTGTGTGAAGAAACCTAACAAGCATGAAAAGTAGTGCGACAATAAAAGATAAATAGCAAGTTGTTGAAGACCTACCTGACAGCCTAAGCGTGAATATAATTTGCTGCTGTTTGTATAGATAAGGTTTCTTTGTGCGAATTTAAGCAGCTTCTAAAAAATGCAATAATTTAGCATCGCATGCATGTGACAAAATGGGAAAACAACTATCTGATAACACGGCACGACATCGAGGATGCTCAAACAAATGATAAGCAATGGACGACTGATGTCACGCATTTTACCGCTTTGTGTTCGGCTACTCTTTTTTGCGCTATTCTATCACCTCTCTCCTGTACGTAATTCATTGTCCTTGTTCCTTTGCTTTTTTGCCTATATTTCATCCGACAAGAAGGCATGAAAGTATACTGGTACTAGTGGACACTTTATATGGCGAAGAGCCTGAATTTTGCCCTCTTTCCTAACTGCTATAACGTGTTCGTCGCTGAGGAAACTTTTACGTATTAGTCCACATTACCAAAACTGCACATGTACTTCTATGGTTATGACTGCATGTGTCCTGTGCGGTCATTGCTCTCGAGTAATAGCAAACATAACAATGTGTGTTGTCAACAAATGAGCAGCAGTTCCAGAAGGTCCAACAGCATGAACGTGTGACTTTTTTCTCCAGGAGAGGTGTTGGTTCGCGTATGCTATAAAGGGTTGTTATAATAAGCACAGTTTGCAACACAAGCACAGATTCAAGTATAAGCCCGGGCTAGTGGGGCATTGGAAAAGATCAATGTGCTTCTTATTATAGAGACAAACGTATAACCTTCAAGGAACTGGTGTGTTCACAAATCCAACACAGTGAATACTCTTATACCCTTATACCCTCTTATACTCTTATACCCTTTGTCAAATAATAACTCGCAACTATTTTGGCTACCATCTTGATCAACAGTTTTCAGTACGCACAGGCTCCCCTGCATGTACCATCAACAAACTAGCGACAAGACCAGGAATGGCTTTGGAAGTCTACACTCAGGATGCATGTGGTACGTGCGAAATAAAATCAGCTCAGACGTATCCCTGTTTGGAAGCAACACGCTACACGGGACTTCCTGCCAGCGGATGATTCGCCAGCCATGCCTGAAGCCATATGTGCAAGAAACCGTTGGCCCATGACATGTGAATTCACACATTGACCACTGAAAAGCTGCTGTGCAGATGTGTCAGAACCACTACTTGCTCACAGGCACTTTCTTCAACAAGTACAAAATTATGATTGATATTTTCATTTCTGAGCAAATGTAACTTGTAATTATTGTTGAAAAGTTAGGAATTAACAGGTCGATCTTTCACTTACATCAGACACAACACCAGTGTGTTGCTAAAGCTGTCACTATCTCGAATCATGAACGCTCCATCTTTCCCATTGGACACAAGAAGGTCCTCAGCAGCCACCCTGGTGAGACCTGTATGATACCAAACCTGGTCAGCCATACTCGCGACGACGCCGTC
>NC_088644.1:19423341-19447341 GCF_964019385.1 Sycon ciliatum
GCCTCCGCAAGGCACCAGTGCACCACACCACTGACATGCAACTGTCGACTAATTTCACCGCCCTCGGCAGTCAGCAGCACAGCCACAGAGTTGAAATATGAAGAGAATTAATTGATCCAGGTGTCGCCAACAAGTGCACTGGCTCAGCTAAGAATTGAAGCCACTGATGATTTGGCAAAATCCAAATCAGCACTCCGAAACCGAACGAGTGGACAACCGGGTGAAGTAAATGGTCCTCATTTCCCTGGGTAGGAGCTGCTGAAGACTAAGCTGCATTAGCTCCACTGTCACCATACCAGATAGAAGTCACAATTTCAAATTGACAACAATTTTTACTACCACAAAAAAAACTGGTGAGAAAACACTTGATCCTCCAAAAACAAGGCAGGCATAAATCAATGTTAGTCAGGTCTACTGCTACAACCAGAGAGGGTAACCAGAGCTTCAAGAGGCCATTGTTCTCCAACAAACACACCAGACTTCAGGCGATAGATCAAGAGGAGACGGAGCAAAACAGCAGCTAAATAACGGATAAAGTCAGGTGGTTCTGCCTGCTGCTTTCGCTCTCGAGATCTCGACGACTCGTAGATCGATCTACTCACTCGAGTCACCAGTCTCTCTGCCTGCACCATGAGTCCATGACATGACATTGTAATGTTCACCAGTGCAGTACAGTCAGTACATGCAGACCATGTACCAGTTGTGTGACGTCGACGAGCTACTCAAGTATGAGTCGCGTGCTACCCGGCTGCACTGTTAGATCTACAGTCAACCCGGCAGCTTGGTGCAGAGTCCAAAATAAAAGCCCAAAACAAGAAGTAGTACCAGTACTCCAGTAGGTCTACTGTAGTTGGCAAAACTAATCAGGAGTCCAGGACCAGGGACTGGGAGATCCATAATTTTATTATTATTGGCAAGAGTACATGAAACATGTACTCTTGATATTGGTAGTACCAAGAGTACACACCTGTCATAACTACAGTTATCACATGGCAGGTGATTGTTGCCCGTACTCCAGCGAATCAGCACCTTTCGCGCCGCGGGCAATTATGCGATATTGCCCGCAAAACAATAGTTTATTTGCCCGCAAAAAAATAGTTTATTTCAGTGATCGCGTGACTACGACGAGTCTCGGACTCTGTAGACTGTACGACTCTACGACGAGTCGCAGTGTAGCATTGAGACGAAGATGGAATTCTTTTTGGAGATGGACATCCCGGCAATGGACATGGCCTCGGACGTCTGCCGTGTGGTGCTTGCAGGTATCATTTGTTCAGTCATGTTGGCAGCCTGACCGTCGGTAAGCTTGTGGATAAGATTCAGTTCTGCTCGAAGTGGTACTGTGATCACAAACAATTATTATTTTGAAATAACACAAATTCAACTCAGCGTCGTGCGTTTTCAAATCCTCGCAAAGTCACTGCCTGTGTGTGGTCTTCATGTGCCACGCAAAACTCTTACCAGGCTCATCTGTCCTCTGCCTTCACCTTTGCTTGAACAACAAACACAACAATTCAGGAATGTTTTGCAATGAAAAATACAGCTATATCTGGAGTTGAAAAAAAGAAGAAAAATTGTCCTCAGAATTACACACCAGGGAGTCGACAAATCCTTGCACTTGTTGCAGTACTGTATTTGACAACTTCCTGATACACATGTAAACATGAAGAAACTCTTTGTGGTAGCACTCTTAATTTTTCAACTGAAATTATGATTCTGCTGTATTTTATTGTCGTTGCCATGTCTATTGCTATGACGAGGCGGTGCCGGCACTTTTTTCTGTCTCCGTCTTTCAGTACTGTATACTCTCTGATGGCCTGTAGCAGACCTTTTGTTAGGGTGTAGGAGAAATATCTTCATTTTTCCTGTTTTGATAATGATAGCATATCAATATACATTGTGGTCATAATGTGTTGGCATTTGGGCTAATTTCAACAGCAGCCCAATGGTCTGCTCTGTGGGCCATGTGATAAATTTGTTATCGCATGGTTGCTGCGGGCCTTATGGCATATTATTGCCCCGAGAGGTTAGCCCGAGGGCCGTAGGCCCGAGGGCTAACCTCGAGGGCCCTTGCAACCATGCGATAAGTATGTAATCAAGCACGCTCAGGAGGTCATGATGGCTGAATCTTGCCTGAGCCTGCAGCCCAAGGGCCGTAGGCCCGAGGGCTGCAGGCAAGGGCAAGATTCAGCCATCATGACAGACAGAGCGTGCTTGATTTGATTTCTTACAGCGCGAAGCAACATGTTAGGGAAGGTGAAAGGTCGAAGGTCGAAAAATTATTCTCGAAATGACGTCAAACGGTCCTGAAACTCCCGAAATGACGTCAAACGGTCCTGATGGCCTGATTATGCCCGCGGCGGGAAGATCGCCTATTGGCCATGGCCCCGGCAACGACCACGTGTCATGTAAGAACATATATTATGTACTCTTGGTAGTACAGTGTGCAGGTGCGTGGGTGGACATGGATATGGAATTATTTGGGAACCGAAAGACGAGACTACAGTCCATTTCAAAACTATAGACGCGTACCTAGGCAAAAACCGTTATGCCAGCATCTACACCACATAAAATCTGTGATCATTTTGTGCATAAATTTTTCCAAATAATTAATTGGGCGTCTGTTATCCAATCCTTTAGAAACTATATGAGAGTAATTGTGGAGCGATCCTGAGCAATATTCTGAAAACTATTCTCAAAAAGTTCCAGCCAAATTTGAAATATTTCAAAAACCCTACGCGTCTATAGTTTTGAAATGCACTGTAGTCGACTACGCAGCGAGCTTTTTTATTATTTTTTTGATTGAAAAAACACAAACCTTCAGACATGTGAATGTGCACATGATATACAGTATTACGTATCGAGAAGGCAGCACAGAAACGGCACTCGGCGACGGCAGTGGTGGTGAGGCCTGGACAGCTCGCCTGACCGTGGGTCTCAGAGTCAACAATGGGCAGACGCAACGGGGGGGGTGTGGAAGCTTAGGAAATAAGGGATGGAGCCAGCGTGATCATAGTAATAAGTACCGGTAATAGTATGTAATACATATGCAGAAGTAATAATTATGTTAATCTTAAAAACAATAGAGAGATTAACCTCCTCTCCCCTGACTCACTTGTGAGGTCTGCATTCGCTACTAAGGTTAACAGGCATAGTGGTGGCCTGCGGATGCGAAGGCTAGTTTGAGTGTTTCTGAACATTCAAGCGATGCCGACGCGGATCCCACGAAGATTATTTTATTATTAAAAACAATAGTGCGGTGGACCTGCGCAGAGGAAAGGCATCATGGACATGATGTACGTGTTGTTGTTTCTATATTTTACTTCACCATATGAACAGGCAAGACTGCCTTCTCACCGGGGCTATTGGCCCACGGCTCTCACAATATGATGAAAATGTTTAAAATTTGTATGAAGAAGAAAGGAACGGAAAAGAAGATGAAATGAAAGGAAAGAAAACAGTCGTGTATAACATACATGTTTAAGTGAGCTAGGGCACATCATACACACACATATACGCGTGTTCAAATAGGAGATCAAACTGATAGGCGTTCGCCGGCATTGGGTAATCTTGAAATAAAGATATTAATATTATTAAAGAGATTATTATCATACGCTCACATAAACACCACATACCAACCATGTACACACACACACACACACACACCTCAGACCTCAGACCTCAGACATGCCCATCGCGGAAGCGATGATAGCGAACAGCTATGTTAGACATAGCAACTTGTGCTGGGATTACACCATTCAACAGCTTGCAAGGCTGATGAAATGACCGCACACACACACACACACACACACACACACATGCTCGCACGCACACACACACACACGTACACACACACTTGTACTTTTTGCTCCCTGCCAAAACTGGTCACGTGGGTCTCCCCGGGAGAGGGGAGAGAGACTCAAAAGGAATCTTGGAAAGATGACTCAATTGGCTATTGAACCGCCAACGGCCGACACCCACTGAAATCCCCAAAACTCTGCGGGTGGACTTGAAAATGATCCCACTTATGGGCTCACCGCACCTCAGTAAGTGGGTGAGGACAAGGTGCAGAAAAAGGATTGACGGCATCAGGGTATCCGTCCCGGGATCCAACTGCAGTTACCCCTGCCCCCAGTGAAGGTAATACTTGCTACTAGTGTGGGTGGCTAAATCAGAGTGGATCTCATACAAGCTTCATTAGCACCATGATTACACAAGAGTTGATCTAGCCAGAAGTAGCCCATGGTTAACAGGTATGTATACTTCAAATAGATAGTATATGAACCCTGAAACCAACAGGCGCGTGCTCGGCGATGGGCACGGGGGCACGTGCACCCCCCCAGAAATTTTCAATCTGGGTAATTGCAATTGTAATGTATGCAAATATGCTCTAAAATTCAAGAAAGGTTGCAAACAAATTGCAGAAAATTGCCGGGGGGGGGGGCTCCCCTCGGCTCCCGTGCACCCCCCTAGTTGGGGGGCCGAGCACGCCCCTGACCAACAAAGGTGGTAGGTACAACATTACACCTTCAAGCAGCCGAGAGGCTGTTGGCAACAGACCCAACACTATCCGGCATAGGTGTTCCTACCAACCGAACTAGCTGGCAACACACACACACACACACACACACACACACACACACACACACCACACACACACACACACGCGTGCACATGCACACAGACTTTGCGCCAGGGCAGACGTCTACTGTACCCTAGGCTAGCGCTATAAACCCGTTTACTGCGTTAGCCTACACTACATGTATACAGTATGCCAGTTTTGTTTTTCCACAAGCCAGTAGGCAGTATGTTTTCCACAAGCCAGTAGGCAGTATGTTTTCCACAAGCCAGTAGGCAGTATGTTTTGCTTTTGATTCATAAGGCCATACCACCAATGACCATTCGTCCCGCCTAGCATTCTTCCAGCCCCTCTCCCCAAAGTTTAGGCCTCTCTGTTTTTCTTCTCAGTCATGATATTATTGGTGCAGCTAGCACACCCCGAGCCCCGCCGAGACCTCAGCCGCCTCAGGTCCGCCGAGTGCACTATACTAGCCACGTTATACATGTAGGTCTTACCATCCTTTTGCTCCTCAATTCTAACCAGACTGGAGCCCATGCCATGGGCACTTGAAAAGAATCCCAGAAAAGAGTGCTCAACCAAGTCGATCGAGGTGGGGGAGCGTCACTTGAATACTCAATCTCGGATTCTCCGGACATCAAGCTGTTCGCCATATTAGATCTCCTCAGCCGAGCTCAGAGTTACTGCGGCACTGGCCGATTGCAATGAAGTCCAGTGAGGGCTGAGGCCCGGCCCCTGAGTGATCTGGGAGTCGCAAGATAGTAGTATCATACTCAGCCTTGTCTTACTTGAGCAAGTTGAGGCTGAGGCCCAGTGAGGGAGACACACTCCACTGTCTGACATGCCACCGTTGACAGTCAGTGTGACAGTGGGTGTGTGGTCGAAGCTTCTACACATCTGAGGGGGCATCTCACTAGGGGCCGACCAGTAACCTCATTATTACCGGCACTACAGCGGTAGCTGACGAACTCTTAGGTTCAACCATAATCTTCAACCGACTCATATCCACATTGTACTATGTACTGTACATTGTGTTGCACTTCTACAGTAGAAGCATTGTGTTTTCCTGTGTCACCCAGGATGTGATGGTGAAAGCAAGGTGTTCACTCGGTTTACTTGGGATCATTGTCAAGGGGGTACTTGACTTCCAACATTCACTGCATGCATCAGAGAAAAAGACAAGAGAACTGAACCGGCGGAATGCAAACTCATTCAGAAATCGGGGATAGGGGTGTGCGGATAATGCTCGAAAAGGTGGCAGATTCTGCTCGAAAAGCAGTGAAATTGGCAGAACCATACGAACCTTATGGCGGGCAATTCCTCGAATTCTGCTCCATTTCTTTGTCCACATACCAAACATGCATGAAACTTACCAGAAAAAGTACCGAATTCTGCCTTATTTTTCTGCCGGCATTCTCCGCATATGCCTAATCGGGAAACAGACCGGCTGGCCGAACCATTCGTTGGTTGCATCCCATGAAGAGAACTACACACACGTAGATCTACGTGTAGATCTTCATGCACATGTACGCTACTACTCACTCGAACTCCTGGTTGCAGTCCTAGTGTTGCGTACTCTGGTGGACGCATTGCTTGGAGAGAGAAGGAGAGAGTTGGAGATCGTCCGCGATCCGGGCCAAGGAGTTAGGAGACGGATTCCCTCACCAACTATCCATGCACTCATAACGATGCAGTATCGTTTGCGAGGTCTCCAGAAGGCACAGTACATAGGCAAAGAAGAACAATACGAAAACTAAACGGCAACCAAACAACACCAGAACTCAGTGCCAGAAGTAGCAGACCAAACTCCAAAGCTATCACCATGCAGGTTCCGCCAAAGCGGAGGTTCCGCTCGCATTTTTTTGGCGTAGCGAAATCCAAACTTTCCGCCAAAAGTGAAACTAACGTGTTTTACGCCTCCGCCGTTGCACCGCTTTGGCGGCGCCGGCAATAAAAAGTGCATGTGTGACAGCATCCTTTCGGAGGTAGGAGCATAACTACAATATTTATTAGTGAGGTTTTGCATTCCGAAATTCGACAAAAAGATTCGGCACGCGGGAGCGAGGTCGAAAATGCACACGAAGATTCGGCATGTTTGTTCGGAAAAAGCTCACTTTGCCGAAAATATTTTTCGGATGAATTTTCTTGTAGAAGAGCGCTAGCGCGTGATTTATTCAAAGAGGTTTCTTATCTCGGCATCGCTTCGCCGCCGTCTTTGGCGACATCAGCATCGTCAGCTACCTCTGAGGCTCTGATTGCTCCTCTCCACTGCCCATCTACTCTCTTTCGCCTGGAGTGTGCTCACCGTCATCTGTGTGGCTGAAAAGACTATGGCGATACGCATAAAATTTGACTTGGCCATGGAGTTGGTTTTTCTGAGGCAACTCGGGAGGCAGGTTTGGCCCTCGACTCTTTGGGCGATCAAAGTTCGTTGGAATCAGCAAGGAAAGGAGCACGGGACAGGACATTGCTGATGCTAGGGCTCACGAAATGAAAACACATCATTTTCGACTTGCAAAACAAACGTTGGTGCGAAAATTCGGCATTTTGATGTTCGACAAATGACCGAAGAACGCCGAACAGAAATTCGGAATGCAAAACCTCACTATTAGTATTACAGAGGTTTAGCACAACGAAATTCGTTGTTCATTTTCGTTATGCCGCTGTACGAAAAAGCCGACCGAAATTCGCTGAATTTTTGTTTAGCAGAACGTTCTCCATAAACTTCGGTGTCGCTAGTGGATCATGGATACCGTGGATGTCGCGGAAATCCCCGCGAAATACAAAAATAGTAATCCTCGTCACTGCCCGACTTTCGTAAACTGGTGGCCTCACCACTCGAATGCTTCTTGAGCAGGAGATGAAACCGATCCACAAGCCCTTTCTTTTTCAGCCCAGCAAATTTCTCATCGCTCTGGGAAAGCAGCAGAGCTGCTACTTCATTCGTGCGTGATTTCCGCAAGAAACGGCATCGACCTCACAAGGCGGAGCATCATGAGATCCATCTGCGTATCCCATGTAAGTCGTCGTCCCTCCTGATCACCAGAGGTAAAGCCTAGTTCACATTCGACGGGGCGCGACGGGACGCGACGTAAGGATCGACGGGAAGCGACGGGATGGTCTGACGGCGTCCAATGTGAACACCAGGAACGGGAACGCAACCGTACTACCGTACAGATCGGGAAGCGACGGGAAGAGTTGGATCGATCCAACTTTTCATACCGTAGACGGGCGTAGACGGGGACGCAAGCGTACAAAACGGCTGCAATTCGAGTGTGAACAGGAGACGGCGTCGTGCGCCGACTACTCCCGATTCGTACTTGGAAATTTTTAGCATTTCGAACACTGCGCTTCCCATGATAACTCACAGAATGGCTAACACGACTTGAGTTGAATTTTAGCAACATAAGATCTCATGTCCCTTATTGTATTTAGGGATAGTTCAGAAGCGTTACAGACGAACTATTCTATCATTTCCTGGGGCTATTATTTGAATGCCACAACTTTCAGGGCTAATTTTTCGATCTTCATGAAAAACTGGTATTGTGAACTTGATTCCGCTTCTTTCAAGGAGAAATAATTGAAAAGAAGTCCCGAAAAACGAGAAAATCGGTCCGAAAGTCACCCCGTCACGGACCGTGCCTTATGACTCGCGCCGTTCGACGTTGAACATCGCAACGACTGCTGCATGTCGTGTCGTACGAATCGTACAGGATTTTACAGCTCACCCCAGCCGTTCCGACAAGCCCTTACGAGGTGATTTGTAATAATTTTACATGAAAGTAAAAAAGGATATCATTCCGTTGCCCTGGCGAGTTTTGAAGTGTGCATGGTCTCATTCTGTCACTATGTATGTCCTCTATCCACGTATGGACTTCTTGATCGAACACCACAAACATGAGAGACACAGTGTGGGGTTGCTTTGCATGCATTTTTTCACCCAGAAAAAGTGTGTACAAAATGTTACAAGTCAGTAAAATAGGGTCTAACATCAACAAATATGACCTGAATGTGTCAATAAGCTTGCAATGGGAAATCAAGATACATCTGAAGCAAGTCACATGCAGAGAAAGCAGACTGGTTTTGCAGCTTGCCCTACGTATTGGTTTCTGTACGTCGTCACCTGCGGTTCCAAACGGTAGGGTATCTTTGACCGCCTGCCGGCATTGTAGAGCATGAGAATGCAGACCTTATCTTGCTGCTCCATTTCTTTCAACTTGCAGTGCATCCTCTTACGTGAAATAACCACACTAAGCAAAATACCATCCATGATGCGCGCCGGCCGTCCCACGACAGGGTACCTTCATGCATCTGGACCACAGTGCATTTAACCGGCACATACTGACAATGTTGGGGCTTCTATACTCTCCAAGACAAGTGCAGTGACTCCTTCATCTGATTCATAATACTTCTGTGTTGGAAGAAGACTGCAGACCACCCTCAATGGGTGCTCCGCCGTCAACACCCAACATACATTCATGCCGCATTTCCTGAATTTGCACTTTGCCATCGTGAATCCCTACCAGCACTTCTGAGGTAGCAAGCTGAGTTTCATACACAGCTCTACTGAACAGCTAATTATTAACCTGTATGCCATAAGCATCAGCAGCTTCGGACTTGGATTTGAATCACCTTTCATGATAGGTGAGTGAAAGACACCTTTTGTCAAAATTGCAGTTTCTGACCTTCACCTTTTTGGCTAATCTCTTCTTCAGCCCTGCTACTTTGACGGTGTGACAGACTCAATGCTGGCATCGGTGACCAGCATAGGGTTTCCACCTGCCGTAGAATATGCTCGCTGGCTCTTGGACGTCCTTCAAGCATCCATTGAGGGATATTTTACCTCATTGACCACAAATTCATGAATTTCGATCCATGATTGACATCTCACAAGGCCGTGGAAGAAAACAATTCCGCTAAACGCTGCTGATGCTTACAAACTACATTACAATGGCAACTCACTTGTCTGTCGAACTAACAAAAACACTTCATGGGAAGAATGCAATCGTCCTCAACAGTGATATTTTACTCGATTTGTAAAATAATATGCCATGTAAAATTTTTACAAATCACCTCGTACGTCCCGTACCGTCGGCGTTGCGTCGAATGTGAACTATAGGCTTAAAGGGGAAGTATACCCTAAAATCAAATTTTCACCAGTTGTAGTCTTCGGGGTGCTGAGTCGAATGGTCTTGGTCCGAGGAAGCTGCGACGCTCCCTTCCTACTTGAATCCCAATCGAACTCGCGCACTTCCACCGAAACTGGGTGACTGCGCCCTACTAGATGGGGATTTGTATGCAAAATGTCACTAAAAGCGCCATTTCGTTCTTATAAAAGCACGGATGACCGCGATTGGCCCATATGTTGTAGTCTTTTGGACGCTGAGTCGACTGGTTTTGGTCCGAAAAGGCTGCGATGCAGCGTTCCTCCTTTATTCCCAATCGAACATGGTTGAACAAGCGGTCACGTGCTCCTGGGTGCCCAAATCACCTGGTCACCGCGCCAGCAGGCGACAACTTTCACACCAAGGTTCAACTCGAGTTCAACTCGAGTGACAGGACTGCACCCAAAAAAGGTCAAACAGGCTAGTAAGTTGTACCCTGCAGGCACGGTGACCAGGTGACTGGTGTACGCAGGAGCACGTGACCGCTTGTTCAACCATGTTCGATTGGGAATAAAGGAGGAGCGCTGCATCGCAGCCTTTTCGGACCAAAACTAGTCGACTCAGCGTCCAAAAGACTACAACATATGGGCCAATCGCGGTCATCCGTGCTTTTATAAGAACGAAATGGCGCTTTTAGTGGCATTTTGCATACAAATCCCCATCTAGTAGGGCGCAGTCACCCAGTTTCGGTGGAAGTGCGCGAGTTCGATTGGGATTCAAGTAGGAAAGGAGCGTCGCAGCTTCCTCGGACCAAGACCATTCGACTCAGCACCCCGAAGACTACAACTGGTGAAAATTTGATTTTAGGGTATACTTCCCCTTTAAGGAAATAATCTTATGTGATCGCGGTACGAAAAGTCGACAGACCAAACTTCGTTGGATTGATGTTTTCCGCGAGTGTGTGTTCCGAAGTTCGTGGCAAGTTTCGTTACTCGTTCCCGGGCTTCAAAATCTAACGAAAATTCAGACGAATTTCGTTGTGCTAAACCTCTCTAAGACTCTATTGTCAATAATGATCGTACTACAGACTACAGTACAGTTCTAGTATGTAGGCTACACAAGTGTGTGCAATGATTATGTCCCTGATCAGCGCTGGTGGTCTGCATGGTAAAGCCTACTAAAGGGTTAGGACTTCGGAGGCCCCGCAAGAAAGCGCCACTCCCTGCTCAATACACAGTGCGGCGGGGAATGCACGGTGAATGCCCACCCTCATCAGTTGAGCTTGACTTGAGTCTGAGGCTGAGGAAGATTGTGCCTCAGGTAGCAACGTGAGTCAGCGTCGCTCATGGAGGTGTTGAACAAACGCTGAGGACCATTGGCCATTCACAACGTTGTAGCCTCCAAACCATCTAATTCGCAAGCACGCGCTGGGGACAGCAATGTGACGAAGAGGTTGGTGCGACTTCGGCACAATTCCCCAAGTATCGCCGAAGTCGCACCAACCCCTACTTCTGACATTGTAAGTAATTTAGTTGTAAAATGTTACGTGTGTTGGTAAGTCTACCAGAGAATGAGGTTTCACGACTTCCTCCTACCTCCTTGACCTTGGCCCGGTCCATACTGCTGCAGTGATCTGGTGGACTTTTGGCGTCACTGCCAAACCGACTTATCTACCATAACGTTCCTTGTTGTTGGATGACAGCATGTAACAAGGTGGAGGACCACCGTGTTCGGAAACAGTGACCCTTCTACAACCATCCACACGGTTGGTATAACCCCGGTCTTGCGACCATCTGAACCGTATGGGTGTTAGACCCGGTTCTGACCCTTTTACTCTAGGGAGTTGTCTTAGACTTCTTGTTGCTGTATCGTCAGTTGTGTATTCTCTGTTCGCTCCTGGATGTCCTCTGGATACTCGGTCCTCATAAACTTAGTAGCTTTTGTTCTAAATAATTAATTGTTCTTCTTTCTTCTCTTTCATACTCTTTTTTCTTTCTTTTTCCAACTTCTGCCCATGGCGTCCATCTATCAGCTCGTCAGCTGACAACAGTTACTGTCACCACCATGACACTGTCGTGAGAAGGTGCTCTCTGTATAGACGAGGCTGGTGATGTCCCGACCCAGCCATTCCATAACTTGTACAGCTGCTACACTTCACCATTGTCCACAGAAGACAGCAGGCAAGACCGCGGGGCTCCCGTGATGTCCACACTTACTTAGTCAGTGTTGAAGTCACGAGATCGTTGGATTCCAGTGGCAGTGCTAGTACTAGTACGACGTAATGTAGTGCCTAGTGGAGAGCAAAGCCAAATGTCTGCTATGCCGTCGTGTCTCATCACACCCACACTCACAGTCATCATGGTCTACAATCGACTCCATCCAGTTTTATGTTCTCAGCTTCTGTAGCACACTTTGAAATCGTACCAACACTAAGTTACAGTGCAGCTTGACTGACTCTGTCTAGTCCGTCATCACAGACCATGGTCCATGGTCAATCATGGACAGTCTCCCACTGCACCGGCATCGCATGCACCAGACATGATGATTGACGGCCATACAGGTAGACTCCCTTTAATTCGAACCTCAAATTGCCAGGCCCTAACTTCGAAATATCCGGAACTTCTAATTATCCAAATGCGGACCCATGCACTGATATGCATGTCAAAATGCTTGAAATCGCATGCTGAATATTTTTGGCAAATTTTTATTTGCATCAACGAAACATAGGTTGTCGTACCAGTCATGTACAACGGATCATCAAAACACTGGATCGACACAAAATCATTGAAATTATCTTCACCTTCTAGTGAAGGAGTTGTCAGTCACTGCAGCTTTCCTGAAACAATTTCAACGGAAAAGAACTGCGCTGCCTAATCCGCGTCATGAAAGGCCGTCGGACAGCAGCACGTCGTTCTGAAGAACGGAAGTGGAGCATAGGCATAGACAATATTCACGACAATAGTATTGTTGTGCGCCAAAATCTCCGCGCACGAGCTGGCGCGGCAAGAAAGGCCATCGAGATCCGCGAAGAGACTGGTCAGCCACCTGGAAGAAGTCGTCTTCAATCAAACCTTTGCAATTTGCCTCGCACGGGCTTGAATCGAATTTTGAGAGAAGGTGGGTTACTTGAACGCTATAGTATATATATAGATCCTGCAGCAGACCATCGATCGATTTTTTGAGCTACTCTTGGCTAGAGAAGGAGAAAAGAATGAACTTCGAATTACAAGTATAGCAACTCAATCTTACTTCGAAATAAGCGTTCAAAGGACATAGCCAATGTACTAAAACAGCTCTTCTGTACGAAGACTGTGTTCGAATTATCCAACCGGCGCACTTTTCGTACTTCGAATTATGCATTCGATTTTGACTTGAAGTGACTTGCAGAAGATCGGTACGACGAAAAAGTTCGAATTTCACGGAATGTTCGAATTATACCGTATTCGAATTAGAGGGAGTCTACCTGTACTACCTTCTGGCTTCATAATAAATCAGGGAGTCGTATGACTCCAAAAGCCATGTAGATCTACAAGTCGTAGATAAGACCATGCCACCAATGGCAATGACCATGCCGCATGCGTAGATCTACATGTATCAGTATGAACACTAGTTATGTGGTAAACCGAACTGCTAGACTGGGCATGGGATGAGTGAGAAGGCTTGACCTGTCCTTAGCATCTTCTCCTGCTGCCTGTCGACCTGGTCGACCGAACACGAACTGACGAAGTCGTAGCCGTAGTAGGCCGGGGTATGCTGCGCTTTCTCTGATCCTGCCCACTGAGCGGTCATGCTATTTTTGCACAATTATTTCAACCTATCCGGAGTTGAGCATCTAAGTCCTGCATGCGGTTGTCGTTGATTGACTGAACCGCTGTTTCGTTCCTTTTTTATTTCCACAGTGGAAGCCTTTTCTTTACTGGACCGCTGTTAGTTCGGAGACAGAGCGGAACAGACTGATCACTTCAAGTATCGGACACTGTTCCTCGGGAGAAAGCCATGGCTAGCAGCAACAGATCTCAAGTCGCTGCTGCTCCCGGGACCAGCTCCAGCGGGGTGCATCAGCGTGTACCTGAACACGACGGGGACGAGGAAGAAATTGAGGAGGAGACGTTCTGGGAAACGCGGAAATATGACCTTCTGGAGCAGAAAGATCGATTCGTGGACTTTGCATGGGACCCAGTCAATAGAACTGTTCTTGGGCGTGACAAGAAGAGTTGGGGTATGTGAATCAAAGTGCTAGATAAATTGAATCAGTTTCCCGCTGTATTTGCTTGAAGGTCCCTGGATCGACTCCTGGTGGGAACACTCATGTTTTCCCCTCAAGCTCCATGGAAAGGATTCATTATTGAATTCTGAGGATTTCGTAGGCACTAAATGCCTGTTGATAGGATCTTGTGGAAAGAGTGTCATATGCTAGAGAACCAGGGAAAAGAGAGTAGAACAAAGGAAAGGATACGTGCAAAACAATTCGACCAGTACAGTCGTTGCCAAAGAAATCCAACCCACGTGCCGAAAGCAGCGCCAAGGCTCATGCGACCGCTGCAGCCCTGCTGCGCTGCGGATCAGTTTTGGGAACATGCATGATGTCATTGAAGTGGAAACGCGGCGCTACTTTTGACTTGCGGGTCGGATTTCTTTGGCCATGACTGTACAAGTTGTAGTTGGCTGTTCTTTTAGTGCGCATCTTCTCTTTTTTGTGGCTTTGTTGCAGGGGTGGACATGGTTATGAGTTTATGACTTAAAGTTTCATACAAATGACCACAGTTATTTTGTGATGCTTTCCCTGCTTTGTGTCAAGGTGAAATTGGAATTTTCTACTTCATCTTCTACGTATGCTTGGCCGGTTTTTGGATTGCAGCCCTCATTCTGTTCCTGGAGACTGTACCCGAACAGGTACCCAAGTATACCAACCTCATAGATCGACCAGGTCAGTGCATACGATGGCAACGGAACTGAGTGTGGAATCATAATCGTCGCCAACAGTGTTTGCTCACTTCATTGATTTGGCGCACTTCATCAGCCACCACCCTCTTTGCACGCAACAGCCCCCTTGCTTCTCCCCCCCCCCCCCTCTCTCTCTCTCTCTCTCTCTCTCTCTCTCTCTCTCTCTCTCTCTCTCTCTCTCTCTCTCTCTCTCTCTCTCTCTCTCTCTCTCTCTCTCTCTCTCTCTCTCTCTCTCTCCCCCCCCCCTCACTCTCTCTCTCTCCCTCTCTCTGCCTCGCAACAGCTTGATACTTGATACCCATAAGATGACATGCCAGCACCGGTCTAGCCAAGGGATTCATACAATGCATTGGAAGATAGCCGGACCACACAACAGGAGCAAGGCTAGACCAAAATAATGATACTGACATATTTTAGTTTTTCGACATTGTCTTCTGCAGAATGATATTTGAGGGATGAGGGAGAGGATGGTTGTTATAAGGGAGGGAATGAACAAAACCAGGGCTTGAATAAATACATAGAGAAAAATATCAATTGGTCTAGTCTTGCTCCTGTTAAGGCGGTCCGGCTTTCTCCCGCTGCAATGTCTGACTGTCGGTCTGTCTGTCTGTCTTTCTGTCCAGTTCACTGCTGGTTCCTACTTGTTCTTATTTATGATTTATCCCATGGTGGCCATGGGATATGTAGTATGTACTTGTAGGGTCACGGTGGTAGTATGGTGGTGTGTGTGTCAGTCATGGACAAAGCAAGAATACAATGTCATATTCAGAAGCAACCATAGCATGTTATAGGCTACATAGTTCGAAGCAGAACACTGTCGCTTGTGTTAACACACATGTACATAGAGTCTCAGACAGATTCTTGTCAGTGTGATAAGCACTGGACTGCCAGGTGCAATGAACTACGGTGTCTATATGTTACCATGTTTGTATTTGCCTGCTGTTCATGTCCAGGTTTGAATCCTGCTGCCACAAAGATGAGCGTTTCAGTAGGTGGTTTGAACGCGAATCTGAAATCAGCCACTGCTGCATTTTTGGAAGGTACTAAGAACGCAGTACACTACCGGTACTTTCGTCGAATGTTGGTACATATACCTTGGCTTGTTGAAGGAAGTGGATTCTAGCTTTGCAGGACTTGCAGTCCTCTGCGCTCTGAGTTATGAACATGTTTGATGTGGGGCCGGAGAATACAGCACCCTGTCCACAAGATAACTATAGCAAATATGGTTAGGTTATGTTCCGTATCTGAGAACTCAACCACTGCTTTAGCATGTGTGGACATGTTCTTCCTCGTCTAGAGGCTAGTGCCACACAATCCTAGTACAAAGTGGAACCGATTTGACAACATTGTGACAGTCTTATGACTTGGAACGTAATCACTGGTCAGCTAGCACTGTTTTCACTGGTTCGAGGGAAAGACACAAACGGGAAAAGTCTGAAGAAAAAATTGACTGTCACCAACAGGACTCGAACCAGGGACCCTCGCTTGTAGCTAGCGATGCTCTAACCACTGAGCTATGGTGTAGTCGTCATCCCAATAGAGACCGTTCAACACTTTCTTCAGACTTCGTAACTCACACTTCCTGTGAATCCACACAGGCAGGACGCAGCCCTCACTGTAACTGTAACCCACACACTTCACGTACAAACTAGCACGCAGGGAGCCCCAAGTCGTAAAATATTCACTGGTTTGGGGGAAAGACACAAACGGGAAAAGTCTGAAGAAAAAATTGACTGTCACCAACAGGACTCGAACCAGGGACCCTCGCTTGTAGCTAGCGATGCTCTAACCACTGAGCTATGGTGTAGTCGTCATCCCAATAGAGACCGTTCAACACTGTCTTCAGACTTCGTAACTCACACTTCCTGTGAATCCACACAGGCAGGACGCAGCCCTCACTGTAACTGTAACCCACACACTTCACGTACAAACTAGCATGCGGGGAGCCATTTCACATAATATTATCTTCTTGAAACGCTGTAAGGAAAATGGAGTGTGCCCTACTTCCATCCAGAAGCGGGTGCACAAAGCCCGTGCATATCACTCATTAGCAATAGAAAGAGTATTCCTCAAAGATTCTTCAGTCACGGCTTTCCACTGATGATTGTGACAAGAAAATCGATTTTGGTAAACCTTCATGACTTTGTTGTAGTGTGGCGATGACAGCAGAATCTGCCCTGTTTATATTTACAAAAAGACAAGACATACGGAACACATGGTGTCACGGTACAATTTGGGACTCAGACAAAGGAACGGCCCGAGCACCATTGTCCAAAGCAACACACACACACACACACACACACACACACACATATATGATGAACCCCAGCCAGCTTACAACACCACGCTTGAACCATTACCTATCACCCTGCAGACCCATAGTACTACTAATAGCGTAAGTCCCTGGGACATCACAACAACAGTTGCTCTTCTGTGCGCCACTATCTGCTTTCATTCCTCGTATTCCCCTCTTACTGCCTTTACATTCTTTTCCTCTTCTCTTTCCAGTTGCAAACTTAGTTAGTCAATATGAAATCGGGCAAATGTGCCTGTTTGTTTGACTTTGACCCGAACCAGCCAACGCTCGCTATCATTCATGTGTATGCCAGAACATGAATATTTGTGTTCCTCTTCAAGCACAGGACAGCCTTTAGCCCTGTTCAAATGGTTGTGATATCAATGACATCACTTCAGTCTATTGGGTTATTCTGGGTGTTAGCAGTCATCATGAGTTCCCTCGTACATGGAGATGAAAAATCACTGATATTAACTAACTACCTATTGTAGCTGAATGAGTGAACAGGGCAGAAGCCATAGGTGTAGGGTGGCTAATGTAAGCCTGTGGCGATCATGACCCGAAGTTCAATCTTACTCTGAACTGTGTGACTTCACTGCCTGCTCCAGGATCTTTCTACAACGTGACAAATACTACGGAGATGAGTATCTTGAACAGTGGCCTGGCGTCGGGTTGCAACCTTGATGAGATGTCCAGGGACCGTACTATCTGTATGTACATAGCTGTAAACAGGGTAAGGGAAACACGGATGTCTCAACAAAATGAATACGACTGAAAACAATCACATCCTGGCTCTTTGTTGTAGCTTTCTAGCTTTTCCGCCGCCATCTGTCCTGGGGCGTTGGAGAATTGTGGATGTAGTTCAGTGCTCAGGCTCTGCATCATATGTATTATGTGTATGGGCAGTTCCCAAGCAAGTATGTACGAGCTGCTTCCCATTTGAGAGAAGAAGCTGGTGCAGTGTTGTAGTGCGTTGTACAAGCAAAGTTGCAGCCGGGCCCAGTGGGAATGTTGCTGCTACGGGCTTAGATACCATTACTCCAATCCGCAAGTTTGATCCAAAAACACATAACACTATACGTGCATTGAACTGCAGCTCAGCTCCACACCCGGCAGATAACTTACTAGTAGTTGAAAGCTTGCCGAACTCAGCCTCTCAGTCAGTCTACACGTACATGTACCTTTCAAACTGCATTCTCATACTGGCTGTGTTAGGCATCACACCCCAGAGTCCCCGGCATCTCAGGTGGGTGGACTGTGGTACAGTGGATGACTCCTGGATGTGTGCTTATTTTTTTATTTCTTTTATCTCAGGTGTATGAGTGGGCGCCAGATACATCATCACTGGATATAACATGCAAATACAAAACCGAGGTATTGAACCATTGCCTACTCCTGTTACTTTTGTCTGCATTCCGAATAATTAGGTGGGAGTGGAGGCGAGTTAACTTATATAGACAGCCCATCCGGGTTGGCATTTTGAAAAAAAACAGCGAACAGACAATGAAGTACAAGAAATTCAACTTACCTTCCCTCTCCCCAGCGCTTGTGCCACTCACAGGGAAGGAGATGTTGATGACACTGCACTTGTGAAGAAAATAAGAACTTTGTGACTGCTGCGTATGCTGAAGTAGATAAAATCGGACGTAGGCACTTTGCCTTCTACTCTGGCTATACTCTTACAACCTGCACAAGACCAAACACAGCTAGAGAGGCGCGATAGCATTGAAAACAGCGATACAACAAGACTCAGCTTGGAGTATTTCATAACGTTGACATCTTTGCGATGGCGGCATGAATCTAAGAATCCATCACAAAAAAATGCGAATAGAAATGTAACTGAGAGTAGCACTACAAAGGAAATGTTTATATGGTTCCATCAAGTGGTGTACTAGCTGTGCTAGTACTTGTTAGCAACAATCCGAACTAGCGCACACACTGCACTGCATTGCTTTGTACTGCATTCAAGACTGACGTCATGCGCTTTGTTTTGCTGCGTAATCACAAATGGCACCAGCCCATTTTGCGGAAAAGAAAAACAAATCTTGCTTGCCCTGTTGTGCTCTTCCAGACAACGGATCGTGCTTCAGCAGTGTTTCTTTTCCTTTCGTAGCTTTGCTGCCAGCCCGAGTGTCACCTCGACACTGTATTTCTTCAGTATGTCTGACCTAACTGTCGACACTGCCAAGGCAATGCCTTGCCAAGCCCCCGCGGCGAGCCTTCTCAGCGCGGCTTGAATCCGAAAGGAAACTTAGTAAAAGTATTTTACAGGGCCGTTTGCTGGCACAACTAGCCCTTGGTAGTGAGGTCTGCTCCGGCCAGGAGAACCAGCAACATGACACTGACAGTGCGGACACGGCTCGCGAGCCCAGAAGCCCGACTTGCACCAATGCCTCCTCCGCCAGCTCAGGTGACGCGGGCTCAACGGATCTCTGCGCTCCCGTAGATCTACGTGACGAGGTGTAGTCGGCTTTGTCGGCCGCCATTTTATTATTATCGGAGAGCATTGTACCGCTCCTCACCCAAGGCCAAGGCAATGCGGCTGCTGCCGCCACTACGCCAGGCCAAGCTCCTGTAACCCACCCGATCAGCCACTTGCACCAGCTGTGCCCAAGGCTGTGCAAGAACGTATCTTGCGAGGGGAGTTCGTAGATTTTTCAAGTTTGTTGCTTGAAATTCTTGCACACTTCCGGCCCAACATTCCGGCTGGTTCACAGCCCGAATAACGATAGCCAGCTAAATATCGTTGAGTCGGATGACCGTACGCGAAGCAGGTGCGTCGCAAGGTTCACGATAATTATACATGTAGCTACCCGGCTCGAGGCATGGACCACATACATGTCTGTTATCACGGCTGCTGCCCTACACCGCACTGCTGAACTGCTGAACTGATTGCGTACCAGCAGTTGATCCTGACTGCTAACCGCCAGTTCTTCCCAAGCGCGTGGCTAGAGTACGACCGCCAGCTGCGGCTGCTCGTGGCCCAGTAACCAGGCACGAAGAGGTTGGACACCATCGACGTGAACCTATGGCAGATAGCTGTCACAGGCCATGCACACCCAAAATGCGCTCAATGTAAGACGGCCCATCCAGGGGCGGTTTGTGTCCTTTTCGTCCCCAAGCCAGCAGCATTTACCTCCAGTGGTCGCAACCATACCAGCGACGGCCAAGAAATCTGCCGCAACTTCAATGGAGGTCGCTGTTCTTCGTCGTCGTGCCGCTTCTCCCACACCTGCAGCCAGTGTGGCAAGGACCACCCATGCATCATGTGCAACCAGCAGCAGCGCGGAGCCAATCGGCCACCCCGCCGCTCCTAGCAGAATGGCTACTGAATAGCTTGACTCGGTACGTAGCTTCTTTCCTATACACTCTGCAGACACCACACTGCTAGCTGCCCACTTTGCCCGCCTGTTACGTAACCACTCATATCAATAATGTGTTGTGTATGTTCTCCATGGCCTGCGCCGTGGCTTTACTCTTGGATCTGCCGGCCAACACGACATTTCGGTTTTCTCTAATAATCTACCCTTGGCTTTCACTCACTCGGCATTTATATCCAAGCAATTAGCTGCTTCCTGCGCCCGCAGCGAGACCACAGGCCCATTTCCGTCACCTCCATTTCAGTTCATGCGCCGCTCTGGTATTGGTGCCATCCCCAAAAAGAACGGCAAGCTGCGAATGATCCACCATCTGTCTAGTCCGGAAGGCACCGGCGCGAACGACAGCATTCCTGCCGAGCCGCTCTCTCTCTGCACTACGCGAGCATTGACAACGCGATCAACATCATCATGTCATGCCCACAGCCTGTGTATTTGTCCAAGCTCGACGTACACAGTGCATTTCGGCAGATCCCAGTCCGCCGTCAGGACTTCGCTGGGAAGGCTCCTACTACTAGGAGCGCTTTCTGCCTTTCGGCCTCCGCTCCAGCCCAGCCGTCTTTGACTCAGTAGCCACAGCAGTCAACTGGATCATGCAGCACGAGTTTGCTATAGATCACCGGCTTCATTACCTCGATGACTTTCTCGATATCTCCACTGGTTTGGCTGCAGCCAACCAGCAACTCACCATCCCCCTCCGGGCATTCACGTATCTCGGCACTCCTCTTTGCTCCATCCCAGCTCGAAGGGCCATCACCATCATTGACCTTCCTTGGTATTTTCCTAGACTGCGGCTACCAGAGGACAAGCTGTCCGAGATCCGTGCGCCACTCATGGCTACTATCAGCGAGCGCAGCATCGGCCAGCGTCAACTCGAGTCCCTCCTGGGGAAGCTCACTTTTGCTGCCCGAGTCATCGTTCCTGGACACACATTCATGCGTGAACTATGATCAGCGTGCCCTGAACTGTATCTGTGTATGCGAGTGCGGTGCATAAAGCCCACCTTGAGAATGGGTTTGCCGGCCCCTTAGTAGATGCGAGGCTTCTGGAGAGGGTGTTGAAGGGCATCCAGCGATGCCATGGTACGGCTGTACTCACCCCTCGCCTTCCTATAACTATGCCAATCCTACGACACCTGACGGATGCACGCCGGAAAAGTAGTATCCTGAATGGCCATGACAAGCTGCTCTACCAAGCCGCCATGCTGCTTCTTTGGATTTCTTCGGTGTGCTGAATTCACTAATGGCATCACACGGGGCTGTACTAGCTCCCCTGGTGACGGACGCCTGCAACTCTTCCTGCTTTCATCCAAGACGGACCCATTCGGTAAAGGCGTTACTAGTGACATTGGCCCGTCTGTACCGCCGTACTGCCCGGTCCGTGCCATTGTTAGCTACCCATTTGTCACTCGTCGCGAGGGACCAGAGCAACTCTTGTTCGTACTCTCGAACAGACAGCAGCTGACCAGGCAGTCATTCACAGTAACAGTATGGTCTCTTGTCGCTGCGGCCGGTGTACCATCCCAGTCGAACTACTCCGGGCATTCGGTCCACATTGGTGCAGCCACCACCGCTGCTATGGCTAGTGCCCCGACTCCTTCTTCCGAGTGGCAGGTCAGTGGAAAGAGCGATGCGTGTCTATGCTACATCCGGACTACAACAAGCGCTAAGCGCCAGCTATCGTCCCGGCTTGCTGCCGTGCCATGGATGCCATGATCCCCAACTCGGGTGAGTAATGAGCTACTGAACTCTAGCTGCGCAATGCTTGCCTGTGCTGACATAAATTGACCCTTGCTGTGCGTCAATAGTGCTTAGCTAACGGAGTGCTGGTTTCATGGGTCCACTCTCACAACTGGTGTTATCTAGCTATTTGCTGCGGCTCTGCCTTGCGCTATTATTACATCCATTTAGCATTGCAGCTCTACGTTGAGCTAACAGCAGCTCTACTTTGAGCTAACAGCAGCTCTACTTTGAGCTAACCGCAGCTCTACTTTGAGCTAACCGCAGCTCTACTTTGAGCTAACAGCAGCTCTACTTTGAGCTAACCGCAGCTCTACTTTGAGCTAACAGCAGCTCTACTTTGAGCTAACAGCAGCTCTACTTTGAGCTAACAGCAGCTCTACTTTGAGCTAACCGCAGCTCTACTTTGAGCTAACAGCAGCTCTACTTTGAGCTAACCGCAGCTCTACTTTGAGCTAACAGCAGCTCTACTTTGAGCTAACAGCAGCTCTGCTCTGAGCTAACAGCAGCTCTGCTCTGAGCTAACACCAGCTCTACTTTGAGCTTCAAACCAGTTGTTTCGAAACCAGCACTCCTCAATCCAAAGATGCCTCTTTGTTGACTTGTTTGTGTGAGGGATGGGGCTAATGGTGTACTAGCTGTGCTAGTACTTGTTAGCAACAATCCGAACTAGCGCACACACTGCACTGCATTGCTTTGTACTGCATTCAAGACTGACGTCATGCGCTTTGTTTTGCTGCGTAATCACAAATGGCACCAGCCCATTTTGCGGAAAAGAAAAACAAATCTTGCTTGCCCTGTTGTGCTCTTCCAGACAACGGATCGTGCTTCAGCAGTGTTTCTTTTCCCACCATCCCTCCCTATCCAACTTATTCACACCATCATAATTATCGTACCCACTAATCGGGTCCACTCTCACAACTGGTGTTATCTAGCTATTTGCTGCGGCTCTGCCTTGCGCTATTATTACATCCATTTAGCATTGCAGCTCTACGTTGAGCTAACAGCAGCTCTACTTTGAGCTAACAGCAGCTCTACTTTGAGCTAACAGCAGCTCTACTTTGAGCTAACCGCAGCTCTACTTTGAGCTAACAGCAGCTCTACTTTGAGCTAACCGCAGCTCTACTTTGAGCTAACCGCAGCTCTACTTTGAGCTAACAGCAGCTCTACTTTGAGCTAACAGCAGCTCTACTTTGAGCTAACAGCAGCTCTACTTTGAGCTAACCGCAGCTCTACTTTGAGCTAACAGCAGCTCTACTTTGAGCTAACCGCAGCTCTACTTTGAGCTAACAGCAGCTCTACTTTGAGCTAACAGCAGCTCTGCTCTGAGCTAACAGCAGCTCTGCTCTGAGCTAACACCAGCTCTACTTTGAGCTTCAAACCAGTTGTTTCGAAACCAGCACTCCTCAATCCAAAGATGCCTCTTTGTTGACTTGTTTGTGTGAGGGATGGGGCTAATGAACATTATCAGATCTAAAACTAATACCAGAAGCACTGATATCCTAAAACTAGCACTGTTGAAGGCGTGATTGCAAGCCCCATCAACTCGCTCTCATTCACGAACTATCCCTTACCACTTGAGTAAGAAGATTACTCTATATTCATAAAAAAAACCAACGCGGCAATGTGATTCAATGCAACGCTGAAATGTTTCTGACATCACCCAGGTGACAATCCTCACCATCCATGCTGGCAGATACTGTGATCATAAGAAGGGTATAGGGGCCGGGAAGTGAGAAAATATCACTCACTAGACTCAGTCAAGTGGCATAGTTGACCCTATGCGCCTGCATGGAAAATCAAAATGTCATACTGTAAAAGCAGAAATTTTCGGTGTAATTTTTTTGTGTTCTCCAAAATCGGTGGTTCGGTTGAGGGAAATTTTCGGTAAACCCGTTTTCCAGATAAGTGTACTAGTACTAGTACCGAAATTTTCGGTGCGTTTCTAATTTTACGTAAA
>NC_088644.1:19447541-19772541 GCF_964019385.1 Sycon ciliatum
AATTGTCGGCACCGAAGTTACCAAAAATAAAACACCACCGAAAATTTCTGCTTTTACACTAACCAAACTAGGATCAGATCATATGAACAGCATGCGGAGGAGTTCCTATTATTATGTTGCTGCTATATGCTCAATATTTTATGTCCTTCTTCTGTTGCAATGCAATTACAGAGCCTCAGAATCAAGACGGGTGAAACTACTGAGGCATACAGCATGGGATCTGCAGCATTCAACATTGTGCACAACTTCTTTCCAAGAGAGCTTTTCCTGGGTGACCACGTGCACTCTTTTACGACAGCCAACAAGAAAGCAAATATTTATCGCAACCCTGTAACGATTGTCGTCTTCCCCAACTATCCCAACGGAACCCTCGGAACGGTTTCCCTGATTTGTTCTGGGAAGAGCGAGCAACTGGACACTGAAGCTAAATTCGAGCTTACCCTAGAGTGAGTAGAGATGTACCAGTCCAACACATGGAAATATGGCCCTGTAATTTGCTGAGGCATGTATAAAAGATGATATTCTTATTATCGCTTGCTGTTTTGACGACATGATAGGTTATGTTTGGAAGATGGCTGCTACTGGCTGTGGTCCAGGGTCGTAAAGCAAAGTGTTTACCCACTACTTTCATATACGTACATATCAATAGGTGAATGCTAGTTTGTGGCAGGTCCACCTGGCTTTCTCTGCTTACCTTCTAGTGTTATTAGTAATTATTGCAGGACTCATCGGTTTCATGAGCAGGAATGTGATTTTCTATAATTGTTTTAAGTTGAATTGCAACAGATTTTTCTTCCATGTCTAGGTGTAGAGAACTTCAAACCAGGGTCAATTTATTTGAATTGTGCTGGTACACCGAGAAGGTATTCTTTTTAGATCCTTGCATGTATTTATGCTGGACGGAATATGCATTAAAAAAAAAATCAAATTGCCAGAGTACTGCCGGTGAGTTGGAATCACTAATGCACAGAGTAGTCGGCTGTGGTTGGTGGCTCCGAGTGAGTGCAATGTCTGTCACTGTGTATATGTATATCAAGGTATCAATATACATGTATCAGGGTGGGGTGGGCGTGTGAATCGAGGGGGTCATGTGACATGCACCGTGAATGCGGAAGGTCAGACTTGCTGTGCTGTATCGTGCACAGTTCCATGGTACACTGGACCTGCAGACCAGTGGCATGTGGTGCGTACAGCAGTGCATGCACCGGCACAAGCTCAAGTCACTTCCCAGGTAGAAATTCACGGAGAGGGGGCAGCAGTGCTACTGGCCAATGAAATCTAGTGGGGCAGGCCATTTTCTCTCCATTTTTACACCGTTAGGCGCTGCATCTGCCGCTAGGATTTATCGGGTGTTAGCGGCCGTCGTGAGTTCCCTTCGGGAACGGACACGATAATTTACTTACTTTTTTAATTATAATAGTTGTAAATGTGTATAATATCCAGCTGAAGTATATGAATGCAGTCGCCGCCTTTCCACCTGTCCATTCACCGCCATGCGCATTGTGTGTGCTTTTGGTGTTTCGTACTGTTCAAGCTAGAGTCGGAAATTGACAAGCGGCTTTGGAGTTGGAAAGTCATTCACCAAAAAAATTGCTGGTTTGTACAGTATGGCAAAGGTTCCAAGTGTCAAATTGCCGCTTTGCAGTGCATGGAATGAGCCATTAACTTGGTAAGCTACACGGCCATTATAAATTTTTATTAATCATGATGTACAACCTTTAACAGTGACAGTATGGTTTTATGCAGGATACAGCAGAACAACAGGATTGTGTAGAACAATGTCAATGAATCCGAGATCGGCATAGTGACTAGAGAAAATTCAAGTTCTCAAGAAATGATACTGACAAAACTAGAATGAATGTACTTCAGTACACTGATACCGTTGTATACATTTAGTGCCACTAGTGAAATGTAGCAAGAAATCCACATCAACGGACACATGAGACGTATTCTCTCTCATCCTCTCTCTCATTCTCTCTCTCTCTCTCTCTCATTCTCTCTCTCTCTCTCTCTCTCTCTCTCTCTCTCTCTCTCTCTCTCTCTCTCCATCTATCTATCTCTGTTCACAGACAGAGGACAGACATGCACACACACGCGCACGCACACACACATACACACACGCGAACGCGCACACACACACACACACACACACACACACACACTCTCTCTCTCTTTCTCTGTGCCTGTCAAAAAAACCCATAGCAGCTTCAAGTGTTTAAATCACAATGGTATGTATATGGGGGGGGGGGGGGGAGGGGGGGGGGGGGTGATGGTAGCAACTTATCTGTGCAGCTGTAATGAGTGCAGATAAATTGAGACGAACAAGGAAGTCCCCGGCTCATGTGGCTATTGCTGTCATTGAGAGTGACATCATACTGGACTCTACAGGCTTGTTTCAGTTTGGCGTCCATTGTTTCCTCCCAGGCCACCTCCATGTCTAGCATCGGGCCTTCCTGAAGGCATAGGGACGATGCCTTGCAGGACGTCAGCTAGCACCGTCGCATCAATGTTACCGCCAGACACCACACATACCACCTTTCCTGGTCCGGCTTGGCCAGTCAAGGCAGCGGCGACTGGAGCAGCTCCAGCGCCTTCAGCAACCACATGGTTCCTCTCGACCATCAGTCGGATAGCACGTGCAGTGTCATTCAAACTGACCCTGGCTGTAGTGGTGATCATTCTCTGAACATGCGGCCATACTTCAGGTAGCACGGTGTTGAACCCAAGTCCGTCGACGAATGATGGTGAGTGTTGGCAGTAGAAAGGCCGTCCAGCCAGGAGAGCGTTGTTCAATGGTGTACTGGTGTTGACTTCACATGCAATCAGGCGTGTGTCGGGCTTGCGTGCCTGGAGTACACTACCAACACTGAGGCACAGGCCACCGCTACTGTATGGCACCACAATCGCATCCACATCGGGCAAGTCTTCTAGAATCTCCAAAGCTAGTGTGGCATTGCCTGCTCGATAGAATTCAGATTCAGAACAGCAACACACACCATATGAGTGGAAGAGGGTGCGATTGTGATCATAGAAATGGGCTTTGGCCAAGGACGCGGTTATGTGCCAGCATAGGAGGCATATAGTGCTCTGTGTGAATGGACCTCCAGGCCTGCAGGGAGCCACAATGGTCTTCCACAAGCAGGATTGCACTGATAACCCATTACATGTCAGGGGCGTCGGAAGGTATTTTAGTGTGGTGCGGTCAGCCATCTGAAGTACGATTTACTCGTGGGGGAGTGGTGGCGGAGCCGAAAATTTTGGAATTTTAGATACCAGATCAGTGTATTTTGTTGATTCACGGGGTATCTGGGGCAAAACGTGGTACGGTCAATACCGTAGTGACCGTACCGTGTGCGACGCCCCTGCATGTATCTCATGCAAATGCATGCGCTTGTATGGCAGAATGGTGGGGTTTGTGCTTGGCAAACTGCTGCATAATGCCGTACATGTGACACATGTCTACAGTCATGCATACAGGTGGAATCGTGACAATTCGAGTATGGCTTAAGGAGAACATACCGCGATATTGCTTCCGGGACAGATTTCAGCCGCTGATAATTCGAAGTTGGAAATGCATAATTCGAAGTTCAATGTACACTGTACTTGTACACTGTGCTGGTCGGTTCCATTTCGCAAGTAGACTGTTGTGCCCGTTCAGAGTGCGTGGGATATGTGTTCGGTGTGACAATGTGAGCATTTTGATATACATTTTGCGGTGCGGGTACATGTTTGGAAGATTAGAATGTCCGAATATTAAATTAGAAGTTTCCCCTGGCAATTTGGGGTTCGAATTATCAGGATTTCACCTGTATACAATCATAATGTAAGCATATACGGTCACATGATACGGTCACATGATGGTATAGACTACATGAACATGGTCTGTAGATTACCAGGACATTCACTGAAGCAGAAATTTGCCAATGCCGTCACATGATCCTTTCTGTTTCCTAGCCTGCCATGTGTGGGCTGAATGTGTGTGTTTTGCTCTGCGTGGCTCTTCCATTTGTAATTCTGGACAAGTACTGCTGGAGCTGAATCAAGGCTCATGCTGGTTAGTCTGGTCCTAACCCTGGTAAAATTGTACTAACCTGCAAGAATCTCGCGCTTGCCGGATGGGCGGATGAAGTGCTGGTCCTCCAACCCTGGGAATTTCTGGTGAACGAGAACCTCCCACCATTGCTCAAATGGGACACGGCGTACAGAAGCTCCCAGCCGTTCCAGAGCTGAATGCTTGATGATAGGAGCATAGTCAGGTACCACTACAGATATAGGGTAACCCTTGCGTTTAGCACAGGCTGCTAGTCCCTGAGAAAAACACACCACACACAAATAATAGTCTCCAGGCATGCATAAATACTCCGGTTGGATGGAAGTTTCCAAGCCTGTTGGAAAAACACACAACACACAATATCCAGGCATGCATATTGATAAGTACTCCGATTGGATTTGAGTTCGTTTCCAAACCTGTTGGAAGTGTAAGGACAACTGCTCTGACCAAACAACTGAAGCCAGTGGCTGTGAACATTCCACTGCCAGCATGTGTTTCCCCTCCCCCTTTCCACTGCGATTTCAGAGTGCAAGTCCGCACCGCCTAGGGCAAACCCTGCAGCAGGTGCTACAAGAAATTCATGTAGCAGCTAGCACCACCCATTTGAAACTATTCCCCATCAGAAGGAACTCAAGTATAGACAAGCAGATTGAAGTGCATGCACTTCAATAGATTACATCCCATCAAGTGATCTCATGCTAATATTCACTTCTCAATGTATACGAGCACTTAAATCATGTCTGCAATATTGCCCAAAGGCAAATTGCCGAAGTACTTTATTGCACAACAACACGTCTTCACCAGGAAGCACTCCCCTAACCAGCGGCACTGACAGAAGAGTATGCTATTGCAACCCGTGCACTAGTGATATGACATACCAGTACTACTACAGTGTTAGCAACACAATTATTATAAAGTGTATGGGGGGGGGGGGGGGAGATCGTGTTAGTTTTTAGTTCTGCCACAACTTTGCAACAGCAAGTCACTTGGTTTTAAGATCAAAAGCTGCTTCCATCACATTAATTCAATCAGCTCATATTTCATTAGCCAACCTGCCAGGATCACTCACTGTAAGACTAGTCAACAGAAAACTTGACATTGGGAGGAGCAATTCCCAGGGCTGTAAGCAGAATCAGTGCTTTATTTCAGTGATAGTGCATGTATTCCCCCTATAAACTTTCACATCTCTGAATGAAACCATTTTTATGAAAGTTTAAATTGAAATCCCAGTTCGGGGGGGGGGGGCAGGGCAGGATAGCAATCAGATATGACTGCCTTTCATACTATGACTCTTCAAAGTCGTTACAATGCGACAGCAGCAAATACGTCCTTATCTCTGGCATTTCGCCCCTCAGAGCAGTGACAAAAATAGCATCTACATTGAGAATGGAGTGGCCAAAAATGCTAGATATAAAAACTTGTTTACTGCTGCTCTATTCACTACTGTAACAACATTGAAGAGTGATGGTATTGGTAGGGTCTGGTCAAAACCTCCAATGGCTTCTGTGCCTCGTGTGCTAGGTCGCTTTCTCCAGCAAAAAATCTACCATGCGCAATCAGTGTTCAGACGTTTGGCATTTACACAAGCAGCGCAGTCCTGCAGGTCCATGGTTAGTCAGTGCATCGCCCAAATAAAGGTGTCAATTAAAGCAAAGCCGCATTACACTTCGTCTCCTCTCCATCACTCGCAAAAATAGCCCTGATCACTGAGTGTGTTTCAGTCCCGGTGCATCACTTATCCAGACATCGGCAATACTGTACTGCTATGTAAACTTTGTGGGAATTTATTAGGAATTTATAAAGTGCAACCACAAAACTGGGGATTTGATACTCAATACAGTCATTATTAGTGCAATATACTGTCCACAGAGTCTTATCCCAAACTTGAAAGAAGGTAAGGAGGTTCAACAACACCTGGACATTCATAACATAACATTCTATGACCAAATCAAGCTACTCATGGCCAGATCACAGGGGATTGCCCCCCCCCCCCCCTCCCCCAATACGGAGTTTCAGCCGTACCCGTACGTTCTATCGTCCAATTAAGCCAGCGATCCGAATTCCTTGCAAATGAGGCATCCATAAGACCGGCGTAACTCTTAATGTATATCTGGGGCACTAAAGCCGCAGCCCACACATAACTACAGTGTATAGGGAGCTTTTCAAGCACATGACTTGATCAACGAATGCTCAGCCAGGAACATGAAGATGTACACCTGGATTGGACTAAAAAAACGAGCCGGACCGATGTTGTAGACATCAGGATGTTCAGAATCTGTGGCAGTTCTGTACAAACAGTGTTCCTATTTCCAAAGCATTTACAGCTGAGAGACCATTTGAAGTGTGATGTGCAAAGTAGAATGGCGAGGGTGATGCCGCATTGGTCATGGGTCAGGCAAGTAAAAAAACGCTGCCCAAGCACCAATGCCTGGCTCTGTTGGGTCAGAGCAAAGCAGGCTGACTGAATCCTCACGCGGGTTTGCCAAGGTAGCGATATACTTAGTAGTGTCATGGAGTGAAGTTACCAGCAGACTTATCCTCGCCTGATACAAAAGTCAGGGAAGTCGGGGAACTTGCAGAAAATTGGCACCGAGAAAGAGAAGCGATACAGAGTATAGAGAAGACAATGAAGTCAAATGCCGGTGCGTATACAGCGTTTGGTTATCAGACAGGAGACATACATGCCTAGCTATGTGAATACATGTAAACTGGCTGACTTGGCTGCAACATAGGAACAGCTCACAGTATGGAAATGGTGTACCTTCACAGAACCAAGCTCCATTCCGAATTGGTGCCCTCCTCCTTTTCTTGACCCGTTGCGGGTGGATCAATACGGTGCCAGTCTCACCCTCTTTCTTCTTATCTCCATTCTCCAATCTTCTCGATGTTGTCTCCTCACGTAATCTTATTCTGCTCATGCCCTCCATCTCCCTCCAATGAATCATTTGATATTCTACAACCCCCATTCACGAGATGTGTCCACGATAACCATAATTATGCTGTTGCTTCAGCCAGGCCTCCGTTCGCGGCATAACGTGAACTGGTACATGAAGGGATACTTGTGTCACATATACACGTACCCGTCAACACGCTCTTCGCATTTCTATGCTTCTAGACGAATTTTGCCTCTACGCAAGTCCCTGGCACTTTATGGTTTCCACTACTAGGGCACATGATGGTGCATATGATACATGTAGGGTAGCGCAGGCTGGTCAGGTGCATGCAGGCGCAGCACTTTTGATTAGATCAACTTAGCCATTTTGAGGCGAACAATTTTAAGATCTTGACCATTTTTAAACTCTGGAACCGTGTTCCCATGTACAATTGCTATCACTCTAAATTGGTCTGATAATAGCACAGGAAGTTCTGGTTTTGACCATGTGTCCTTTGCAAAGATGTATGCAAAGTGAATCATGTACAACATGCACATGTGTGTGGTGTAGGGTGTATGGTAGATGGTAACAATTCGTTATATTAATTTTAGCTCCATACCTCAAGACCTTTCTACTGGGCAAGGGTGCATGATTCACCACACCCCTGCGTGATGTATTTTGAGTCCCATGCATACAAACACTGTCATTGCACAATGATCAACACTACAACAGAAGTGTAGAGCTAATGGGTCTATGTACTATCACCGCTGCACTACCACCAGCATGCATAGATCTGCAATGTTATGTACCTCCTTGATGCCTTGACGGTGTTGAGACCATTGCCAGGCATTGGCATTGGCCTGTCTGGTGCTGTTAAAAGCTAGCTTATTTCCGGCCACAAAAGGAAGCACGCTACGCATGCTTGCGCATTTCAGTTGCCGAAAATGGGCGGAAACAATGGGCATGGCGCTTCAATCGCTCCGGGGAAGCTCACGTGAATACACCAAGCTGAACAAGACCCCACCATGCACATCATTGCAGTCATCGCACATCAGCGCTAATGCCTAGTCCACCCCGACCCGTAAATCTACGAGACAACCTCAGTAAGGTAATGTAAGACACACGGCACACGTCAGACTGACCTGGGCGAAATTGCCAGTACTCGCTGTCACAATACCGCGTTGCAGCTTTTCCTTTTCAGCTGTTGCCAGTGCATATGAAGCACCTCGCAGCTCGAAGGATCCAATAGGTTGCAGGTTTTCCAGTTTCAAGTAGACCTCCATCATGCCACCGCACATCCCATCCTGTGCTACACGAACCATATCGACATTCAGGCGGATCAAAGGCGTCCTCATCACGCCATACTCTGAGAAGTGTTCCCTGGCGGCGTACGCATCTTCAATAGTGGGGATAAAGGAAGGAGCAGCTTGCTCCGGGCTTGATGCCGCTGTTGCTGCTGCTGAAACACCTCCATTTTCTCGTTGGTGGCTACTTTCATTTCCCACTCCACTGTCTGCACTATTCGTGGAATGAGCAGCTGTACTTTGAGTCGAACCAGCCTCGGCAATATCCGATTGTTCATCAGCCATGATTAGATCGATGGCCGCACAAAAACAAGAATGGAGAAAATCAACAGGACAACAGCACGTCGTTGCCCCACAATAACCAGATAACAAGGCCCGGGATAGAAATGGGGGGTGAACTTTCACACACACGCGCACACACCTTACTTCATAAGTGCCAGGAGCGGAGATGAAGCCACCAAGTCACGTAGCTGGATAGGCCAGCCTGCAGGCTTCAGCGCAACTGCAGTGACTGCAGTGCGCGAGTAGATCTACTACATGTACACGCAGATTGAGTGTAAGTATCTACTATGCAGCCGTTAGGTACTACTAGTACTACTAGGTGGCCTTCGTATCGGCATCTCCACTGGAGGCTACAGCAGTAGTATTACTATTACTATTAGTATTACTATTCCTTACAACTTACAAGTACTGTTGAAGTAGGCTAGAGTGTAGCTAGAGAGTAGAGTAGAGGACCCAGGCCAGGGCCAGGAACTGACCGTACTCGTACAGCGCAGTGAGTCTCTACCGGCTCCATGCCAGCCAAGACACCGAGCGTGCAAGCTCGCGCTATGCTAGCGCGCAACCAGCCAGGCAACCTCCAAACTAACCCCAAACTGAGTGAAAGACTGCCAGCAGTGCAGCAGCGCGCATGGTTGCAAATCGTCCGACGGTTGGGACTTGTGACCAGGGAGTCGTTAAAGGCTTTTACGACTCCCTGCTTGTGACAGTTGTGTTCCGATTGGCGCATATGCGGCATAGCGATGGCAGAGCTAGAGAGTACAGAGGACCCAAATCGTCCACCACTACTGGCACTAGTACATTCTTAGTAATAAAGTGGCTCAAGAGTGCAGGTCAAGTGCAGTCATCATCTCCTGCAGGTCTGCGTCTAAACCGGGACAGACTTCAGCACAACAAACTAATACGTCTTGTAAACTAGTACTTCGCCTCGTTGTTGAATTAAGTGTTACCAAACTCATCCATAGCCTAGGGGTAAGCGGATTATGCTCGGGAAATGACCAGATTACAATGTACATGTATGCTCTAGCGGATCGGATGCTCGCAGAATGCTCAAGAAAACAGCCAATTATTATGCTTATGCTTCACCAAAAAGATCAAAAGAACCGTGACAATCATCATGAAAAAAGGACTCAGACCATTGTCATGATGTGGACTGGGAGCTTTGTGGAAGTACACGACATACTATTATTACTGTATGCAAGAGGAATACCAAATTCACAAGCAAATGCTGAACATTTGGGAGATGTCTTATACTAGGCTATAGTGGCTGCTAAAATTATTATTCCAAATCGACAAGAAGCGCTATGTACAATGTATGGTCCTTCAATAGCAGGTGTGTATACATGGATAACAGCCTCATTGGGCACCTACCCTTGTTTTCGGATGCCATTTTATGCTCCTTCTCAACAAGAACCTGATTATGCCTTCAATTATGCCTTCAATTATGCCTTCAATTATGCCTTCAATTATGCCTTCAATAGCGGGTGTGTATAACAGGCTAACACAGTAACAGCCTCATTGGGCACCCGCCCTTGTTTTTCGGATGCCATTATATTTTTATGCTCCTTCTCAAAAGGTTGATAAATATGGTGGTAAAGACACACCTGGCAATATGGCGGTAAACACACGCCTGCCCACACATGCTCTCTAGGCTGCAAAGTTCTGGCACAGAGCTCTCCTTCTCACCACCACCACCATCAGTTCGCGCCTGGCGCCTGGCCATAACTACAGCTGCAGTGGTGTCTTCAACTTCATTCTCCTTCTCAAAAGGACCTGATTATGCCAAAAATTATGCCGGCATAATCCGGTTACTAGTACCCCCCTAGTCTAGGTAGGTACATATTTCGCAGAACCAAACGGGCGGTGTCGCCCAATTACATGGAAGCGAATGGAAACAGTAAAATATTGTAGGAAATAGCCTAACATGATAGCAGGGTGTAGTACAAAGCAAAGAACGCTCAGTCAATGAATAACGTTAACGTTAGAATACAACAGCGGGGAGGCGGTAAACAGCACATGACTGGTACTGTGGAGTACCGCAAACGTTCAAAGATTCCTGTAGTGTTCAGTAGTGGGTGCTACTGCTAGCAAGCTACCAGTAGGTCTACGGTGGTGTCTGCAGAGTGCTACAGCGGTAATTGGTTCTGTGGTTGTGATCAGGTGATAGTCTACCATGGTTTACACTAGTACACTACACAAACCTCGGCTCAGGCTCAGGCCAGTAGATCTACTCAGTACATACATGTACATGTACATGTATGGCCTGTATGACAAGCAAGGCGCATGGACTATACCGTATACGGTTTTGACTATACCATAATGTAGCTTTGTGCCACAAATCCCCCGCGTCATTGTTTGGCAGACACTGAAAGTTCGACCCCATGTACATGACTTGTAGTTTAACACCTGCACACTGCAGTGCAGTGAGTTATTGTCTGTAGCCAGTGTAGGAAGAAGTCAAGCTGACATGATGTGAGAAGATGACATGATGACATGATGTGAGAAGGCCTGTTTGGTTGAACGACTATAATAAAAATAAAAGCACAACATGGTTCAAAATCATCTGACATGCATAATTGTTATTGACGAATCATTTTAATATACACATTATCGGGTACAGGTACGCTTGTCAAAAATACATGCGATAAAATGACACATCGTATGTCGCATCCACTCGTAGTCCACGTCCACCGATGTCGACCGAGGTAGCTCTCTTGCTACTGTGCTGCTGTGTAATAGTGATATGTACCCAGCTAATGTCTCTGCTTCGTTCAGGGAATTCAGAATAGGAAGACTGCTGTACCACCCGCTCTTTTCTTTTTACTTTTAAAAGCGATTATTTGTAACATGGAAATTTGTTCCTTGGCTCACCATCTAAGTTCTTAAAGCTATTATTCATTTTCTGCTGCCCCCGGTTATTTCTTTTATTATTATTATTTTCTTTGCCTTCGCTTTCTTGTTTTTGGGTAACTTGCCCGTTAGAATCTGCGAAGTAAAATAAACAACAACAACAACAACAACAACAACAACAACAACAACAACAACAACAACAACAACAACAACAACAACAACAACAACAACAACAACAACAACAACACACACTTAGAACACTCCCACCTTTTGCATCGCATCAAATGGCCAACATTATTTTCACGCTTTAAAGTTAAACATATACTCTTCGCGCATTCTCTGCGCCACAATTATGCCCCACCACATATACTCTCGCTGCATACTGCTAGCAACGTGCAACCTTCGTATAATTTACGTCGCTCTCGTACTTGGCACTTGCCAACTCCGCGGACTGACCGCTGTCTCCATTCTCCCCTGTACAAGGCCCTTCATTACTTTAATTGCCTGCCCACCCAGCTTCGCGAAATCCCTTCTCGTACTCCCTTCAAATCCGAGATATCCCTGCTGTTGCACAACTCTGTATGCTCGTGTAGCGACCACCCCTGCCCGTACATTTAAGTACGCAACTCTGTATGCTCGTGTGGCGACCACCCCTGCCCGTACACTTAAGTAGTCATTAACCCCTAGGCCCTGCCCACCCAATTCTTCCTCACTCTTTCTCCTTTCTTACACTATTATCTCTTATTGGCCACTGGCTATCGTGAGAATAAAGATTTGAAACAACAACAACAACAACAACAACATTGACAGGGTGCAAGCTTGCGAGTTTAGCCAGGACAGGTACATTGTATAGCTACTACGTACATGACTGTACATGTACATGCAGATGTACATGTACAGTCATGTACGTAGTACTAGTAGTGATATTGTACATGTACATGTACATGTACATACCTGGGACTCAGGTTCTGGTCATATTTAGCCCTTGGCGGATTATGCTCGACTACATTTTTCTGGAATTATGCCAATGATGGTGCTATACTGAACCCTTGCACTCTTGCAAAGTTACAACAACTCTGGCACTGAACACTTGCACTCTGAGTCTTGTTGCACTTTGCAAAGTTAGTTACAACGACTCTGGCACCATGACAGCACGGCTTATACATGTACATGTAAGGAGTAACATAATAATTCACCAGGTCATTTCCTGAGCTACACGAGCTGCCTAGACCGGCCTTGTTTATACCAAATGTATAATATGTTGTCGGATGGTGAGCCAATTTAATTATGGTACAAAAGGAGAAGGACAAAATGTTACGAGTTATGACTAACTGTATAATGACCTGGTTACGTTGGTGGACATTTAGTCATAACTCGTAACAATAACTAACATTTTGTCCTTCTCCTTTTTTACCATACATGTATGTACATGACATTGTATACTATTGTGTTACTAGTGTATACAAGTACCCAGTCACGTGTACAGTCATTCATACATGTACGTGTACATTGCTTGGGGGTACATGGTATACACCGGTACGCAATTAGCTTGTACTAAGTATCGGTGTTATTTGAATAATTTTTATCATTTTTAGAGTTGCCTGAGCCAAGGATGCGGGGCACTTGGCTTCTTCAGCACACACATACATGTACATGTAAGTGGCATGAAGTGCTGTTCACTGACTTCATCATCGAATGTAGCCAAGGAAAACTCGCACCCCGCGCAATGGAATGGAATGTTCGGCCTTTAATTAAGTCTTTAGAAGTTTAGTGACTTGAAGGTAGTTAAGGGCATAGCAACGAACAATTATGTGACATGCACAATGCACATAGTCATCATAGTCATTGTACTCGACCAGCTACATGTATGTATGACATTGTACATGATTGTACATGTATGTACCTGATCCCCTAGCCGCCCGGTGTTGTGGTGCCGCAAAAGGTAAGGGGGGGGGGGGGGAGATGCCATTTTACGATCATTCAGGATTTGTGGTGTTTCCATCTGATCCAGACAGTTCAGTTCCTTCCCTTGCCGGAACTGAAGATGGCGATTTCATGACCACTCACAGTGACACCTGGGTTAGCACTAGGCACCGCGTACCGGCGGATTATGCCGGCATAATTATTGGCATAATTATTATTTGGTGGTTGAAAATAATTTGGAGCATAATTTGGCATCCTCTCGGAGGTAGGAGCATAACTACAGTTCTAGTATGTAGGCTGTACAGTGCACCTGATCAGTGCATGCTGGTGGTCTGCATGGCAAAGGGTTCGGAGGTCATGCAGATAGTGTTTTCAATGAAAAGCAGGGTAGAAATCATGGCAATATATTGTTACTGTATGTTCGAACTCGTCTTCTTCAAAGTTCTTTCTCACACTGACACAGTACATGTACTGCGGCGGCAGAAGATGCAAGTGAATCAGCCTTCATCAGGTATCCCGGGGCGGACGAGATAATGGCGGGTAGTCCGCAAAACTCCGGGTACATGTACATTACATTTGTACATTATGCATGTTACGAAGTCATGACCAGTATGGATTTTAGCAGCCATGATATGACTTCAGGCTACGGATATTGCTCTAAATTGATATAGTTGATGTTCGGTCATGATGGAAGGAGAAGTGGAGCTACGGGAGAGATGAGCCGATTATTCGCAGGGTGAGGCCCAGGGTGTATATCGGCCCGTTGGACAAGTATGATGATTACGAAGACAGTTGAACATGATAATTTTCAAAGGTAACTCAAACTAATCATTCTGGCAATGAAATAATATTTTACTGAAGATCAAAAGACTTTTCTCAAGGTTTGGAGACTCCACTGTAGCCAATACTTAAATCCGTACATCCTGTACACACACCTTGTACACACTCTCTCTAACGGTCTCTAGGCTACACTGCAATTGATAAGATCAAATTTTCGGGCAAGGCCCATCATCAGGATGGGCCTGATGATGGGCCTTGCCCGAAAATTTGATCTAAGGCCAAAACAAATAATGACCTTGTTTCCGGTCGGCCGACCGGGCCACTTTTTCCCAAATTCTGAAACTTTTTTTTGGTCCCAAATGTATACAAACGGTGGCAATGCCATGTGTGCAAGTGCACTCAACGAGTCATAACTCAGTCAAATCTCAACCGAATTCCACAATCGAAACACCTACAAGGTAGCAGAGATTCTCAGCTGTCGGCTGAAAAACCTCCGGGGTCGATACGAGCTAGAATAACGGAGCTGGAAGGACTCGAACTGTTTGCTTGATTTCTAAGGATGTACGAAAACAGGAATACACCACATGCTGTACAAGAACAGTGAGTCAGTCAACTTTGACATTGATCCTTGCCATGATATAATTAATATTAGGCCACACTGAAGAAGGTCTGTGGTTCGACTCACCCGACCGACCGTACATTTTTCAGCCCGACCGTAACTTTTTTTCGGCGGGCTGTCGTGTGACTGACGAACGTGGACTGAACACGTCCACGTCTACGTGTTGTGCAGCGTGAGTCTGCGGACGCAGGCGGCTCCTTTTGGACTTGACTTGTACTGACTGTAGTTGTACTGCAGTGCAGTGAGTGGTAGATCTACGACTGCTGCCTTGTGCTGGTATACCGGTAGTAGAGTCTACTCGATACGACCACCGGCAGACTGGCGAGACTTATTTTGAAGTGACCGTCCGGTTGAGAGTGATTGCCTCGTTCCAGATTAAGGACGGCCTTCTGTTTTGGGATGAAGGACAGACGAGATTGCACTTTCCTCGTGTATTGGGAACGATATTTCACCTGTACCGGTAAGTTTCTGCTCCATGTGTGCAAGCACAGGAAGCGTCGATGGAAAAAGCCCATGTATTCGTGCACGCCGACACCAAACTAGCAATACATGTACCGGTACATTGTACAATTTGTACTTCGATTGAGTTCGAAGTAGTTCCCGAACTTACTTTCAACTCGCATCGTTCTTCATTTGCTTGATGATTTGGACAGTCAGAGTCACCGCTTGAAGTTATTCTCTTCTCGTTCCAGAGCTACACAATGTTTCAAAGTATTAGCCAGTGATCCCTTTATACAACATGTATGGCATAACACTGCGTAATAATGCCGATGTACTGGGTGTCTGAAGGCAGTACAGTGTATTTACATGTACTAAAAAATATATTAAAAAAAAAAAAAATCCGCCCGCCCGCCCGTAAAAAAAATGTCCATGTTAGTCGAACCACACACCTTCTTTAGTTTGGCCTTATGTACAATGTATATGTGTAGGTGCTCTTGTCCATCCACAACGATTGAGGAACCAAAAAAAAGTATCCAAAAAAAGTTTCATTCCGGCCGACCGCGTCTCCTTTTTGAGGGGTTGCCGACCGGAAACAAGCCTATTTTTTGTTTTGGCCTAATGTATATCAATTGCAGTGTAGCCTAGAGACCGTTAGAGAGAGTGTGTACAAGGTGTGTGTACAGGATGTATGGATTGGAATTTGAAGTGCAAAAGAAATCAAGTATTGAATAGAAGAAGTATTGTTTTCTCTTTTCCATGTTGACCTCTTACATGCATGGACACCTTGGTATGGGGATACTCATGTACATGTACATGTATTTTGTTGTACGTATGGCCACTTGAAACTTGCAAGTACGAAAAAAGGCACAATTTCCCGAACTTTGACGCTCCATAAGTACAACAAAGTGAATATATCCCCGGGTGCCAAAGCATAATATGAGGATTTTACGAGCATAATGCAAGAATCCATGAAAGCCTTGATTTCGCGAGCATAATCCGCCGGAGCCTAATTAGCACGTGTGTGAGCCTTGAACATCATCATAACAATTGCCCGGTGCACTGGTTAACAGTACAATTGTATTTATCTTAATACCATGATACAGTATCCTGTGGTTCACATGTTATCTCCAGATCTTTTGAAAACAGCACAGCTCTGCATGTTGTCCATCTCAAATGCACAGGCACGTGACTACTTTTATGTGGTTATATTGGATTTTTGGGCAATATACCCACCCCCCTCCCCAAAAAAACACTTTGATGCACTCTTCTTACCATCATACTATTACTACATGTAGAGGGGACGGTTTCAAATAGGACACAGGTTGTAAACCGGAACGGACTCAATATTCACTTTCTCACTTGGTATTTTGATTAGAAAATATATGTCACAGTGAAACTACGATGTGTTATACTCCGAGCCAAAATTTCATGGCTCTGCGATGACCAGCAGCGCCATATCAAGCAGGTGAGTTTTTGACGTGTTGCTTCGCACTGCGACTTGAGTTTTACGACTTTCGAAAACTCAACTTCTTGTCGCAGGTAAACAGCGGCTCGCCTCTCGCCAATAAAGCACCGCATACCAATCAAAACTAATGGAAGCACACACAAGGCTTATTGTTACTCTGTAATGGCCGTCTTGGAACGATAGCAATTACCTAATTTCAGAGCCAGAGTGAATTTGACTTGCACTCTAAAACGTGTCCGGTTTGGAGCCACCTCTGATTTGATCTTTTTTGAAGCGAAAAATTGGGCAACTTGGAGGCAATGGGTCAACACAAAGGAGTGGCTCAGTTCGATTGACTCTGGCCCCAGAGCAAACTTCAACATGCCAGTTTCCTTCCACAAACATATTTCGAGTGAAAAATCAACGCTGATGATCGGTTTGGGTCTATACAAATTTGCCTGTCAAAGCGTCCCGGTATCGAGCCGTCCCCTCTACATGTACTTCAAAATAATATTACAGTCATGTACTTACTTGTTTACCTTTTTTCTTTCTTTTTTCTTTTATTTTTAATGGCTTTATCTTCTTCCTCGAATGGTTTACAACCTGTATCACAATTATTTGTGGGTTCAGCAATAAAGGATATGATACTTACTTGTTTACTGGCATGGTGTCTACACGACACCGTTATTCCTCTCCTTCTACACTTGCTCCTTATCGTGTTAGATCCGCAGTCCGCACCCCATGCCCACCTTCGCTCATCCTCTGGGTTGGAGCTGCCAAACGTGTGGACCCGATAATCATATGCTTTATGCTTTATTGCTTCTAAGCAGTGGAGTGACTTTCCATCCACTCTGCGCTCCTCCCCAACGCAATCTCTTTTCGTGAATCTCGAAAACTCATGAAATTTGGCAGAAGCTTGATTTTCCGCATATGTACATGTACATGTACATGTCAAGAAGAGGTTGGTGCGACTTCGGCGATACTAGGGGAATTGTGTGTTGCTCCCTACGCGGGAGCTTGCGCTATTCCTGCCGACTTGAATTCTCACTCGACTGACTCACGACTGCCTTCCAGAGCACACGAGAAGTCCATCGAACCTTCTACTCGGTAAACCTGCAAGAAAGCACCACTCCTGCTCAATACACAGTGTTTCGGAGAATCCACCCCTCATCAGTTGAGCTCGAGTAGGCTGAGGAAGATTGTGCCTGAACTTGGGCACCAGGGATACAAACTTACAAAGACGCTCCGTTTCCAGGGCGACAAACACCTCGTGAACACCAGACGACAGCGTGAGTTAGTGTCGCTCCTGGACGGTGAGAACAGACGTCGATGACTCTCGGTCATTCACAACACTATTTCGTACTGTTGTGCCCAGCGCGGGCTTGCGACTAGCTGGTACCGTTTAGAGGTGACAGCAGATAGACAGACGGATACAGAGACAACGACGAGGCGACAAAGGTTGCACGAGCGCATAAACACACAATACATGTACAATCATATGATATAATCCAACACTGGTAAACCAGTATTAGATAAACCTTGTTTCGTGCTGTCAATCTAACAATTGCATGTACAATCATGCATAATGTTTACCGATATACACCCAACGACGGTGGTAGCGTAAGCACACGATAAGAGAGAGACTGAGACGAATGCCTCCTGCAATGTGGTCAGGGGTCAGCGGATAGATGTGGCACACTCCCCAGTTGTATCTGGTGCCTCGATTGGAAGCAATGAATTGATGGGGAACTTGCGCTTGAAGGTTTGTATGCTTTACGCTCAGAGGCAGTGGACAAGTGTAAAAGCTGAGCTGAAATGCCACTATTTGAGCATAGTACACACTTTCAGGAATACCGGTAATAAGCCGCCACCTACTTGTAGTGACATCGCTCGAGATGGGTAGATTAGGAGACCCGGGCGCTCCAAGTTCGGTCGTGGTGTTCTAATTCCCATCACCCATAACGTCATAAACTGCTGTTTTCATCTCAAAATATTTGATGAGGAGAGATACACTTAGTATGAATAATTTATTATAGCATGCAGACCAATGCTCAGGGAACTGCGATCAACTATACCACATAAGTGGGTTTTCGAAGTGCTGTTAGCCTGTTATGGGATTTTTGGGGTTTCGGCGGCAAATGTAGAAGGTGATTACTGCTAAGAATGGAAGCAGCCACTTTATTCTCCTATTACCGCCCAAGTACCAACATCTCAGTTCATATGTACATTGTAAGAGGGCGTGAGCCTAGCAGATGATCGTATATGACAGCGGTGCGAATAGCCGTCAGCGTCTGTATTTACAAGAGGTCTCGGCATCAGCGTTGCAACTAGGCATAGAAAAATTGGTGTGTGTGTGGGGGGGGGGGGGGGTGCACAAGAACAATTGCAAAACAAACAGAACCTAGAGAATACCACAAAATAATAACTTGGTGCGAAATAATGAGAAGAAAATAATGACGCCCAAAAGCGCTAAATACGAAATTAAGAAAAAGGGAAATCATAAACCACATAGCGCTAAAGCTGCACCAAATAATAATTGAAATTATAACTAAACCGGGTGGAAAACCAAGAAATCATAACAAACAAAACAATACGAACTTAGAAGTTGCGACTCGTGTGCTCCGGATGGCAGTCGTGAGTCAGTCAAGTGTCAAGTTCGGCAAGAAGCGTGTGTTCCTAGTTGGAACAATCAACTTCAAAACAAAACAAACTAATAATAAAAGGTAAAGGAAGCCCACTAAGGTGTAAAGGCATAGTGGTGGCCTGCGGAAGCGAAGGCTATAGCTTGTGTGTTTCTGAACATTCAAGTGATGCTAACGCGGATCCCGCGAATATTATAAAGGAAGCCCAATTATCATCAGCATAGCCGAACCAAGGAACATGACCCGTGCCACAGTCAAGAGTTCATCCGTAGAAGTCGGTAGCCATCAGCCAGTGTTGGTGCGTGAGGTACTTATGGACATCTTCTTTGAACGTGTGGAGCCGCTTCAAGCTGAGTGGAGCCCTTACAATTTCGCTTGGCAAGCTGTTCCATAGTCTCCAAGGCGAACATTTTAATGATAGTAGCCTACTGGCGGTCCTTGTGCGACTCTACCTCACGCAGCTTCATGAAGTGTCTGTCGCGCTGAAAACAGAGCGTCATTGTTGCACTGTAGTTCCTATCCCTAGTGAAGTTTGGGCTTGGGGAAAATTACAGTCATAAATGCGGTACCTGCTCCCGTGCGGGCCGTAGCATGCATTCGTCGAGTCAAGCTCAACTGATGAGGGGTGCGAACCACTGCGTATTGGTATTGATTAGGGAATTGTGCCTTCTTGCAGGGCTACGGAGTAGACGGGTCAACAGGTCATTACTTCTCGTGCGCTCCAGACGTTTGTCAAGTTATTTTCAAGTTTCTGTGAATTGCGAGCCCCAACGCTAGGATCACCCACATTCTTCAATACGGAAATCAACTCCGGCACAACCGAATTTGAGCACAGCGTTGAACAGAACTTTACTAAAAACATCACGAGCCAGCTAAGAGTGCACGCACGTGCAGAGGAAGTTACAAAGCCATGGCAGGCGGGTGGACATTCCTGGCATCTCCTCCCCACACTGTTTCCCGCGGTTTTCACAGCGCAGATGCTTTCTCTTCGAAACGACAAAAACAACCCACTTTTGGTGAACAAACCGCAATGTGAACTGGTACATACATACGCCAAAGTATCGTTTCGGTCCGTCGTAACGGAGGGATAAATAATCATGGTATTTGGCCTACATTTTGAGATGAAACCTGCTTGGAAGCCGTCAGTCTACCTGGCCTACACCGCATTAAAGCCTACACAAGTGTGGGAGGATTATTATTATTTATTATTATTCCACAATCACGATGACATAGTGCCAATAAGCATGTGATGCGGGCGATTTTAACCAGCCATGGTGGGGACAACTGAGAACAAGAAGGAGAAAAAAAAAGAGAAAACAAAACAAAACAAAAGAAGTACTATAGGAACCTGGAGAGAGCAGTATGAAGATTAGGCTAGCAATGGAAAACAACGAACTCAATTCAATTCGACTTAGGCGCGGGCAGAATGGAACAAAATGCAGCGAAGGTGTCACGAGACTTTACCTCCTGCGGAAGCCGAGACCAATGAGAATAGGACTTGAACAGAGGGGATTTTAAAAGGATCGATGATCTGGCAAGTGGGAAATGGAGAGAACATCTAGTACGCGAGCTATTATTGAACCAGCTTAAATGCGCAAGTGCATGAGGAGGAGCAAGTTGAAGCTTAATACGGTGAATGAATTTGCATGCCGAGTGGGGAAAGCGTTCTGAGAGAGGGGAAGAGGAAGCCAAAATGTATAGCGTCTGAGAGGAGGTCAGAGGGGGCATGCGAAATATTAATCGAAGTAATTTACGGTGGGTGACTTCTAACCGATGCATAAGAGCGGAGGATAGACCGGAGGACCAAACGAGAGAGCAGTAATCAAACAAAGGAAGAACATAAGAGTGATAAATTTGTATTCGACAACCATGGTGTAGATGGGAGATGTGAGGAGAAATGCAGCCTATCGCGCAGCAAACTCGCTTTTCAATATAGGTTACGTGCGAATCCCAGGACAAGTGTTCATCAAGAAATATACCAAGGTGTTTGTGATTTTTAACGATGTTGATAGCAATGGGATCATCAGGGAAAGTAAAAAGCCGAGTCGTAAAGAGGGTGAGGTCACTGGAGGGTCGTGGGGGGATACAAAGGATTGCCGTTTTCGACACATTGGGGCGGAGTTTCCACTTCGACATCCAGCGCACAACTTGATTAATGTGATACTGTAGCGAGTCGCAGGCTTGTAATAATCCTGGCTCGGTTATATGGAGCGCTGTATCGTCCGCGTAGAGTGAGGTATGATCCAAACCTGCCAAATCATTAACGTATACGATGAACAATAGAGGCCCCAAGATAGAGCCCTGGGGCACTCCAGAGTGGACTGTTAGAGGGGCGGACAGGGCATGTCCAATTCGGACACTCTGTCGACGTTCAGTGAGATAGCTGGTGAGCCACTGCAGACACGTCCCGGCCACGCCAAACGCTGCTAACTTATGGAGGAGACCCCTTGTCCAGACAGTGTCAAATGCTTTGCTCAGGTCGAAAAAAACAACATAGGAGGCTAAATTGCTTCTGATCCTTGCATTCATAGAGCTTCTGCACAAGCCTCAGCAACTGCCAGGCGGTGGATCTCGTGAAAGGAAACGAGAATGGTTTTACACCACATGTACATGTGCATGACTGCATGTACGTCATGCCGGGAGAAGCAAAGGACAGGACAGATTCTTCCACATTGCGAGCGTCGGCTGTAAAACTAAAAATCTAAAAGAAAAGCACAGAGAAAATGAGGCTGAACCTGATAGAAAAGCTGTTGTTTTGCTTTCTGAAACATACGGGATATCTGTCTTGGTCACAGGTGAAGAGGGGTTGATTCTTTCAAGTACTGTTGACTGTTGTAACAGCAAGAGTAGATCAAAAGATCTACAATGTAGTCTTGGTAACACAGGTAAGAGCTTCAACTACTACTACTAGTAATAGTACTAGTACAATGTAACTATGTTACTTACTTTCATGGTCTTTTGGTTTACGCTTTCGCTGATCCTTCAATGTTTCATTGAAATTTGAAGGCTTCAATCTGACCTTCAAAAGTAACAAGGAACGACGTCACCATGGTCACGTATGTACTTCATGTATGCTTGCCGGAGCCTGAAGTTGCCATGGTTACTTTCGACGGCCTGGCACGTGCACATGGACATGGTTATCATTATCATGCATGGTTATTTATGGTTATCATGGTTGTATTGCGTTGTATATTATTTTTCTCGATGCCAGCGGCATGACTCGCCTGATCTGAGTCCAGTTCGCGGCCTGTGCCAGTTCACATGGTTCACATCCCAGCAGTGACTGTGTTGGCGGGTCCGGTCCACGTCTGCACAGACTCAGTCAGCATGGTCAGTGCCCGGCCCTTACTTGACTCGCGCGATCGGATTTCATTGAGCAATGCAGCTGTAGTCTAGACAGTGTAGTGACTTGCGACTGAGAAGCGCGGTCAAATCAGGTGCCTTTTGAAAATGAATTGAAGAAGGAAAACTGCATCATGGATTCTTGCTTCATTCTCAGTTTTCTTTCGTGTCGAGGCACAAACGCATCTGATTGAGCAAGTTTGCGGTAAATCGTGAGAAGTAGCGGTTGCCAGTAGCCACTACCGACTACTGGCAACAATGGCAGCACGAAGCAGCGAGGGAGCTGTCTCTGGAATCAATCAAGCTGGAATTAGTCTTCAGAATATTGTCGCTATTGATCCCGACTCAATCGTGTCAGATCCGCGACAAGCCGAGACTCTCTTTATTGCTTTACAGCAGGTCAGTAACTTACTTACCGTCAGAACGTTGGCACATACATTATAGATAATTCACTGATACTAGCCCGTAAGTGGCAACTGTAAGTCTCTGTAAATAGCTCTGCCAAACAGCATCGCACGAACACCCTGACATCAGTTACTTGCACACTGTGATAACGAATGGAAATCGTTTCCTTGTCAGATACATGTGCAGTACATCCAATTGCACACACATACACACACACACACACCTTGGTCCTTGGTAACACTGCCATCAAATGGTCACATGTCCCCTGTGCAGGGGTCGACAGCACTGAGTTCAGCATTGGATCCAGAAACGCCGCGCTACTTCCTGGACAGGAAATTAGCACAGCTATGCAGGTCGAAACCACGGGATGACTTGCAGCAGCGACCGCAGCCGAGACAATGCGCTCTGCAGCAGGGCAGGGCAACCCGCTGTTTCTGGACCGAGTCTGCCGATGCCACAGCTGAGACCGATGCCACTTCAGCAGCCGAGTTGAAGAGACACTTATGCGAAGCTAGCCCGCCAGCACTCAAAAACCATCTCCCGCACGCATTACATAGTCGGCTGCCGGACTGCTCAGATATCGGTTTCCTCCTCTCGGCCAGGCACTTGTGGCGATTCTTGTATTTCTGGTGGGCGAAAGTACGCTGGCAGACATCGCAGAGCACAGAAGTGTCAAGCTGAGCCGATCGCGGTACTGGGTGAGCGGAATACGCACTGCGCCATTTCCCACGCTCCTGGGCGAGGTCGTACCATTCCGCGTGGTCGATGTTCATTGTGGAGAGGTCAGCTCTGACAGAGTCTCGCCACCGTTTCCGAGGACCACAAGCCGGCCTCAGCGGAAGGAGCGTACCAAACAGGAACTGGCGCGGAGTTCTATCGCCGTCCATCCTGGCTAGATGGCCTAGCCACTCCAAACGGCGGCGAAGAACACGTGTGGTAATATCCACCGGATCTCGACGATTCCAGGCCTCCAGAATGGTCTTCCTGTTGATGTGGAAGTCCCAGGTGTCTCTTCTACCGAGGGCTAAGATTGTGGAAATGCAGCGAAGATGGAAGGCGGACAGCGCCGCAAGCTCGCTTTTCAGTGGCACCCAGCACTCCACTCCGTAAAGGAGAAGAGAGGCCACACATGCATCATACACCATTCGCTTCGTTGCCAGTGAAAGATCGCCATCATCAAAGACAGATCGACGCAATGCTCCGAATGCCCTAGATGCTGACGCTATTCGGGACCGAGTGTCCACTGCGGTGCGGCCACCAGTATGGATGATGGAGCCTAGGTAGCGAAAGTCATGCACGTTCTCGACAATTTCCCCGCCAACCACCAATGGACGACGATCCTCCGGAGAAATGCCGAAGCCGACCGCCATTACTTTGGTTTTTGATAGGTTTATGGTGAGGCCGAAGCGAGTTGCGACGTCCATGAACCGGCTGAGTACAAGTGTGGCACCATGGTGAGTTGTAGCAATAAGTGCCGAATTGTCTGCGAATTGACAGTCACGATGGATGTTGATTGCGTCAGTCTTCTGGCGTTTGAAAAGGAGAGACGGTCCAGAGTTAGAGGAGACGGAAAGTCCAATCTCAGGTATGTCCGCAACCTCATGCTGCCACAGCTGGAATACTGCCCACATGAATATATTGAACAATACTGGGGCCATACAACAACCTTGTCGAAGGCCATTTTGCACCTCAATAGGCTCGGCCTTGATGCCCATAATCGACAGGTTTGCAGACATAGAGGCATGAAATGAGCTGATAATGGTAAGTTCTAACCAGCTTGTCAGGTACGCCCGCCTTCCGGAGAATTTCCCACATGCACTTACGGGTGACGGAATCATAGGCCTTCCGTAGATCAACAAAAACCATGAAACCAGAGCAGCGATGTTCATATAGTTTCTCATATATTTGTCTCACCGCGAAGATCATGTCCGCGCAAGATCTGCCTTTGCGGAATCCACACTGCATGTCTGGCAGGATGTCTTCTGCGAGCCGCTGCAATCTTGTCTGGATGAGGCCAGCAACAGCCTTACCCACCACCTCCAGAAGAGCAATGCCTCTCCAATTGTCACAGCTGGATAGATTTCCTTTTTTTGGAGAACGGAAATGTCTACACCACACAGCTATGCAGTGGCTTTTTCTGGCCAGTGAATCCCTACTTTTTGGTTTTTTCATTTTTTTCCACACACACATCACACCACATACTCCGGCATGCACTGGCTGTTGGTAACCACCCAGGAGAATGAAAGAACAGTCAGGAGAGTCTGAGAAGAAAGACGTGTGTGACCATAATCGTCGGGAATCGAACCCGCAACCTATCGATTGGAAATCGCTGCACATAACACTGCACCATATGGGACACACACACGCACACACACACACACACACACACACACGCACACACACACACACGCACACACACACACACACGCACACACACACACACACACACACACACACACACGTACCGGTCGTGGCGCTAATTCACATCTTTAGTCAGGGAAATGATATTCCTCATGTACATGCAGTTCACTGCACCAATGACATTATGTGCTGGGCTGCATTCAAAATGATCTACTCGAAGCATGTTAATATGCATGATGATACATTTTTATGTATAGTCTTAGTCACCATGAACGGATGTTTTTAGTCCAATGAGAAATCCACCCATCATTCATTGGAGGAAAGAGACATGGTGTCGCAAGCAAGAGTATAATCTTGTTGTGTGTGGCAGAAGGGCCATTTGAGGAACTGAGGGTGCAAATGAGTTTAGTCAGTGTTGATCAATGTTCCCTTTGTTGCTGTGTTTCTCTCTCAGGCCAGTGTTGGAGACATTGATGAAGGACCGCAGTCTCACAATGTGACCTATTGGAAGCACTTATTTGAAGTGACACAGGCGGTGTTGAAGGTAGGTCCGAGAACTCACATTGCCGACAACTTTATATGCACTCTCCAAGTAGAAATCGGGAAGAGAAAGTGAAGTCAAGAGTATTAGCTTTGCAAGAAATGTTCTTTGAAATAGAATCTTTAGCAGCCACCTTTCCAGCCTTCTTTGCATTGGTCAACACCCTTACACGTTCCCACCTAGGTCACCGCGTAACAAGACAAAATCTGTGGGATTGCCTTATTGAAATATCAAATACGACTACAAGGGCTCATGCACGAGACCGTGATTGATATCATGAATCATGCACGTCATCATGACCCTATATGCATGTGTTTGACTTCAGGTAAAAGGTGAAGATGCGTCGTTGGCACTAGAAGCACTAAGGATGCAAGAACAGTCGAGCCAAGGTACTATTGGTAACCTTCTTCCCGCCACTACCAGAAGATCTTTGTGGATTTCGTCACTCGTTACTTTTGATTGAAGCATGTACTGGTCTTAGAGGTTCTCGTGCCTCTTCCTTTGTTCACTATGCATTTGCTTATCAAGCAAAATGTTGACATAAACTAGGGTTGAAAGGATTGCCCCTGGTAGGTCACGTTTCAGCAGAGATGAGAGGGTTGGGACCCAGCAAGCAGCTGGTAGGTATTGGATACAACTAAGTCCCTGAATCCACAGCACGCGTTTTCGGCCATGGGTCCTAGTATTGCAAAGTAAATTTGTCTGAAAATCGACTGTAACGGCTGTATCTTTCAACCCCCTACTCTTTCTCTTCGTCGTGTTTGATTATTTTCAGACAACATTCAGCAACTGCAGCGGCAGCTACAGCGAAGCGGAGTGAGTACTGTGTACCTGAGTGCTCAGTCCACAGAGCAGCTGCTAGTTTTCGTCTTTGATGTGATCTTATTTGGGATATGCAGTAAATAGAAATGGAATTGGCTTACTGGAAATCCGAAGCAATCACTTTGGCATTCATGGTATGCAATATGGCCGTGTGTTACCTTTCCGTGGTAGTCAGTGTTGCCAGAGTATTCAGGTACACAGAGTGTATATTTAATGTATTCTCTGGCTATTGCTGCAGTATGAAAGAATGATTGTGACGATGCAGCTTGCCATGCGCTCATAACCTAGAGGTTAATCGGATGTGATACATGTACTAGAGTGAAGTAGTGCCGGTGCTAAATGCATGATGTAATGCGGCATTTCAGATGTGCCCAGTGCACGATTTCTTCTGTGCTCGGACGGTCATCTGCAAACTAGAAACGAGTTGCAATTGGTGCTTCTTTGTTTGTGTATGGGCATTCCCTGTAGGTTGACACTTTGTATCCATCTTTGAAGCTGTTGTGCTGAAGTGTGAAGTATGCACTGTGAAGTATGCACTGTGAAGTATGCACTGTGAAGTATGCACTGTGAAGTATGCAGCTAACCTCATGTTTTCTGCAGCTTACCTCATGTTTTCTGCAGCAGTTTTTAAGCTTCTGCCAACTAACTGTAACCTTCTGAAAATTCCATTCACAACAATGCAACTTTACATTTGTTTCCATGCGGTTTTGGTTGAATTCTACAGCAGAGAAGTGCTGGTAGAGGTGGCGCTAGTGATCCAGTACAAGAAGATTTGGCAGCATTGGAAAAGCGGAGCTCAGTGAGTGTGCCCAGTGTGAACTCGGATATTGCTTCTTTTGCAAACTAAATAATTTCGTCCATTCTGTTGCTGGCGATACCAGCCAACTTGGTGGTAACCTCTTTTGTGTATGTGGCTAGCAGTTTCCAAAATTCTGAAGCCTTGCTGATGAACTCACACCTTCTTTTATAGCCAACTAGAGCACATCTGCATGGTACTGAAAATTCATGTAATCCAAAAGGATTGGTTCTACATACCATTGAGACTTCCCCAAGAATCAATCTAGGATGATATCACTCTCAATGTAGAGCGAGTCCAAGGAAGGAAGATATACAGGAACCACAGAGTCAACATCTTGCCAACCTACCTCTCTTTGTTGGGATTATGAAAACTTTCAGAAATTGCAGAAGCACTTGCGACGTGCAGAAATGGATCTGGCGAAGGAACAAGCGGAAAAGGATACTGTAAGTTTTTATAGTTCACTAGTTTTCATATTTACTTGTTTAAGAAGCATCCTTTTACCGCTTTTCACTAGTTTCATGTCCAATTTCGTGTACTGCCTGGTCCACAATAGGCCGATTTTTGGCCAGCATGGAGTTGTATGAAAGATCTTCAAGATCAGTGTGAAAATTGCCTGGGGTGAACGGTGCTGCCATACACGTTTCCGACAAATCTGCGGCGAATATCTTGTCGTACAAGTTTTCGGCCGATTTTTAGTGCTTGCACGTTGTGGAGATGGTATCCGACTAATCACTGACGGCTTTTCACCATGACAGCAGAGAACGTCAGTGAATAGTGTGAAGCGCAACACTGACTTGTGGGGTGACCAAACACACTCCGCTAACAGTCTCTAGGCTATACCAGTCAAAAAATGAATAACATAGCCGAATTTTCAGGCAAGGCCCATCTTCACCTGTAAACAGGGATGCAAAATGCTACATTGGTTCTAGTTTTGCAATGCTCCTACACTCTCAACACATCCTCATTTCTGCGCTCTCGGCCATGATTATATATTTGCCTTCAGTATCATAGGCAGGTCCTAGATTATGTTTTCAAGTCACACTCGATTGAAAATGGCATTTGCACGTATCTTCAAAATGCCGAACTTCCGCATAGCATTCACAAGGGTGAGCTTACCTGGTCGACTGGATTTACACTGCAGCAGATCATGCATTGCATGATCCTTCCACATGTGCGTCTATGTTGATTTTTAGGTGCGGGAGGAATGTCAACGACAACAAGCAGAGTTGGAACGTCTCTCATCAGAGGTTAAGTTTTGATCATTGATCAGTTCAGTTTCATTTCTTATAGTGGAGCTTCTTTTCCGGCATGGGCAATGAAATTGAGATTTATTTGCACAGTGTTTGATTGGCTTGTAGAATAGGTAAGTTGCAAGAAGCTTCTTTTGCACAATGTCATTCCATTTTCACCTATCCCGGTTAGATATACATACAAGTTGAGCGATGGGTGATGTTGTGTGACATACCAACTCTTATATAGTTACATGTACCGAAAAAGTACCGCCAGAGCGCCCCGTCTCGTGAGAGCACCCCACCTTGATTTTACAGCCAGGGAAAGGAAAATCGTATCGCAGAGTGCAACGAAGGTTGTACGGTGTGAGAACCTTAGTGGACTAAGGTCACAATAAGCAGGTTTTTGTGTGAAGCTCGGTCCACTCGAAGGTACGGATTGTCTGCAGAGTGTGCAATATGTGTACAAAGTTTGTGTCGTATGCCGGACCTACAGACAGGAGTGACCACCCCCACAATACGAACACGAAAGGACGAGATGGTGGGGCGCTCTGGCGGTACTTCACGGTACTCACGGCCATAGCCTTCCAGTGCTTGTTGGTGCTGCGGTCAGGTTTTCTAAAATCTGAAGTCTGTCTGCGTTTTGGGATTTATGTTCAGAATAAGCAAATGAAGGGAGCTATAACGGATTACCAAGCCCAACTACAAACATATGTAAGTAATTATCACCTGTATATCAACCTGTGTATTCAGTGACCTGTGTACTTTTGAGTGTCTGAATGGAAGCATGATGATTTCACTGACCTCCTAATGATGTAGTTACTTTGAGCTGCAGCAACGTGTTGCAGGTTTGGCCATTCTTTCACTCCGAATCTAAGGGAAGGAAGATTGCCTTTAGAATACAGTTTGAAGCTGGGTTGCTGTTAGTGTATTTGTGTCTCTGTGCTGGTTTCTGTGCTTGTGTCTATGTTTGTGTGTGTGTGTGTGGGGGGGGGGGGGGGGGGGATTCACTGGCCAGAAAAAGTCGCTTCAAACAGCTGTGTGGTGGATACCAGGCTAAAAATAGTGGCGGTCAATTCATCAGCCTTGCAAGCTGTTGAATGGTGTAATCCCAGCACAAGTTCCTATGTCTAACATATCTGTTCGCTATCATCGCTTCCGCGATGGGCATGTCTGAGGTGTGTGTGTGTGTGTGTGTGTGTGTGTGTTAGTGTGTGTATGCGTATGCGTGTGTGTGTGTGTGTGTGTGTGTGTGTGTGTGTGTGTGTGTGTGTGTGCGTGTGCGTGTGCATGTGTGTGTGTGTGTGTTTGTGGTGTGTGTATCATTTGTTTGTGATGTGTATGTGTTTGGACCATGGACTGACTCGTCCACAACATGCTCTATGTTTTTCTTTGTAAAAGCGTGCCTCTGTGAGAAACCAACATGGCTTTGAGTCTGAGGAGAGGCAGCGACAAAAGCTTCGCAATGTCCAGCTCTCTGGTGAGCTAGACTCTCTGAGAAAGGTGAGACAGCATCTTTCTATTTAGCCATCTCTAGAATCCGTATTATTATAATATCTAGGGGACCTTCGAAGAATATTGACATCCCATTGTGTGGTACTGATCACCACCATTCGACATAGAGGAACGGCTGTTTGCTATTCCGGCTAAATTATCTTCCCCAAGCACTCTCCGAAAGGCATTCTTCTAGTTTCAAGAGCAGTATGGGAAGATTAGAGAAGATATACTAGGGATTACAACTGGAGCATGTGATGCTCTATAGTTGTGGGATATTCTGATTTATTAATTGCAGGCTTTGAAGCGGAGAAACATGACACGTAAATACAGCAGTATGCTTGTATCGTGACCGGCTTACTGCTTGGATATCAGTAGAAGTATTGCTTTTACACACTGCGGGTAAACAGTTACGCGTTTTCTGAATCTGGACCAACTCGCGATGAAATATTTTAGCGATTCGAGTTTCAAATAAAGAGGAGGATGATTAGTACTGTACACGCAAATTTCGATTGGTGCGGCAAAACTTTAGCGAAAGCACCCCTTTCGCTAAAATCGCGAAAAATTTCACCGTCGCTAAAATTAGCCGTTTTAAAGTACCATAAATAGTTCTGAAAACTAAACTATTGTTTGGCTGTTATACTATCTTGGAACCTTGCTAAGGAGACACTTGGCTGGTACTGTGAATTTGTCTACCAATGATACGTGGAACAAAAGGCTTGTATTGAATGGACTGTAAAGGATTTGGAATTCAATGGTTGTACATGTATGTGTTAGCTTGATTTTCCCTCATTGCCTGTGTAACAGAAATTCACTGGTAAGGTTGGGTTTGACATGCTGATTCTCACTATACAGGTTCATATTGTTTAGGGCAAGACTTGATCTGTTTTCCATGATTGTCTTACTGGTAGGATTTAGCTGAGAACAATACCCAGCTTGTTCAAGAGCGTGACAGGTTGGCAGCTGACCTGAAGGTAGCAACAACGGATATGCTGGAGGCAACAGAAGAGATCGTTCGCCTCAAGGTAAGTAGCATGACAGGTCACCAATTTCATTGTGCGTCCGTCCACTTTATCAAATGATGTGCAATGTTTGATGATGTCGTGATGCAGTTTGGGAAAGCTGAAACTTAGTTGCCTGATGAGTGCCATATGGGCATGAAAATCTGAGTTGCAAACAAATTGCAAGTGATCTTTCGTCTCCGATATGTGTTCGACCAGTTTTGGCTTATTAGTTGTAGCCACTGGTGTAAAGTCTCTTTACTGTCTCTCCTCTGTGATATTTTGTTGTGAGGAGACCACACTGGACTGCTGTGATAGTACTTTCCAAGCAATCTGACACCCCTGCTCTGTGATTGCAATCCATTCCAGGCCGCTCTGAAGCAATCCGATGAAATTGTCAAGAATATGAAAGACAACGAAGCTCGAATGGAGGATGAGGTAAGTTAACCCCAGGGGATCATCACAAAAGGTGAGAGACGCTCTCCATGGGGACTGGAGTGAATACATTGATGCTGTGCTCTCACATTAGGTGTTTGGCGATAGTGTAATGTTGTTGAAGTTCTCACTCGGCGAGTACACCAAGATAGGGTAGAGCTGATTTCACTCATTGCGCACTTACCGTTTAAAATACGAGATCATGTGCTACTTTTCTGTATCATTATCTGCTTTTTGGATTCTTCAATTTATTCGGGTCACACCAGTGTGAGCTGGTGTTTTCAATCCTGGCAGTGTTTCCTTAAGAGAAACAACTACCACTATGCCTCAAACACGAAGCTTGCCATTATCCTAGCCTCTGGTGTCCCTGGCACTAACATCTCCATTGACTCGGCCGTCGTCCACGTTAATTGTTTTAGTGTCATCATCCCGGCCAGCAGCTTACATCGACAGGCCGCCTGCATGGCCCCACACCCTCACTGGACTCTCTGAGAGCCAACCGGCACAGCGGCAACGGACACAGGATGAGATCGGAGAGCTGCACCGGCGTCTGGCTGTGGCAAACTGCCCTTACTCTGCGTACCTGCTGCTGTTTGCGTTTTAACCTTAATTTGGCCAATGTTGCCGAAAGGGATCTGTTCTACAGACGAGTGTATGTTGTGCAAAGTCAATAAGGAAAACTGGTCTTGCCAAGCAGTAGCTATTTCTTATGTGCAGTTTTAAAAATTATTCATGCTGCATGAGTATGTATGGTGTTGTGTTGTACTGCTGTGTGTGGGTGTAGATGGCTGAAAAGGAGCACACCTACCAGAAGAAAGCAGAAGAAGAGGACGCAATGATGGCAGCAATTGATGAAAAGTTAGAGGATTGGAAGGTATTGTCACTTGATATTGAAAACTTGACTAGGTATTTCTATCATTGGATGCTTTACGTGAGTGTGCACTGTTGCAGAAAGATAGCATCATTAGATGAGTATGCGTGTATGTACTTCTATGTCGCATGCACATTTGCATGTGAGAGCGTGAATGTGAATGTGTGTATGTGTGTGTGTGTGTGTGTGTGTGTGCGCGCGCGCGCGTTTGCGTGTGCGCGTGCGTGTGTGTGTGTGTGTGTGTGTGTGTGCGTGTGTGTGTGTTTGTGATGTGTGTCTGTGCGTATGTGCGTCTGTGATTCATGTCATGTGTGTGTGTGTGTGTGTGTGTGTGTGTGTGTGTGTGTGTGTGTGTGTGTGTGTGTGTGTGTGTGTGTGTGTCTGTGCGTGTGTGCGTGTGTGTGGGTGTGTGGGTGCATATGTTTGCAGCAAGTCCTGGATGAACGTAACGTTGAACTGGTCCAGTGTAAAGAGACGATATCACGCCAGAAGAAGGAACTGTTATCTTCCACTTCGGACAAGACAAATCATTTCAGATTGGCAAAGGTAGGAAGGATGGCTGGTGAATTGGTTGAAATCACCGAATATGACCTCATTTGGATTAAAAATGTATAACGAATTTTATGAGAAATTCAATGTCGCAGGGTCGTAAATGCAACCTGTTGCTCACCGCCTTGTACCTCTTTCCTACAACGACGGCTGCAATGGCCAACCAGAAGAAGAAATTGAGGCCACAGGGAAAGATTTATTTTCTTGAGCATGCTTATTGTGCGTGATAGTGTGATGTAAGCGTTAGGTCGCTACAGTGCTTCCCTATCAGTGCCGAGGTCGGGAGGAGCGAAGCACAATAAACGGAAAAAGAGAAAGAAAAGAAGTTCGGCGTAAACAGGGCGGAAATGAAATACACCTTATGATACACTTTATACAAGGGAGAGAGAGAAGGGGGGGGGGGGGAGAGCGCTGCATTTGTGAAACCATTGTTGGAACGTAGCAACGAAGACCAAACAAAAGGTCGAAATGCAGGAAGCGGAAAAAGAGAGGTATGCATGTCAGAGGCAGAAAGAAAGAAAGGTACGCGTGACAGAGGACTGTAATCAAATCAGAGGCGGCTACATGCTGCAGGCGTAGCAGGGTACCAGCAGTGATGGTCGAGGCGTGCCGAGTGGGGCGGAGATAGTTGGGGTGAGCACTGCTCCAAGTCTGTTGAACCAAACTTGTGCCTGCATGCCGGCATGCACTCAGTACTGATACAGAGGCTGGAGGTGGCCAATTTCCAGCTTGAGGCCAGGACGATGACAACTGGACAGTGCAGTACTGGAGGACATCCAGGTCAGGGTGGGGAGGGTAGGTCGGATCCACAGCAGCTCCCAGGCATATCCAGTGTTGAGAGAGATGGCGAGGCTCGAGTTTTACGTCGCCAGCCGGCGATTAACGGCGTCCCGAGAGTGAGGCAAGCAGGAAACTGCAAAGTGCGGTCAGCCGAGCTCGGGGGTGGCAGGCATGGCGAAACTCTTGAGAGCCTGTGTCAGGAGTCACCACTTTAGGGTTTTACATCGGCCCCAGACTCCCATCCTCCTTTCCCCACTTATGATGCCTGACCGCAACTCCAACAGACCTCTGGTCGGTCAAGTTGCTCTCAGTACATTGGCACATTGTCCCTACATCCCCTTTGTATTGTTTTATGTTGGCATCCGCTATGGTGATCCACATGTTTCCAAGTAGGGCTGTGATCATAGTAAAAACGGAAAAAAGGACGATGCCTGCAATTGCCAACCGGACAACGAAGAAGTTAAGGCCAAAGGGAAAGATATTATTTTCTTGTACATACTTGTTATAATGTGATAGTGTGATGTAAGTGTCAGGTCGCTACATCTCTGCCTGTTTCCGGGCCCTGGAAAAAGTCCCAAAAATGTAGTCACCGAATGTTTCATCCTGGATACCATCCATGAGCAGAGAGCTGTGTATAGTGTACCGACATGGAACATAAGCAATGTTTACAGTATGATTAGCTGAGATCAGATGAGGTTATAGTAGCTGCACACATCAGCGTTCACAGAATAACTTGGTTAAAACCATTGATTGCAGATCATTGTTAGTAATCATTGTATTCATCAAGGTTCAGTTCCAAAATCGACTTGTGTGTTTGCTCGTTTTCTGGACAGATTGCAGAGAACCGTGCTGAAGAGATTGATGCACTGAATGATAGGTTGATGAAGGCAAGTCAATGAATTTGTGTTAAGCTTGGAATAACTTTCCTATTCAAACAACAATGTAAAATGTGGAGAAAGGTTTGGCTACTTTCAGCCTAGCAGTCATCTCTGTTTTGATTACATGTACATGTATGTCCTTCCCATCGTATTCCGCACAAATATTAAACCCATCTCCTTAAACAAAATGGCAGCCGTCAACAGGAAATCTGAAAAGGAACTTCAGGAATCATTGTTATAATGAATGATCAATAAAGTTGAACAGATTGGAAGGGAAATGATGAACCTCGTATTCGTGTCTCTTACAAATGTTCAACTCTTGTGATGGTATTCCCGGCACTTTCCTAGCAGATGGAAGAAGAAGCCACAATGAATTCCGAGAAGATGGAGCTTATGAAGAAACAGACAGGTAAGTAAGTAAGAAGTTGCAGGATTACTTTTGAAAACTTGAATACTGACTTCGCCCATCAGTACTACCTGGAAAGGCTTGGAAAACTGCTTGAAGAGTGCCGAATGCAGAGACCGCAGAGCTTTATGGAAGAGAGAGGATCCAAGTGGAAAATGTTGGAACTTTAGTTTCTTGCCAAAGCATAATACAGAAGCAGAAGTTTATCCGTTAACTACATGTAGATAACCTGCGGTGCGGATCCACATAAGTTACCAGGTAGGACAAGAACTGCCTTTCCGCCCCATGGGACATTACCACGCCAAGTAACCTACACAGTGGGGAGGATAGATCAAGTCAGCGAAATCATATGCCAAAGGAAGACGGCCTGGGACAAGGGTTACATTGTTGCCACAAAAGGGGGGGGGGGGGAATATACGTTTTATGCGTGCTTTGATATAGTATTGTTGCGGACATTGAAATCCGTTGAGAAGTCAAGTGGCCGCGGGGCGCTAGCCATGCAGCCGTTAGCACTGCTGTTCCATGTTTCAGTGTTACAGTGCGTGTGCACTAAGCAAGAAACACCGGATCTCTATGTCAACAACTCTAGGTGTCTTTCTGCTTAATGTCACTGAGATTTTCTTTTCATTTTCATAAGGTGTAGGCTAGGCTGTTACCTCTGTAGTTACCTCTGTAGTTACCTCTGTAGTTATACTCTGTAGTTATACCTTCATTTTTTTGTCCATAATTTACTGTTCTTCCACAGGTGACAGTGAAAGTCAGCGGCGGATTACCGAGCTGGAAGCACTCAACTCACAGTTAGCTGATCAGGCTTCTCACGATCGGCAGCTGTGTGAACAGGTACAGACTTGATCTGCGCTTCACATAACTATACAATGTACGTGTAGATGTATCTGAGTGATATGCCAGTGTCAAGATTTCAGTCCAGATCGTTCTTCTGATCACAACTTGTGGCCAAAACCAGTGTTTGGTTCAACAACAAATGCAGTTAACTGAATTCAGCATAATTGTTGTGATTCCCACATAATGACAATGGAATTGTGGATGCCGGATTGCAAAACCTGATGAACAAACCCCACAGCACTGGGAGCATATTGGGCAAACTCAAAAGAGGACACATTTCATGTGTTCTAGATAGGACCTTGCCAATACCAACAAACCTGAAAGCCTTTCATAGGACTGAAACATCGCACAATGCCTGTTTGGTTGATACAAATTGGAGTATTTTCTTCTACATTTGCTTCAGGCTGCTCAAGATGCAGCAGCGAAGGATCAGCAATTGGCAGCTAGTTTGACCAAGATCAATGCACTAGTCCAGGTACGTTTCTTTGTGTTTGATGTGTCTACAAGGCATGCGTGTATACGATATGTGTAATATCTTGTCAGGTACGTTTCCAAAAGCACATCACGGTGCAGTAATAATTTCTGCACACTAGTCAGTTACCCGTGTCTAGCATGGTACCCTAAGAATTAGCACACATCTGTCACGTTTCACTACAAGCACAGCCCCATTCACGCAGCACAAATTAGTTGAATTTGGCTGTCGGAATGTGTATCCGGGGAAGTGGGTCTGATTCCAGCGAGTGACAATGTGGTACACTGCTGACCGAGTGTGACGTGATACCCTATACCAGCACTAGCGCTGTGATGCACGTGGTATTCAATTCAGCTGTGGCCTTTGTTTTCACCATTATTTTGCGTTTTTGGATAGGGACACTATGGGTTGACAGAAGCCATGAAAGAGATCCAGGAACTTAAAACCCAAGTATCGTTACGTGACGAGTAAGTTACTGTTGGAAGCTTGGCTGAATTGAGCACTTGCCCCATATAAAAAAGCTCTGTGCAAATCCAAAACCTATCTATATTCCAATTCTGTGGAAAAAATGAGACTGCTATGATGCGTTTCTTCCTTCTCTTGGTATGAAATAGGTTACCGACGATTACAATCAACTTATCCTATTATAGGCATCAGTTTCGCATCTTTCCTACCTCAGTACAGTTGCACAGCATTCATCTTTCCTACCTCAGTACAGTTGCACAGCATTCATCTTTCCTACCTCAGTACAGTTGCACAGCATTCATCTTTCCTACCTCAGTACAGTTGCACAGCATTCATCTTTCCTACCTCAGTACAGTTGCACAGCATTCATCTTTCCTACCTCAGTACAGTTGCACAGCATTCATCTTTCCTACCTCAGTACAGTTGCACAGCATTCATCTTTCCTACCTCAGTACAGTTGCACAGCATTCATCTTTCCTACCTCAGTACAGTTGCACAGCATTCATCTTTCCTACCTCAGTACAGTTGCACAGCATTCATCTTTCCTACCTCAGTACAGTTGCACAGCATTCATCTTTCCTACCTCAGTACAGTTGCACAGCATTCATCTTTCCTACCTCAGTACAGTTGCACAGCATTCATCTTTCCTACCTCAGTACAGTTGCACAGCATTCATCTTTCCTACCTCAGTACAGTTGCACAGCATTCATCTTTCCTACCTTAGTACAGTTGCACAGCATTCATCTTTCCTACCTCAGTACAGTTGCACAGCATTCATCTTTCCTACCTCAGTACAGTTGCACAGCATTCATCTTTCCTACCTCAGTACAGTTGCACAGCATTCATCTTTCCTACCTCAGTACAGTTGCACAGCATTCATCTTTCCTACCTCAGTACAGTTGCACAGCATTCATCTTTCCTACCTCAGTACAGTTGCACAGCATTCATCTTTCCTACCTCAGTACAGTTGCACAGCATTCATCTTTCTTACCTCAGTACAGTTGCACAGCATGCATCTTTCCTACCTCAGTACAGTTGCACAGCATTCATCTTTCCTACCTCAGTACATTTGCACAGCATTCATCTTTCCTACCTCAGTACAGTTGCACAGCATTCATCTTTCCTACCTCAGTCAGTTGCACAGCATTCATCTTTCCTACCTCAGTACAGTTGCACAGCATTCATCTTTCCTACCTCAGTACAGTTGCACAGCATTCATCTTTCCTACCTCAGTACAGTTGCACAGCATTCATCTTTCCTACCTCAGTACAGTTGCACAGCATTCATCTTTCCTACCTCAGTACAGTTGCACAGCATTCATCTTTCCTACCTCAGTACAGTTGCACAGCATTCATCTTTCCTACCTCAGTACAGTTGCACAGCATTCATCTTTCCTACCTCAGTCAGTTGCACAGCATTTTGCTGTGGTAAAATAAACGTTATGTGTGGTTTCATGTCTTGATCTGTGCACAGCGATATCAAAGGATTTGTTACTCAAGTCAATGAACTGCAAGTTGCTGTCAATTCTCTGGAAGATGAAAACAGTGAATTGTGTCAACGCCTTGGTATTGATCGTACGTCCTCTGAGTTCATGCATGAACTCCAGTTCAACAAGCGTGTCACTAATGAGCAAGAGAAGGCCAAAGCTAGGCATTTGGCAAGAGAGGTGGAGCGATTGGAGAGTGAGCGTGTTGAATTGAAACGTCAGCTACTTATCCAAGCGATGCAGAGAGGAGAAAGGTAGGTCGCAAGCTGACATGAAGTTTGCCCCGTATTTATTAGTGCTATGTCTAAGGCAGTGGACATGCAAAGTACAAATGGTGCCGAATGGGGCCCTGTGCGCAATGGAATCAAAAGTGGTGCATGAGCAAGTACAATCGGTGCATACATTCTAGGTTTAGATTCATGAGCTATTTGCTGCGGCCACTGTACACTACAGCCGTGTGTACGGTGGGTCACAGTATACTTTCAAAGTAGTTTGAGAACATATTCCACTTCTAAGCAAGGCTAAGCTATCTTTACAAACCCCTGAAAATTGTATCCTAAATTAATCTAGCCTACAAAACTCAGCTAGGTATTTTTTTCAACTGAGTACTAAAACCAGTGTCTTTTCATGGCTGTATAAAATCCACATGTTAACAGGGCGGTGCAACTTGGACTCACAACGGAGGATCTAATTGCTGTGGAGGAGTTTGCCGACTTACTTCGAAATGCTGATCACCGTAATGAGCCACGCCCTGATCCCGTGCAAGTGATGACATCACAGCATTCCTTGAAAGAATGGAAAGAGGAATTGAAGCATCGTGATGAAGAGGTAGGAGCAACTCTTGTCACCGGTTCTTTGTGATGACTGAAAACTTGCAGAAAGGAGTCCTCCATTTCCATCACTCTGTCTGTCTGTCTAAATACCATTCTGGAGAAGACTATGGTCAAAACGTTAATGTATCAGTATCAATCAGCCACGTCATGCTCCTGTCACACTTGAGTGAATGTACTCGTACAGACTGTGTACTTCTGACAACGTGGACGACTTGCACCATGCGAATAAGCGGTTTCGTCAGCTATCTTCAAGCGCGTACATGTACCTATCATGTACTTGTATACATGTACTTGTATCCTTTATGGGGTGCGTCCACTCTGACATTGTGTGCACAGCTGGAGAAAGTCAGGCTATCCTACAAGCAGGCAAAGTCCAGCATGACAATCCTGAGCAGAGAAAAGGCAGAACTGGAGAAGCAGCATAAGGTCAGCTTATGTCTTATGGCCATTTCAGTGTGTACCTGTTGACAGCATAAGGTCAGCTTATGTCTTACGGCCATGTCAGTGTGTACCTGTTGACTTTTTGTTTGCTGCAGACTTGATCTATACAACATCCTATTCTGGGTTTTGAGTGATTTTGCAGGTTTTTATTGTCTTGGTTGCATTGCTGTCCTCTTCCACTCACACACACTTTCCGCTGGCTTCTGTCCTGATCATCTACCAGGCATTGGCGGATGAGAATCTTGAGCTATCCAGGTTGCTGAAAGATGTGGCCCAACAGGTGAAAGCTATCGAGTCTCTCCCTGCACGCGAGTCAGAAGCATCAAAAAGCAAATTGGTGTCACGAAGAGGTGGAGATGAAGTGGCCAGTGCCGTAGCAGGTACTAAGCTAATGTCCAATGGCTTGGAAGAGCTGTTAGCATTATGGCATGCTAGACACAGTCCTGGTAGCCAAGAAGGTGTAGCGTTCCAGTTACGCGCTCAAATTGATCAGCTTGTGGGCAAGTCAGCGCAAGTTGGAGATCAGCTACGCCAAAGTCAGCAACTATGTGAGCAATTGACTTCTCAGAAAGCACGGCAAGAACTTCAGGTAAGCATGTATTTTTGTGTATAGCGGTCTCGAGATAGCTCTATTTTGGAAGGTTGAGCTTCAAACTTGATATTTATCTATAATTTGATGGCGCCAAAGGTGTCATTGAACTTTTCAAGAGCAATTGCCATAAGAGAAACTCATCCAATGCACGCAACACTCCATGATAACAGTTACCGGTAAATACTAAACTGCTTCAACTACCCAGATATAAAGAGATTCCATGCTCAGTTCAGAATACCTTCATAATTTTTGCATCTTCATAATCCTATGTGTTGTTGATCTGCTCTTCATATGGCCTGCATGTACATGTAGATTGAGACGCTAGAGTCGGATATTGCCATCCTACGGCAAGCAGGTAAGCTTGGTGCCTATCCTTCCACTCCCGTATTGGAATTTGTTCATGTGGAAATTTCTATGGCAGTGTGTGCTTCTAGTAAGTGTACTTTTCGCTGTAATATACTAGTACTTGTATTTGGTGACTTTGTTCATGTTATAGGTATGTACTGTTGTTTGTTGTTTGTTTGTATTCTTTATTTAGAGTGGGAAGTCCAAAACAGGCCCTGGCCTAATAACAATGGTCCCACTAGTGAGGGAATGCTGTATATCTGTGCATAAGGATCAGTGAGTGTAATAGCAACTAGTAGGGAAAGAAAAAGAGAGAAGAAAAACAACTGTTGGTGGCAGTGTTGGGATTCAAAGCTTATTCTTTAGAGGGATTGAAATGTGCTGTAGTTGAAACCTTTTGACGGTGTGCTTGGAGTACAAATGTGGAAATATTTGGCCATTGCGAACTTACCTGGCCTTTGTGATTGGATCTGTCTGGCTATTTGGTAGGTGCTCAAATCTCCAAACACCATAACACAAAGCTTCCCGAGGAAATTCCTCTGACATCAGCGGAGATTATTGCCAGTTTAAACAAGCAATTGCTGCATACATTACATGTAAGTAGTTAAGACTAAAAAATCATATATTGTTAGTATGTTTGCTAAGTTGAAACTGTCCACCAAGCCAATCATACAAGCGGCTCGTACTTACTGCAAAGAGGAGGAACAAGACAGTTAGAGTCAGTAATCTGTTCTGTAGTGTTCCTGACAATGCATAACGTTTGGCTGTGTGTTTCTGATCTTGGTCGTATTACTTGGATTGTTTCAGTCAATTAATCATCCTTTAGTGGAGTCAGAGCCCACCAGGAGAAGAGTCTTTGAACTGCTTTGCATGAACCTATGACTGTTAAGTTGCCAGTGTTTGCTGTTGCCCAACACTAAGAAAATCTGTGACGAGTTGTGCATTATATTCACCCTGGGGCTGGTGTGATTAGTGAGGTATGCATCTTAGACATACTATAAGGAAGGCACTGATCGGCAAGGGTGTTACACTGCTAAAGAGTGCTCAATGCCCTAAGACACAGCTTTTCGCACAGTTGCCTGATGATCAGGAGTGAAAATGAAACTCTGCCGAGTTGCAACAGAGCTTCCTCTCTGTCTCTGTCTCTCTGTCTCTGTCTCTCTGTCTATGTCAGTCTCTGTCTGTCTGTCTCTCTGTCTGTCTGTTTGTCTGTCTCTCTCTCTCTCTCTCTCTCTCTCTCTCTCTCTCTCTCTCTCTCTCTCTCTCTCTCTCTCTCTCTCTCTCTCGTTCCTCTCTCTCTCTCTACTTTGCAAAAACAACTGTATACTATTGTCTGCCTCATCTTCCGTTAGGGATTCTCTGGTAGAAGTGTAGGATTAACACTGGACACCTATCTAGTTCAATGATGAACCTAGTACAATACAAACTTTCACTTGGAGCTGCTGACAAAGAGTTGTGCACCCATACAAAAGAGGCTTCCTTTCGGCACAGATCTCAGTTAGAAGTTTTGACTTTGACTGTTGAGGCTCCTTATAAATCATTGAGCACACCGTATTGAATGAAATAAGTTTTTGACTTTGAAAGTCCAATTCCTATTTAATTTGTTTAAACATGCGACGAGGATTGAGGATTTTGGTCTCCATTCATCTCTTTCGTTGATGTTGCTAGCAACTGTCAATCCAAGAAGAGCAGCTACGGAAATCGGAGAGGTCACTATCAGCTGTGCAGAGTCAGACAGCCTCCATACTTCATCAGCAGGTATTATAGTATCCTAATAAGCTCTCAATGATAACCTGCCAAATTTGGACTTCCGCCTACATTTTACTTACAAAAGGTTATCCCTTGCAATAGTCCCTGCTGCTGTGCGGCTATGTTCATGTCTGACATTGTGAATAGCATCTCAAACGTCATTATTACAACACAGACTGATACTATTTCTTTCCTCCGCATTGTAGTTAAAATGCCTGGCGTTGAATTGTTAAAAAAAAAGGAAATTATCGTGTCCGTTCCCGAAAGGAACTCTCGACGGCCGCTAGCACCCGGTAAACCTTAGCGGCAGGTGCAGCGCCTAACGGTGAATTGTTAGCCGTAGTGCATTGGTGGAGCTAGACATGCCTGTACTGGTTTCAGTAGACTGAGTATTTGACAAGGGATATGTACTTATATTATAACTCAGTAGACTGAGTGTTTGACATGGGATATGTACTTATATTATAACTCAGTAGACTGAGTGTTTGACATGGGATATGTACTTATATTATAACTCAGTAGACTGAGTGTTTGACAAGGGATATGTACTTATATTATAACTCAGTAGACTGAGTGTTTGACATGGGATATGTACTTATATTATAACTCAGTAGACTGAGTGTTTGACATGGGATATGTACTTATATTATAACTCAGTAGACTGAGTGTTTGACATGGGATATGTACTTATATTGTAACTCTGCCATGCTCTTTGACCTTGACCAAGTATTAGTTAGAAGCTGATAAACTGGCATTAGCAGCTTTCTAATCATGAGTTTAGACGCTCTTTCTTCTGAAACTTGCTGAGTCATTCGTCCCGCTTTGCATCTACGAGCTCGTACATGAGTAGGCACAGGGAGAAAGAAAAAAACACCAGTTCTTTGTTGAAAATCATAACAGTTACTGGGACTGTTCGTCGTCGTGACAGCACCTGCATGCGCTCAACATCATTTGTCCAACTTCATAACTTTCAGAGCTGACATGCTGAGTATGTATTCTGCCGATTGACCTGACAACTATTTGAAAAGTACAGTGCTCGCATCCCCTCTAAAAGCTAGGTAGATTGCTCGGTACTCAGGGTTCTGCTGTGCAGCTAGTTTGTGCTGTTGTCCATGTTGCTTCCTTTGTTGTTTGACCAGGGCCTGCTCTATCAGCAGTACGAATCAGATAAGTCTCTATGGACCTGCAAAGAAGAACAGATCAAGAAGGACAAGGCTCAGCTTGAAGAAAGGCATGTGGCTGACCAGTTGACTATTGCACGTCTTGAGGTACAGCTGGTGTGATGCTCTGTATGCTTCAGGTTATCTCTGCTATTATACTTTTAAAAAACATTACCATGATAGTGTGATGTCATTGTGGAATGATTAGAAAATTGGAGTGGCAATTTCTAGCAAGAAGATTACAGTTGACCTCGTTTATAACGAACTAGCGAATTTCGTGGTATAGCCAACCATTGACCATGTCCCCGTTTAAACCCATACAGAATGACCCTTTGTAGTGAACTGTTTTCGTTTATAACAAACCGTACTGTGTAGTGTCGGTTGATAATCCAGTGCACTCAGACCACTTGACAGTCATGACATATTGCTTATATGGTGTGCGGGCATTTCTATTCAAGAACTTCGGCAATAAAATTAGCTAATTCTCCTGGACAGTGGTATTTCCTATCAGGAGTCAACTGTAGGTGTGTGGAGGGTCCGGTCGGAATGTCTTTTCTCCTCCTGAATACCTACCTTTGCTGGACATTGTTCTCTCTCAAACAGCGCATGGATGAAGCCAGAAAAGACAAGGATGCTAGTGATTCATACCTCTCCGAACTCAGCCAGCGTGTTACAGACATGGAGATCACAGAGAGGAAGCTTAGAAGACAATTGTTGACAGTCATGGAGGATCACTCTCATTTGACCAAAGTATGTTGGAACTATGTGTGCTTTCGAGACGAAGTTGTCCCTCTTTCTGTATGGTAGTGATGCAAAGGTAGCGATTGCCCATAATCAACGCTGTATCATTATTATTATTGGTAGTGTCTGCTGATAAATGGATAGTGTAATTCTCGTTTTCTGAAATGAATGGTGAGCTTTGCAGAGGTAAATAATGATAGTATGACAGCTGGGGCTGCTACTGCAAATTAGATACATGTATGTTAAACATGGATATGGAGTACTCTCCAGTACTATTATGCCAGCAGTACTTACCCGGCCTCCCCGATATCCTACTGTATAAACTCGCTATTTTTTGTGACATACTGTTAGCTGTATAGCAGCCATCTTAACACCTTGGACACCTTGACATGTAGAGGTACTTATATTATAGCAGCCAAACAACTGTGACACAGGAAACATGGCTCTTTATGTGTCCTTTGTAAACTGTAGCAGTGGTGAGGCTTTCCTGCAGCTGCAGCATTCATCGGAAAAATGGTTTCAGAGCAGACCCGCTCTCTTCCCATTCACTTTGCAAACTCGAAATCGTTCCTCAATCAATTATTACGTTTCGGCAAAAAATGCCCTCGTGAGGTATGCAATGGTGTGCAGGTTTCCAAAGGAGCAGTTATATACCAGTACATGCAATTTGTAATGCTATGATGTGCTACATTTGTCAACTGTGCTTCCTTATTGTTTGTTTGCTATCCAGGACTACAACATGCTGAAGAATGATCATTTGTCAATGGAAGCAAAGTGTCAAGAAAGGATAAGCGCCTTGCAGCAGTACCGCATCCTCTCTGAAGCTCGTCTTGGTGCTCTAAGCCAGCGGTTGGAGAACTCCTCGCCGCTGTCGGAACTGACCAAGACTCAGACCAATTTGAATGAGCTCTCTGCTAAGTACCGTGCACTGTTGAACCAACAGGCACAGCACGAGGATCTTCAGGGAACTATAGACGAGTTAAAGGTATCACGCTGTACTGAAATAATGGTGCTAGATTGCTAAACATTGATGCATGCCGCTGAAGTCCCTGGTAGGTTGCTAAACATTGATGCGTGCCACGAAATTGTGTATAATGCCACCAGCATGCTCTACTTCGTCACAAACACCTAATGCTCACCATCTCTTGACCAGTCAGATACCGTCTGGCAAACGTTGGCTCGACACCAGACTTCTGTTGAGGAGAGGGGGCACACCTTCCCTAAAAATCTAACCATATTAGTACATATTTCCTGTTGAATGGTTCATGTATGCGGCCTGAAACAAATTTCTAGTGGAGGGGTGTAAAAGTCGACACCCAATCCTCTCTCTATATTGGTATCGGTTGCTTGTAATTCACTTTTCAAAAGAGAATACACGACAACTAATTGGTGAAGTCTAACTGTTCGAATGCTCCTAGGAAACCCTCTTTCTAAAAGCAACTTGAACCAAACTATGGTCCCAGTCGCGGTACTTGAGTTCCTTGACAGGAATCCTGTATTCCCTGGCCCCTTCTAATGCAATAGACTAGCGATAGACATTTTTAAAATCACACGCATATTTGTTGTGGCATGAGATATATTCATTTTTAGTGTTGCGATGGTATTTTGTGTGCACAGTCTCAGTCATCCAGATATCAAACACAAGTAGAGGAACAAAAGGCCGAGCTGTTACTACTCAAGGAGAGAGCTAGCAAAGCTGAACACTTGTTGAAGACAGCTGGAGCAAGTGGTAATATTCGTGTGTTCAACATGCTGTTTATGCCTTGCCAGAAATTGTAGGTTGTTTTTGCAAACTCAATAGCATTTTCATAAGGCACCCAAGGAACACTGTCAAGCAGCCCTGGTGTTGGTAAACATCCGAGTAAAAACTATTAGGACTGTATTCTTTGTGCCATGTTTGGTTTCATGCTGGCCAGATGAAGGCAAGCATCATCTACGGTCCTCACAACAAGTCTCACTGCTGGAGATGAAGGCGCTCAGTGCAGAACAGAAGGCCGAGCTTGCAAACCAAAAGATGAACCACTTCAAGAGTACAGTAGCACAAGTGGAAGAAAGAAATTTCCAACTAGAAAAGCACTTTGAAGAGGTATGGTTAGCGCATGGTGTGTATGACCAAAAAGATACGGGAAATATTTATTCACAACAGCGTGACAGTTTAGTCCCTCCTTCATTACTCACCCATATACATTTTTTGTATTCCCAGCATCAACGCACTGCCCCGTGGTGCTGTTCTGCGCACACCATACTGGATCATTGTATCAATACATCACCATGCTGTGCTGTTTTAAGCACACGATTATGGATGCGTGCAGCAGTCGTATCAGCTGGAATCAGTTATTGATGGACATTTCTCTCTACCATAATCGGTCCTTCCCAGCTTGCTTGCCTGATTGCTTGTCTGATTGCTTGCCTGATTGCTTGCCTGCTTGCTTGCCTGATTGCTTGCCTGCTTGCTTGTGGTGTAGTTAACAAAGCTCAATATAGAAGCTCAGCAGCAAGAATCAAACATTCGCCAACAACTCAATGGTAATGTACTCTTCGGCATTCTTGTTCATTTTGATCATTTCACCGAGGGACAGGAGATGCTTCTGGTCTGAAGAATTGTGGATTCTCCGTCCTATTTGTTGTGTCTTTCAAGCAATCTGTCACCTTCATGAAGCAAGTGTACAGTTATGAGTGTTCTGGTGGTTCTGTGTTTCCAGTCTCTTGCCACTTATCTTTCAAATGAGCTGTCAAGTCTACCATGAGAAGCAAGGTTCATTGTGGCTGTATTCACATGCCTATTGGAGACTTAGCTGGTGGTCTTGATGGTCAGGCTTTGGCCAGACCATTTTTCAGTCAAGTATTAGGACTTGTGCACATGTTGAGATGGTGAAAGGCACATCAAATGCTGCTACTAGAAACCAATAGCATGCCAATGACTATACTTGTCGTACCATCATGTTCAGGCAACTGCACTAGTTCTGGAGAGTGTTCTATGCATCTGTTGTGTTCATTTTTTGCTTGGTCAGGTTGCATCCCTGCTAGTGAGGCAACTGCTTGTCGAGAACAGATACAGCGGCTGATGGAATCTGAAGCTGCACTGCAAGCCGACGTGACACGGCTGCAGAACGAACTGGGTGTGCTGACACAACATGGAAACACGGTGGAGTTGTGGCAGACTGTGCATCAAGCTGAGATGAATTCTCTTAGAACACAGCTGATTGAAAATACCTCCAGAACGGATGAAAGGACCCTGATCGGTGAGAACAATAAGAAGGGGCCCATTTTGTAGTAACCTTTTGAATCGAAGACGGGTACATGCCATATGAATTGTCACTCCAGGAAACAGCCATGCTTCTGTGAATTTCCCCCAAATGGTAAATACCCATAGAGATTGACTATCATGACACCTGCCTCACGGACATGTGCCAGTTCGCCAAATCAGTAGCTGTTTCTAGGAGCCTTCTGATGTGATCGTGCGCAGCAACACATTCGTAATCTGTGTTTGTGCCGATCAGGAAAACTACACCGTCACATTGTAGCCTTGGAAGTCAGAGAGGCCACAGCTATGCACAAACTGCACCAGGCTTCATCCAAGGTAGGCGCAAGTTAAAATGAGGAATTTCTTAGTACAATCATGCACTACCTTACAGGCTAACCCATTGCTGTACATTGGTGAACCTTCACCCGCGTTGAGTTTTAATGTCATCCAAGGTGTTTTTTCTGGGGTACGCAGTACTACACACATGCATGCACGTGGTGTAATTGGTTTTGACGATGATTGAGTTGTGAATGGTGCATGCATTTATTTCTCTTTCTGTGATGTTCTTGCTGGCTGCAGAATGATTGTGTAGCTGGGAAAGATGACAAGAAGATTTTCGGAGCGTTTTTTTCTTCATAAAGATTGCGTGTTGTTTCTTCTGGTGGTAGGTGACAAACTTGGAGGCATCGCTGGCCAAACTGCAAGAAGAAAGTGATGCAAAGACAGCTAGTCTGCACCAGTGCAAGATGTCAGCCATTAGTAAACAGTGTCAGCTACGCCATACCATACAGGTATATACGAGAACACTATCTTCCGGTATGCCATTTAGCCATGCTGATCTGGACGATTCATTTGCTGGTGGTGCGAAGGACGGTAGGAGAAGTCCAAATTAGCTAAAAAAAAGCAGCGCATTTGCTGGGTTAATGGAAGAACAAGCTTATACCTGGGTACATATTATGCATGTGTGTGTGTGTGTGTGTGTGTGTGTGTGTGCGTGTGTGTGTGTGTGTGTGTGTGTGTGTGTGTGTGTGTGTGTGTGTATGTATGTGTGTGCGTGTGTGTGCGTGTGTGTGTGTGTGTGTGTGTGTGTGTGTGTACATGCATGAAAGTGTGTATGTGTGTTTGTGTGTGCATGGAAAAGAGAGTGTGTGGGTGTGGTGTGTATGTGCGTGCGTGCATGTACGCATATCTATGCATGTGTATGCATGCCTATGCATGTCCCTTGGTCCTGTGCAGATGCTGCGACGTCAGTACTCCGGCTGTGTAACTCTAGCCCAGCAAGAACAGTACACTACAATGTTAAGACATGCCCGTGCTGCACGCTGCGATGCTGAGAAGAAGTTGAAGGAAGTAAGTTACATGTAACATGAACAGTCGTCGATTTAGTCCAAACTCCTCCGCGTGTGCTCTCTGCTGCTAACCTGCGGCTTACCAGTATCTAGTATCTACCATGTGTGCCAGACCACTACTAATCTATCAGCACAAACCTCACTTGCTCCACCAGCGGTGGGGGGGGGGGGGGCTTCCGGGCAGATAAAGAAGAGGTCGAATAGTCGAGTATTAGCTACCGGGGCATCGGGTCGACGAAGTTGCACTCTGCCGCCCTATATATTTAACAATGTTAGCTCTTCATTGTGCTCCCTACTGTTTGTGGTAAAGGCTGTTGATCAGCAAGTAGCAGTGGATGATCAGCTTGCTGAGCTGCAGATACGACTAGCTAGTGTTCAGGAACTGCTAGGATCCCTACAAGATGGCACACATGCATCCAAGGTAAGCTGCTTTCTGGATCTGCACATGCACCAGGGGATTGCACTGATGCCCTTTTGGATTTGATGTTGTGCACGTACCCTGTGAATAATTCTGTACCGTGCCCCTCCATTGCCATTGAAGTTGTAATCATGGTACTGGCCTCTTATGCAGCAACCACCTGATGAAAGGTCCACTATGCCATAGCAGCTGCATGGACACATTCTAGAGGCTTGTGTTGACTGTGCTGTACAGTAGTAAATAGTAAATTACTAGTAATACGTGTACCATGTCGACTGTGTTTCACTATTTCCAGATTGTGCTATGGCATGGTAAGATGGAAGAAGTTCGACTGGAGAACTTGCGTCAGCTGCGTCTTGTTGACAAAATGAAGGCAGAGGTAAATACATCCGATTTGAACTCTTCCTGTCATTAGTTATCAAAAGTGGACAGCTTCACCGGCCAACTTTGGGCAACTTGATTGTGCTAGGAACCCATTCGTTACCATGGAGAGCCCAGCTCTTTTCTCCTCTCTCCTTTCGTAACTCACTGTGCACTGCACATTGATGTGTGGTTCTTGGCGTGTAGCACTGAGAAGAAAAGTGGAGAGAGAAAGCAACAGGGAAATCATGGTGCATGGAACCCGAACTCTGAAGTGCCAAAATCGCCCTATCAGGTGGAGGATTTTGTTGATGTTTTGGAACATCTCCCTACCCCCTACCCCCCGCCCCGCCCCCCCCCCCCCCCTCCCGGCCAGAATGGAAAACCTCCCTACTCGGCACAGATTTTGCGGCAAGTATGCTAACTATGCATGTGCATTGGTGCAATCATGTGTTCTTGTGACCAGCACTCTGTTCCTATGCATGGTTAAACGTGCTTACATGGGATGCCCATGTTTACCCACACATGTTGACGGCAGTCGACCTTCCTACTGGCAGCCCTGTGAGAAGGGAGATCTCCCTACCATAGACGAATTGAATTTGGCAACTCAGGAAACTGGTCGCTATGTGTGTGCACTTTTGCAGATCAAGTCTCTGCAGCTATCCAATGATCATCATGAAGAGGTTGCATTGCAAGCCGAAGAATCCCTTGTAAAGGAGCAACAGCAGCATGAAACTGAGCTTATGTCTTGGGAGAGAAGAGAAGCCGAATTGGAAGACGCCATTCATAAACTCCAGGTTTCTCAGGAACGAATGCTAGAGTCTGCCAATGAGGTAAGGTTTGTATTGCATGAGGGTTTCAAGTGGGCATTGCTATAATTGTATGGAGACATCTCGACAACATTGGACCATATCAAACGTTTTGTAGAAAAATACCTTGTGATACTTTCCCGGACCCCATAAACATATTCCTATCATTTTACTCCGAGTTGAAGGTTTTTAAATGATTATAGATATTATTCATTAGTTTGAGGGAGTTGGACACGGTAAAAGTCTGAAGAAAAAATGACTCTCGCCACCAGGACTGCAACCAGGGACCCTCGCTGATGGCCAGCGATACTCTACCACTAAGCTATGGTGTAGTCGTCCTCTAAGAAGCGACCATTCAACCTTTTCTCCAGCCTTCGAAACTCACGCTTCCTGTGAGTCCACACAGGCGGGTGGGACGCAGCCCTCACTGGAACCCACATACCTCACGTACAAACTAGCATGTGAGGTGCTCCAATACATAAAATATTTAGCTCGGATAATGAGCCAGTAATAAATGTAAGATAGAAGAAGAAATCACATGGAAACGAGTTATGAAGCAACTATCCACGACTGTAACCAGATGATAAGCAGTTAGAACGTCGATAACAGGGCACAAAACTGACAGGCTGCTGAGACTTTCAGATATTCAACGACCTGAGACCTAGCTCTAACACATCTCCAGTGCGCAAACCAACTGCCTTCCAACTAGGAAGGTTCATTGTTGGGTAGGACTAGGTCTCAGATCGTTGAATGTCTCAGCAGCCTGTCAGTTTTGTGCCCTGTTATCGCACTTTCTGACTGCTTATTATCTTGTTACAGTCGTGGATAGTTGCTTCATAACTCGTTCCCTTGTGTTTTCTTCTTCTATCTTACATAAAAATTTAATATTCCTTTGACTTTTAGTCGTCCAATGTTTGTTTCTTTCTTTTGCTACTACAGCTGGGAAGTTCGCAACGTCTTGTACCAGACCCATCACAACCTGTTGCAACACAATTAGAACAGGCTGTTGGTCGTCTCAAGCACCAAGCGCTGCGATGTGCCAGATTGCAGGACCACTGTGATGCTTTGGAAAAGGTAATGTACAACCAGGGGCATCGGAAGGTAATTTAGTGTGGTACGGTCAGCCATCTGAAGTACAATTTACTCGTGGGTGAGGGGTGGCTGAGCCGAAAAGTTTGGAAATTTAGAGCCCAAATCAGTGCATTTTATTGATTGAATTAACAGGGTACTTGGGGCAAATAGTGGTACGGTCAATACCGTAGTGACCGTACCGTGTCCGACGCTCCTGACAACTGATCTACAGTGTACGCCCAGCATCGTATTGATCATAGCAATCGAAAGCAAGCTGCGAAAAGGTTACATGCACTAGTTACTTATAAAGTAAAACAAAATGACGAGAAATTCATTGCTGCTGCATGTACCCCATCTACCTTGTTTAATGTGCTTCGAATGTGGAAGCATGGAGCAGCTTCATTGAGCTGCTTCTAATTGTTGGTTTGGAGTTCGGAACCTTGATGATGTCGAATCTGGTAGAAAAAGTGCTTGAACTCAGTGTTTGGACCTCCTGTCTATTGTGGATGTCCTTTTTTTTTTTTTTTTTTTTTTTTTTTATTGGGAACACAGCCCTACAAAGAGACATGTGGAGACAAACACAAGACAAGACACAGGGGATGTAGGGACGACGTGCCGATGTACAGGGAGCAACTCGACCGACCAGGGGTCTCGGCGTTAGCGTTGCAACCTGGCATCGAAAAAAAGGGGGGGTTGCATGGTCAGGTAGCAAAAATAACAATTTGGTGCGAGAAAGGGGCGCTAGTATTGCACCAAATAATATAAATTAATACGTGTAATGACTAAACCAGAAGGGAAAATGAAGAAAGAGGACAATAATCATAACAAGCAAGTAGTAGTAGAGAGGTAAATACTAAATGGGTCTCAAATCTCAATATCATCGTCACAGGTACTGTGTGGACCACAGCCATCTCTTTCGGATTAGATCCTTACATACGTTGACCTTGAAGGTTTGGAGGCGTCTTGAATGAGGCTCGTGAAGCAGGAGGTCCGCAGGCAGGTTGTTCCAGGGTGTGATGGCGAAGAAGGGGAAGGATCGCAGGAGGTAGTCAGGGGCTGTGCGAGGGGGTGTCCACTTCAGCTGAAAGGCATGGTGCGTCTGACGTGTTTGCCGTGTGCACATGCTAGCTACGGCAGGGGGCTTGGTTGGTGGCAGCATGGCCTTTACCTGGGGAGGCCCTGGAATGTAGTGCAGCTTGAACAAGTATGACAGGGCTGCCACCATCCGACGAAGCTGAAGACTTTGGAGGATGGTTCCAGGTCCCAGGAAATGCAGGGCACGTTGCTGAACCTTGTCCAGCTGGGCCATGTTAGTTGCGGCTGCGCTCGACCAGGCCAGTGGGGCATATTCAAGTAGGGGTCGCACGAATCCCTTGTAGACCGTCACTCGACCATGGTCGTCCAGGATGGGTGCTGCCTTTCGTAGGAAACCCAGCCTTTGGGAGGCGCGCAGTGCAACACTGCGAGTGTGCGCTCTGTAGGAGAGAGTGGGGTCGAGCATGACTCCCAGCAGCTTCAGGTCCTGTCCAGTAGTGTAGCCAGGATCATCAATCGGGGGGGGTTTCAACAATTTTCCCACAGGACCTCATGTGTTCAGCCCTTTCATGGTCCAAGCATGCCATATTTCGATTCGCAAGATCCTCAGCTTTTTCATTGGCTGGAGCGGGGACCCAAAGCACCCTACTCAATGTGTGCTTAAAACCTAGAACATCCCACTGGCTATGTGCCTGCTGTCTATTGTGGATTTCCTGTCTACTGAGGATTTCCTGTCTACTGAGGATTTCCTGTCTACTGAGGATTTCCTGTCTATGTGGATCTCCTGTCCATTTGGATTTCCTGTCTATGTGGATCTTCTGTCCATCTGGATTTCCTGTCTATGTGGATCTCCTGTCCATCTGGATTTCCTCTCTATTGTGGTTCTTCAGTCTGTTGTGGATCTCCTACCTATTGTTGATCTCCTGTCCCTGTGAATCTCCTGTCTATTGTGAATCTCCTGTCTATTGTGAATCTCCTGTCTATTGTGAATCTCCTGTCTATTGTGAATCTCCTGTCTATTGTGAATCTCCTGTCTATTGTGAATCTACTGTCTATTGTGAATCTCCTGTCTATTGTGAATCTCCTGTCTATTGTGGATCTCCTGTCTATTGTGGATCTCCGGTCTATTGTGAACCTCCTGTCTATTGCGTATCTGCTGTCTATTGTAGATCTCCCGTCTATTGTGAATCTGCGATCTATTGTGGATACCCTGTCTATTGTGGATCTCCTGTCTATCGTGGATCTTTTGTTTATTGTGGATTTCCTCAATTTTCCTGTCTATGTGGATCTCCTGTCTATTGTGAATCTCCTGTTTATTGTGGATCTCCTCTCTATCGTGGATCTCCTGTCTATCGTGGGTCTGCTGTCTATTGTAGATCTCCCGTGTATTGAGGATATCCTGTCTATTGTGGATCTGCTGTGTATTGTAGATATACATTAGTTTGAGGGAAAGATACAAATTGGAAAGTCCAAAGTTGTATTGTAGATATCCCTTTTGTGAATCTTCTGTCTATTGTGAATTTCCTGTCTATTGTTGATCTGCTGTCTATTGGGGATGTCATGTTCTTTTGTGGATTTTTTATGTTTTGTGGATTCATGTCTATTGCTGATCTCTTGGCTATGGTAGTTGCTGATCTCCTGCATGCCCATTTTGGTTCTTCTGTTGGTTTTGTGGTACTTATAGGATAAACGAAGCCTTGATGACCAAAGATGTCAACTTGAGCAACAACTCATCCGAAAAGAAAAGGTTAGTGTGCCCCAAACCAGATTCATACACGACTTCATGCTGGTTGATGAGGCCTGTGAATGTCAAAACAGCTAACTACGGAGTTTCTATGTATCTGAGACTGAAAGAGATAAATTATCCAGCAAGAGATCATGTCAATCCTGAAGATGGCTATTGAAAGAAACTTCTTTTCGCCATTGAGTTTTCAAAAGGGGAAGTTATCGGACAATCTGGTTTGACCCATTGATGATATTCATAGGATTCTGTCGTGATGTACTGCTGTCTGTAGGTGGAGACTGAACTTCGCATTCGTCTCACTGGGCATCCCAGTGATGTGGAGACCACTGAAGACACAGTGTCCACGCGTGAGAAAGAAGCAATCAAGAAAGCACAGCGCATGATCGAGTCGTTGAAAGAGCAGCTACAACAGAAGGAAAATGTTCTACTGAAGTACCAATCAAGACTTGTTCAAGTTCAAGAGGTGAACTAGAGTGGATCAGTCTCTCTCCCTCCCCCCCCCCCCCCTCTCTCTTCCTCATCTCCCGCTACCCGATTTCAGTAGTTGTAGCATATGATACTTGTGCTGCAGCAGCCCTGGCTTGAACTACTAATATAATATTATTATTTTAACTAGGAGATGATGTAATTTAAGTACAGTCTGTACTAGTTGTCGTGTGACACTGAGTGTGCAAGGATATTGGTTGTTACCTGGGATGTTCTTATTTCCTGGTTTTGCTTTGCTGAAAGGAGTGTGCAGCTACTACTGATGAGCAGAAAGAGCAGATTGCCTTGTTGTCACGCAAGGTGAAATCTGGCAGTGATGATGTTTTCCAAAAGCTGAGGCAAGCAGCTGTGGTAAGTCGATATACATGCAAAACATTAATGAGAATCTGGTACCAAGATCTATGTGTTGAAGACTCTAAACAATATGGATCATAAGATGTGGAATGTCGGGGACAGGTTTATCTGGGAGGGGAGGGGGGGGGGGGGGGCTAACTTGTACACATGGATTATTGAAGCCGTCTCTGTGAACAGTGTATTTGCTGAACCTGTTCTGGGAGAGTATTCTAATCCACTCCAGGCCAGTGAACATTGCCTTTGTCTGTCTCTTATATTATTCTGCTTTTCTACATTTTCTTCTTATATCTGTACTTGTATACCCTTTGATCAAACCAAACCAAAAAGGTGTTGATAAATTTGTCAACTCTTGATAATACTGAATTGTTACCATTATGCTCTTTCTGTTTGATTCTTCCAGGAATCAACAAGAGTTGCTGACCCTCCTCTTCCAACCCAGAAACAGGTAACATGGGCCCAGTAGCAGTAGCTATTGAAGCTTTTTGACACTGACTTGCTCTGGGAATGATTGTTGTGGGGATAATGTGTATGTGTTCAGATGTACCTCTGAGATATGCTTAAGTGTACTGTATCCACGACTCCGTCTTCAATGCTTCAATGCAGATATTTTTATTTCTTGGAGAACATGCCAATTGTGCCGCCAAGAATTTTGATGTGCACACGTCTATTTAAAGTAGTATTGTTCGTATCCTGCTTTCCTGCTTCATCCATTCACCTTACAGCTGGATCGTTTGAGGGAGCTTGAGGATATTGTGTCGGAACAGGACAAGACAATAGCAGCATTACTCGCTAGATGTGATAAAGAGAAGCAAAGGCACGGGGAAGCAGAGGCATCATGGACGTTGTCCCTGAGGAACCTCAAGCAGCAAATGGAAAGGTGCTTGCTATTTTGAGCCTAGCATGATCACCTTGCCATTCACCAGATGCTGATCAAGCCCTTTTCTAAACTGGCTTTTGATCAAGCCCTTTTCTAAACTGGCTTTTGATCAAGCCCTTTTCTAAACTGGCTTTTGATCAAGCCCTTTTCTAAACTGGTTTTGTCTATGTGTATAGTACTGGTGTATGTACACACTTAGTTACAGGTCGATTCATGGTCTGAATGCGTGAACAGTGGGTTAAGTGTACTGAGCTAACACAGCAGGTCGACTGACACTTGGCCTGATGCCGTGGTGATATACAATTAAACTGACCAAAGCCACAACTACAGGACATGACCTGGACAGTCAAATCAAATAACATGGTATTGGTCTGTGTTGCTGGCACCCAGTATGCATGGGTTGGCCCAAGATACCCAGAGAACAATACTTCGATATCATCAGTTTGAGCCCTAAGTGGGAGATCATGTAGTCCCATTCCAGTCGTCCTTGGGGTAAAGTTATGTGTGCATACTAACATATGGCAGCACTGGTCTGGGAAGCCTGGGGGTCAGTAGGAATGGCAGTGTGTGGCGTAGTCAACAGATCCTGTGGAACTTCCCAGCCCGGTATCATCGAAACGCAATTTGTTTTTTTGGGTACTAAGGTATAGTGGCATCTCTTTACATGCTACAACTTCCTGAGTGACTGAACTGTTGCTGCACTTTTCCTGTTTGTTCATTTGTGTGCGAGTAGTCAACTGGATAGTATCCGTGAGGACTACCAACGAACAGAACATGCTCGGAAGGCAGTGTCTGAGGAGCTCTCTGCTGTTCAAGAACAGGTAATTGGCAAGAGAGAATACTGTCTTGTAGAAGCATTAGCATTCCTAATGTGGTGCAGAATACGGAATCATAATGGTCGATGAAAATGTCCTAGTAAAGTTTGGCCTTTCTTCTCAATACCTGGTTATAATAATTATATTCTCGTGACTGTTGAGATGATTTGTTACAGAGCAACACTGATGCTATTCACAATGTTCTTCTTTTACGCAGCTGGAAGTGACGAGAGCCGAGCTGCTAGCTGCTCAAGAGGCAGCCCAGCACGCACCTAACAGAACAATGAAAGTTCTCGTGGAGAAGTTAAAACAGCAGCTGGCTGCGAAAGAGCAACAGCATCAAGTAAGTACTGGCGTACTGTCGTGAGTGACAATGCATATTGCATAACCTTGCATCCCTTGTTTCAGAACTAACACAGCCACCCAGTGTTGATGACTCTATTAACAGTGAGGCATACAAGGCACCTCCAATATGGCACTGAGCAGTTTTGTAGGCAATGTTGGCAGGGTTCTAGCCAAAGTGTGTGGGGGGGGGGGGGGGAGGTAGCGCCCCTGCTCTGATGCTCCCCACTCTGATAACGAACCATGTTCCGGGGTTCTCCATGCGCCCACACGTTGCATTTTGTGTGACAAGGCAATAGTGAAACATGAAAAAATGTGTGAACTGTTTGTTTCCCCTGCCCCCCCCCCCCTCCCGCGCCCCTACGATTTTTCCTGGCTAGAACCCTAGCCAAGTTTCCATAATTATTTCATGTGTATTTTTGGTTGTTATACCCGCATGCTTTCTATCGTCCACATTTCCTTTGAAGGCGCTGACGCAAGCACTCGCTCAGCTAAGGTCTGATTTCACGAACATGGCGGAACAGCAGATCCAGGTAACTTACTGCTAGTTGTACTTCAAATAGTAGTACTAATCTTTTCCCGTAGTAGTTGATACTGCATGCTATTGGCAGTATCACGGCGATGCAGATGTACATGGCAAGGAAAATTGATGGAAATTTGCCATCGCACCTTGGATGTCTTTGCGTATTGATTGTTTGAGCAATGCTTATGACCAGTGTTTGTGGGTAGGGAAGCACTCCCAGCCACAGCACTCACCATATCTAACAAGATGCAAGTACCTATCCATAAAGTGACGACAATCCACTATGTGTCAGTAGAGTCGCAGGTACGAATCACGGTTCTGCATCCAAGCCACTGCCTTCATTTCACTGGATGACGCCGGTAAAAATAAAGCCGCCATCGTCTTTTTGATGTGGTAATACACTACATATTACCAAGAGTCTAATGGCGTATTTTCAAACCGCAATTTACCTTGAGGTGATGCGATATTGCATTTTCACTGGATGTTTTCCAATTTCTTTTCAGGACAAAATGGCAAGTTCGAAGGAGGAGTTGAATATCCAAAAGCTGATCAATGACCAGACTGCAAAGCTAAAGGTATAGCTGCATGTCGCATGACCCTCTCAGTTACGTCTGTGTGCACGATCTTCCTCTCTCTACATACTGCTGTGTATCATAGACATCACATGCCCGCACGCTCTGCGCATGCGCAGATTTCCCGTGCGCACAACAGAGCTTGCTGTCTTTCCAGTTTCCTTGCCTGTAGCCAGCTTTCAAATTCGAACCCACCCTCCTCATCCCATTTCTTACTCTTACACTATACTCCACATATTCTGAAACACACGGATGTGGGCACTCCTCCATAACTGGCCTATCGTGCACTGCAGGGCCAGGAGATTGGAGCGGACGACTTCACCGGTCCGAGTACGAGGATCCCGAAATTCTCTATACGCCGTGAGGCATATAGTGAGAACAGTTTTGTTTAGACAAGCTGACGCGAAGTCGGGGTGATGTGTAACGCATGTCAAAGGGCTGTCAATGCTAACAGCTGCAGCGCTCTCTCGACAGCGAAGGTAATCGACTGCCCTCTGCATCACCCCACATTTCTGGCAGGAACACCAATTGTTATTTCCTTGTCGACCAGTGAAGTCGTCCGCTCCATTTTCCTGGCCCTCATCAGGCTGCGCTTCTACCAGGGGCACCTCAGGGGGTCCTTCAGGTTCCTTAGAGTATGTCCGCAGTTGTGAAGCTTGGGAATGTCGACCAAACATCGTTCTTCATCACCAGAAAATTCAAACAACTAAGATCTTCAAATGCAGAGAATTCGAATACTAATCACACGTGACGTCATCAAAACCATCAAAAGAGGAGACAAACTTGGCCCTCCCTGGCTTCATATATCGACTTTTTGGGTCTAGTTTTCGCGATGCCCCATTCCTTGGGGGCCATATAAGTCCCCCATGAAGAGAACACACCACTGAAAAAATTCCCGGAGTGCCCCTTTAAACTCGCATGGATCATAAACCGCTCCTGCTCAACGCAGGCCGGCCCACTTGGTCATATACAGCTCCTGCCCTTGGTAGGCCGACCACACAATTCGTCACCGCTCACTCAATTGAGGCCAGCTACTCTGCCCAGCATTCCCATTACTCCGAACTCACTCTCTTGTCTCTTTTTAAAGGAGATTGTAGAAAGCAGTTGGGTGGGCACACCCATTCCCAAAGTACTGCAAAGGACCGAACCGATTCTTAAATGAAACCATAAAGGACATTGATCTAGTATCACACTCATTTATAACTGATCGGTTTCCAGTTTGAAGTAAACACACAATTGATACGAGTGCAAATTGTGCTTGTAATAGATGTAAACTGGTCAAAATTCGTTCGAGAGAGGATGCACTAGGTATGCGGAGCAGTGCAACTAAACACTGAGGAACGCCATACTCTGTGCTCTCACTTGATTGGATCATGTGGATTCCACTAGATCCAATGTATTGCCTGACCATGACCATGTCTTTGTTGGTCTAAATCCAACTGCCTGGATTCACTTTCCTGTCACAGATCAACAGCAATTCCCTGCTTTGTAAGCGCCGTGAAATGAGGGCGAGTTACTCAGCCAATGAGCTGGTTATTATGAAATCACTGCTAAGAAAAGATCATGATTGTTTCACTCGTAATCGGAAGTGCAGTCAACTTCATGGGTAGTTTGATTGCAGGGGATTGTTTTCGTATTCAGTAAAACATCTCCTCTTCAGCGGTAGCATTCCCAACAAGTATCATAATTCAGAGCTGCTGCTCTAATATACAGTTTTGCGTTGTTGATGACTGCTTTCTGCTGGCAGACACACATCGATGACCTGCAAGCCAAACTAGATCATCTATCATCCCAAAGTGAGAAACACTCTAAGCAAGAACTCCTATTCAAAGAGAAGATTGCAGCACTGCAGGAAGTATGTCATTGTGATAGTTACACGTTGCTTAATCCCCCCCCCCCTCTCCATCTCTCTCTCTCTCTGTCTCTCTCTCTATCTGTCTCTCTCTCTCTCTCCCCTCTCTCTCTCTCTCTCTCTCTCTCTCTCTCTCTCTCTCTCTCTCTCTCTCTCTCTCTCTCTCTCTTTCCTCAACCTTTTTTCCATCTTGATGTGCAGAGAATATAGCAAAAAGGATGTTAGTTTGCAGTTCACTGTTGGAGAGCGTTTCAGGTAGAATAGGATCAGTTGGGTCATGGTGTGTAATGTTCAGTCCGTCCCATGAACGTGTAACGCGCACAAACCCTGCAAGAGGGTTAGACTGTATTGTGTTTGTTGCACACGACAACAAAAGCAGTAGCAGCACCACCACCACCATTCCCGCCGCCGCCACCGCCTACGCCGCCGACGGCGATGGCTACAGCGGCGATGGTGATGACGACAACAATAACAAACACCAAAAAGAAGACAGCAGAACCTAATTTGTACCGTATATGGTAACGAGATGGCCCTGGGGTGATCTTGCATGCATGGAATGTGAAGCTAAGCAAAGCGACGCATCCGTAATTTTCACTATCGTAGCCATCTTAGCTATCTTCACTATCTTAGCCATTCTACACTATCTGCCTTCACTGATGAGAGTATATACTCGAAACAGTTGTATGAAGGAATTTTTTTATCAACGGATGTGTCGCTTCGCTGATGCTGTGCTGTGGCAACATTTCGAGGTCGGCTGGAGAGCACAGTTGGGGTGTAGTGGTGGATGAAAGATCTGAAGGATTACTGCTTTTGGCCTAAAAATTGTAATTATTGGGATGTCATGGCCTGGTACTTTGCTACTTCCTGCTACTAAGCATTCACTTTGCCAACTTCCATATCCATTGACTGATTTTACTTGTTTCCTTGACCAGACCCTGCACCAGAAAGAGATTGCCCTTGGCCGACAAGACAAGTCTTTGCAGAGCCTGAGAAAGGAGAAGGAGCGATGGCTAGGAAGAGAGAAGGAATTGCTCAGTTCGCAAGCAAGCAAGGTAATTATATTGCTACAATTACCGGGTGTTAGCGGCCGTCGTGAGTTTCCTTCGGGAACGGACACGATAATTAACTTTTTATTCCCGTAGCTATGCAGAAGACGTCTGGCGCTAGCCAGGGTCCACACAGCTTTAATTTGGTATTTGTTTGTTTGTGTGTTTGTTTGTTTGTGTCACGCCTGGCGCTATCCCGTATCTGACGGCAAAAAATCATAGGGATGTTATAATTTTTTCAATTCTCCTATTTTTTCAGGCATATCCTGGGATTCGAACCCGCACTATCGCCCTACATGCATTCCCCCCTACACTTCGCATTCATACCCATTCTTCCAAGTTGCTTCACGTTATGATCTTGCGTTTGAAAGCCCTATTTGAATATTGCGGGCAGCTGTATGTGGCCAGCTGTGTTTGATGGTACGGTACGGGAGACGGTGTCGTATTACCCTCGATCGTACCTGTCCCGTACCTATCCCTACCGTACCGTACCATCAAAGACGGCTGGCCACAATGCATATTCAAATAGGGCTTTAAAATGCAAGATCATAATGTGAAGCAACTTGGAAGAATTAGTATGTATGCGAAGTGTATCGGGGGATGCATGCAGGGCGCGATAGTGCGGGTTCGAATCCCAGGTTATGTCTTTAAAAAAAAGGAATTTTTTAAAGAATTTATAACATCCCTATGCTTTTTTTTGTCTAGGTCATCAAGGCAAAAAAGCATAGCGTAGGGCCCTGAGCTTCCAAGCTCTCTCGTTTAATGTACAAGGTGTGTGTGTTACTCTGTTGAATTTCAAGGTCTTTTATTCTCCAGCACACAAATCTGTTGATCCCCGAGCTCCAGCACACACATAATTTATGTGGGGCACGTAGATTCAACATTTTGCCCCAGGTTTGAAAATCTACGATGATCGGACCGGAAAGAGTCTTTGGGCACGTAACCGAAGAACTGGAAGTTGCAATGAATACTGTCCGTGTACTCAACAATGGTATACATCCCAGGGAACGCTAGAATGAGAAGAATTGTGTGGAGCAGGGCTGTAGCACTGCCATTTCAGGTACTCCGGCCAAATGGGATACTTGACCGGAAGTGAACATGATTTTGCATGGATTGGATCGGTCAACGTTTTCGAAATAGGGACAGGCCATGGGTGTACTGGCCTGACCGGCAGCTATGACCCTGTGTAGACCGGGTGCTATGGCCCCCTGTGTAGTCCGGGTGCTATGGCCCTGTGTAGTCCGGGTGCTATGGCCCTATGTAGTCCAGGTGCTATGGCCCATGTGTAGTCCGGGTGCTATGGCCTTGTGTAGGGGGAGCAATGGGCAGGGGAGAACGACAACAGACTACACGACTGACACTGAGGAGGAGGGAAACTAGCACACTACCACGCCTCCCATGCATGAAGGTTTCGGAATAGTGGCTATCAGCAGATGGCAGGCTAGATTGCCACTGTCAATTGAAAGATGTACACCTAATCCTAATGTTATGTACCTGCTAATAATTCTCTTTGGCAACCGCAGGACAATCGTCTTTACTATGTTTGTGTATGTGTACGAGGCCTGCACAACAATTCTGGATGTGTAATCCGACACTTCTAGACTACGTATCATATCTGGCAGACTGTAGTTCCATTTTTCATGACATTGTGTTTTTTGTTCTGTGTGTGTATATGTATGTGTGTGTGTATGTACTGTCGTGGACATGGAAATCCGGTCGCACGTCTAGCGGCCACAGGGCGCTGGCCATGCAGCCGTAGCATGTATGCGCTGCTAGCTGCTGGTCGCATAGGCGCTAGGCCAGGATCCACATGATTGTGCACTGCATGCAACGATTTACGTTCTGTACGCGCTGAGGGCGCCGGCCCCGGTCAATCGACTGGATTTCCATGTCCGCGACAGTATATGTGTGTATGTGTGTGTGTGTATGTATGTATGTGTATGTGCGTGCGTGTGCGCGTGCGTGTGTGTGTGCGTGTGCGCATGTACATGGTACATGGTGTGTGTGTGTGTGTGTGTGTGTGTGTGTGTGTGTGTGTGTGTGTGTGTGTGTGTGTGTGTGTGTGTGTGTGTGTGTGTGTGTGCGCATGCATGCGTGCACCCATATGCATGCATGTGCATGTATATAAACACGAGGATATGTGTATGTGTGTGTGTGTGTGTGTGTGTGTGTGTGTGTGTGTGTGTGTGTGTATGTGTGTGTGCATGCCCGTGTGTGTGCGTGCTGGTACCATATGTATGTGTGACTTATGTGGTGTGTGGTGTATGCATTCTAGCCTGTAAGAAGACCAGATGCAAGCTCTTCAAGAAGGTCCAGAAACTGACAACATACATTGACGATGTTGATCCTTTCAAACAATACTCACGTATGATGCTATGCTGCACCATACTGATGCAGTCCCATTCAGTTCCAGTATTCATAGCCACCCGCACAACTATCAGTTTACACTTGATTGTCAATCAGAAGGGCAAGCTGGCAACAGTGGCAACAACCATGCAGAGCTTGTCCTCATGATACATCAAGTTTTTCAGTCCGCCTGAGGTCTGCTCCCGTTTATGCTGCTGTCTGTCTGTCACTCTCTGAGCTCACTAAGCGTCACAGTGTTGTTCGACAAGTGTGTCGAATACTGATGCCTATGGTCCTAGGCTAGGGTACGTTCGGTTTCAACTGTCCCGTTCTAATGCCTGCACTTTTCATGGCATAACTTACTTGTTGCTGCACCTTGAACTTGAGTCCAATGAGCTGATTTTCTCACTGACCAAGCCTGTGTATTTTATTGACCTCATACCCAGCCTCACAGAATACCGGGTGCCGCATTGTGTGGGTACCCAACTGATTGGATGATATGATCCAACCTTGGTCAAAATCGGCCCACTACACAGTTGTCTCTCCACTGTGGCTCACATGGCCCAGCCTGAACGAGCGGCGACATATTTTTGCTATGTTGTTGGTTGTTGTGACTCGACGGTTCGCGGTTTTAGAGCGAATATGCTAGCGTAGGCAGCAGTTACTGCCAAGACAAAACTTCACAACAACTGACTTTGCACAACTTCCCATGGACCATTGACTGATGATTGTTCCCTCAGTTTAGTCATTGAATTTTCGGGAACTTCGGTTCAATGCTTGTGTAAGGTAACCTTGCTTTTCTAAGCACTTCCTCGACATACCGGTATGCTATGATGATAATATTTCAGGTTCGTCCATTGCTGTATCAAGCAGCTACGTAGTAAAATATGGTCACCGACTGGGTCCAGCAGATTCGTCGTCTGGCTGATTTTTCATCGCCTCAACCTCAAGCAACCTACAGTGCCGCTTTGTTCAGGGACTACAGCCGCGGTGGTCTTTTCTCTCTCTCGAACCCTTGGGGATGCCCCTGCGCTGTTTGGTCGTCCGGCGCCCCGAGATGTTTTGATGCATAGTGATTATCACGCTCCTCGTTCGCTCCCTTGTCACTGGACAGTTCTGTCCGTTTGGTTTTAGCGAATTCAAATGATGAAAACAACAACAACAACAACAACAACAAAACCGAGTCACCGAGCACCAATGGCAATAATAATATTATACAATAATGACTGAGCCTACTTTTTTGTAAGTGTGCTTACTTCCCGTTGAAGCGCAACGAGATCAGACAACAGACCATAATCATGATAATACGGAGGATTAGCAAGACGAAATTCGCGTTCGCGTTCGCAAACATTTTTCAGTTCACGAACTGGATTGCGAACTTTCGCATTTTTCGTTCGGAAAAGTAGTCGGAACACGAATCGCGGATTCGTGTCAGGGCAGTCATAAATTTACCACGCTGTACTGTCTGTACACAATGTACGTCGTGTCAACGGCATGCATGTGCGAATTCTGTTTGCTAATCCTTCTCATAACGCGAATTCCGCCACGGAGTTCGACTTTCCGTCGAGTGCGAACGCGAACGCGAATTTCGTCTTGCTAATCCTCCGTAGTGATCGTGATTCGTGACCATGTACTAATGATGATTATACATGTACATGTACAGTCATGTACAATGTAGTGTTTGGTTGATCGGTTGACAATGATTATGTTACAAGCCGGAGGAAGCACTGTGTTGAAAACCGGTTAAACTGCTGCACTGAGCCAGGAACACTGGTTTCGATACAGTGTGTCCTCAGGCTGGTAAGATACTATCCGCTGGTAAAAAAAACCCAAATATTGAATACAGTGCTTCTCTATTTTGAATCTCCCGGCTCCCTCACAATTCCTACCCCACTGCCAAAATTGGCCAAATCACTGGATGGTAGCAATTCGCGAACAGCCGGATGTGTGTCACGTGAACTGGCACACTGGCTCTATGCTCTCTCTCTCTCTCTCTCTCTCTCTCTCTCTCTCTCTCTCTCTCTCTCTCTCTCTCTCTCTCTCTCTCTCTCTCTCTCTCTCTCTCTCTCTCTCTCTCTCTCTCTCTCTCTCTCTCTCTCTCTCTCTCTCTCTCTCTCTCTCTCTATCTATCTATCTCTCTCTCTCTCTCTCTCTCTCTCTCTCTCTCTCTCTCTCTCTCTCTCCGTCTCTCTCTCTCTCTCTCTCTCTCTCTCTCTCTCTCTCTCTCCGAGGCTCTCTCTCTCCGTCTCTCTCTCTCTCTCTCTCTCTCTCTCTCTCTCTCCCCGAGGCTCTCTCTCTCCGGCGTCTCTCTCTTTCGGTCCCTGTGGGTGCGCCGGCTGGCTGTAGTTTTTTTTCCGGTACTACTCGTAGTAGTCGAGGCCTCTTGTACTGGCAAAATATGTTACCGTGGCGGAGGACATGCTGCAATGAATTCATTTCACATTGTACTTACCTGTTGCCATGGTTGCTGGGTTATGTTATTGAAACTTACTTGTAATTGTCTCAATGTTTTACATTTCAAGTGCCACAGCGTGCACTTTGCACCTTCAAAATACATGTACAATCCATTATGATACGCATATCAATTTTTTGTTAGGTCTGGATAAGAAGAACTCCTGCAGGCCTTATAAACTTTGTTCGGTGACTTGAAAAAAAAGAAGAAAACTTGATGAAAATGGTTCGCATTGTATATGCCGCTGGCTATGACATGATGAGGTTTGACAGTCTGTATGATAGAACCAGGGAGTAGTACTACTCCCTGGATAGAACAACCCGAGATGCTGGCCTAACGGTTTTTTTTTTGAAACCAGAGCCTGGCACATGCAGAGGTCTGGACTTTTGTTTTGAAACGCGCTAGCTGCACTACACCATTGTACACGTAGACCCGGGTGCTCGAATGAGACACGAATGAGACACGGGGTACCGGGTACCAAAACAGAAACAGCTTGAAATTGTACCTAACTTATTCCGATTTCGTTTAGTTTTCACAAATACCATCAACATACGGCCCGCTAACGGTATGCCAAATTTCAGCTCTGCCCGGGAAGCGGTTTTTGAAATACGAGTACGACTCGCGACCCACTTTTTGTTGGGTCCTTGATTCGAGGATGGGTCTACGGTACAGTACTGTGCTGCCAAAGACCTGCTGAATCTGCGGCTCCGCTGAGGCGCTGACCATCTAGCCTTCTAACTCTAAGGGGGTGATTATATGTGCAGCTCCAGCCCGGGCTGGTCGACAGGCGGGCCAGCCCGCCTGCAAGCGGGATCTCGGCCTTGTACACAAATCCACACAAAACCTGTTGTGCGTTTACATGTGAAGCGGGCTGGCCCGGCGAGGCGGGATCCCGCCCCGAGGCACCCGGGATCCCGGCTAGGCGGGCCAGAAAAAGCACATATAAACAGACTAGCCCGGGCCACTTTTCAGAGGAGTTGTAATAATATTATATATTGGTGTCGACACTGCATTCATACTACAAAATAAATAGTTTTACCTTTAATAGTGGTCGGATGCGGATAATAGTTTCTAAACGAAGGTAAGTACATGTACATTGTTCGCAAGTATCCACACAACCACGCACATCCAGTCAAAAAAGACAGTTGTCATAAAGTTTTCGACCGTTCTCGTTCCTTTCTCATCAACGATCATTCAGGGAATGGCTCAAGTTGGAAAAACTAAAAAAGTATACATGTACATGTATAGCGTAAAGACAATGGGAAGTTATGAAGATGTTTGTCGGCCATTTCTCAAATTTAATGTTACAGACATAGCGATTAAACAGAACCCCGAGGCAAACAAAGGAACCTGAATATAAACTCAAGAAAAACAACATAATAACAAAGAACGATAATAGATCATTATATTAGTGATAAGACCTATTATTAGCGATGTTGACTGTATTTGGAAACTTCTGTAATGATCTACAGAAAGGAAATCGTGAACACATTTAAAAACAGAATGTTGTATAGGAACAAGTACAGGTACAACCATGTAAATAAGGAGTGAACTAATCACTGGTGGCTAGAATCACTCGTGAGATTACGAAACTGTTGTGGGCCATCCAGGCCTGGTGGATTCCACTGGGCCATGCCTGGAGCTGGAGGCTGAGACGGTGATGCATATGACTGAGCATTATTGCCGTACATCTGATAGGTTGGCATGGGTGCTGGCTGCGGCTGCTGTTGCATCATGGCATGCGCTAGCATCTCCATGGATTTTGTCATCCCTTGCGCTAGCGTACTCATTGTCGTCTGCATCCCTGTCATGGCAGCTTGAAAGGATGCAGACGACTCCTTGATGGCCTCTGCCATAGCCTTCTTTGTTTCTCGGTCCTCCTTCGCCTCTTCTATCAGAAGTTGGTCCCTTTTGGATGCTGACAACTGCTTCTCCAAGTGTTTTCTCTTGTTGTCTACCAGCCGAGGTATCTGATTTGGCATGTCAGCAGGCAGTTGACTAAAACGATCCTTGCTGCCAACTAATACTTCATTGTCTGACTGGCATCCATCAACGACATCTAGGGTATCTGGTGGACCACTTTGATGAGTCTCAGCTTGCGCCTCGGAACTGTCATCTGGCGGGAGCAAACTGTCGGTATCCACGCCCGATGCTAGAGGCTCGGTGCACGGAGATCCCGCGTATATCTCCTTCAGCACGTCGTAATGCTCGAACACTATCTTGCCACTCCCGCTGCGACTGCCACTGGTAACGGCGTTGCTGAAAGACTGCCGGATTTCTTTGATCTTCTCTTGGACACGACAGTATCCCTTCTTGATGAGGTCCGTGTCCTTCTTTATCTGCGCTTTGGCTTCAGCTATGACACTAGTCTCTGCGGGCAAATCAGGAAGGGTAGCGCACGAGATCGGACCGAACAGCTCTCCATTGCTCTTATGAATTTTGGCAAGGTGCTGCCGAACAGTTTCGTATTGCACTGGTTTGTCGCCGTTGAAATCGAGCTGCTTCAACTCCATGGTGCTCTTATATGCACGCAAACATCCGATGAGGTCTTCGACAAGGTCAGGAGACCAGCGAAAAACCTTCCTCTTCCTCTTCGTAGCGCCATAGGTATCGTCGTATTCAGCCATGACTACAGAAGTACACTTAAAGGAAAACCGTAACCCGTTGAGGTGGTCCTACAGCCGTTGAATGTAATCTTCTGCCTCATTGACATCAGTTATATACCTCATCACAAAGTACATGATTGTATGTCTTCTCCGCCTATTTCCGGCCAGGGATATGGAGAAGCATAATTATGGTAAGGCCCAAAGGGATATACAGCTCACATAATGTTTCTGAAAGTCCATATTGGGAACTACTGGAAGAAGGCGCTAAATTCTTTCCGCCATAAACCTCATCACAAAGTGTCTCTGCCCCTCGTATTTCCGTCGAGAAGTGGAATGTTAAGGTGTATATGGCTCATACATGAACATGAAAGTCCAAATTGGGAAGTGCTAGAAGAAGGCGCTGAATTCTACCCACCATAAACCTCATCACAAAGTGTCTCTGCCCCTCGTATTTCCGTCGAGAAGTGGAATGTTAAGGTGTATATGCCTCATACATGAACATGAAAGTCCAAATTGGGAAGTGCTAGAAGAAGGCGCTGAATTCTACCCGCGATAAACCTCATCACAAAGTGCCTCGGCCCCTCATAATTCCGCCGAGAAGTGGAATGTTAAGGTGTATATGCATCATACATAACCATGAAAGTCCTAATTGGGAAGTGCTAAAAGAAGGCACTGAATTCTACCCGCCATAAACCTCATCACAAAGTGTCTCTGTCCCTCATATTTCCGTCGAGAAGTGGAATGTTAAGGTGTATATGCATCATACATGAACATGAAAGTCCTAATTGGGAAGTGCTAAAAGAAGGCACTGAATTCTACCCGCCATAAACCTCATCACAAAGTATCTCTGCCCCTCATATTTCCATCGAGAAGTGAAATGTTAAGGTGTATATGCCTCATACATGAACATGATAGTTCTAATTGGGAAGTGCTAGAAGAAGGCGCTGAATTCTACCCGCCAAAAACCTCATCACAAAGTGTCTCTCCCCTTATATTTCCGCCGAGAAGTGGAATGTTTTAAAAGGTGTATATGCCTCATACATGAACATGAAAGTCCAAATTGGGAAGTGTTAACAGAAGGCACTGAATTCCGCCCACCATAAACCTCATCACAAAGTGTCTCTGCCCCTCATATTTCCGTCGAGAAGTAGAATGTTAAGGTGTATAATCTTCATACTGTACTCGTAAATGAAAGTCCAAATTGGGAAGTACTAGATGAAGGCGCCGAGGTATGTTCTGAACTAAAACGCTGAATCCTCTACGCCACAGTGCCGAATGCCTCACCACAAAGTAGCTCAGCGAGAAACGTTTATATCTTAAAGTGCATGATGTGCATGTACATTGTTCATGTGTTCGCTTTTACATAACCTTAAATTTGGTATCTCCTCCGTCACTGTTGCAAAGTAGAATCGTCTTCAATCATGAATGTGGCGGCAGTGAAGGTCGCTTTATTTCAGTTGGTGACAATGGTATTGCTGTTTGTTGTTGTTGTTGTTGTTTATTTTACTTCGCAGATTCTAACGGGTAAGTTGCCCAATAACAAGAAAGCGAAGGCAAAGAAAATAATACTAATAAAAGAAATAACCGGGGGCAGCAGAAAATGAATAATAGCTTTAAGAACTCAGATGGTGAGCCAAGGAACAAAAAAAACTGTTTGAGACTATCCAGGCTCAAATACTAATAATGATCATTCTTTTCCGCATCCACTTGTGCCAAATTGAGAGCATGACAACCGTCAACTCAAGCTTGCGAAAATCCAGAGCTATGCTGAAGTTGTCCACGACTGTGGAGAGACGACAGAGAAGAGCTGAGCGAAGTTGCTGGTTCGAGGGCGGTCGCTCCGACGACTTCTGGAAAAATTTATCCAGTGGGAAACTGTCTGCAGGTGAGTGCTGTCTGGTAATTGCACAATGTCCAAGAAACCTAACGTGTTGTATTTATTTGGACGGAGAGTCAAGGATTATAATTAAAAATAAGGGGGCCATAAGTTTACCAGTTATCCGTTTTGTCCAACACTAACGATTTTAGTGGTAATTGATGCACATTCTGACTCACCATTATCCTGCATATAAATCGTTAGTATTCTCTTTTACTCCGACCCAGCAGCAGCAGTGTTGATCGTGAACTGTTCCGTTTTCTTTGCTGCAGGTGAATGGAAGAAGAACTTCCGCATGGACGAGCAATCATTCAATGAATTGGTTCAAGAACTGGAACCCTACATCTCTCCCTTGTCTGCATCACCGAATTATAGAAAACTGTCAGCTGATGTCAAGCTTGCCATCACTCTGTACTACCTCGCAGATACGGGGTCGTTCAAGCAAACCGCCAACACCTTTGGTGTTTCTCGTCCAACGCTCTCGGTAGTGCTTAACGACGTCTGCAGAGCAATTGTTGTCCACCTCGGACCAAAATTAATCAGACTTCCCTCATCCCTGGAAGACATGAACCGCAAAGTTGCAGAGTTTGAGGCTTTCAGTGGCATGAAACAAGCGTTTGGTTGCATCGACGGCACTCATATTCCTATTTTACGACCCAGAGATAATGCGCAAGACTACTTCTGTTATAAACAGTTCTTCTCCCTTAACGTCCAAGCTGTGTGCGATACCCGAGGGCGTTTCATGGATGTAGACTGCCGTTGGCCTGGTTCTGTACACGACAGCAAAGTGTTCGCCAACTCCTGCATTGGCCATAAGTTAAGAAACGGCATGCTGCCTGGCCAAGCAAAGAGAATTGTAGATACACGACCCACCGTTACTCCATACATCATTGGGGATCCAGCCTATCCACTCACACCATATTGCATTAGGGAGTACACCTCGTGCCAGAACAATGAACAAGTTCTCTTTAACACCATGCTTCGTGCTGCTCGCAACCCCGTAGAATGTGCTTTTGGCAGACTGAAGGCTCGGTGGCAAATACTCACACGGAGGGTCAATGTGAATATGAACTTTGCTCCAAATCTGATTTACTCATGTTTTGTGTTGCATAATTTTTGTGAATCCCGCAATTGTTGCCATATTGATCAAGAGGCTGTTGAAGCGCAGTTGAGGCATAACCTTATCGAGGATACCCTAGCCCCTAGGAATGCAGACCCAGTCTACTCGGCAGAGACAGGCGAAGGGTAGACAGCAAGAGAAGTTCTGTGCGAATATTTGTCGTTGCAAAGGACACCCAGCTGCTAGTGCTCTGGACCATCCTCTGGCCATTCTTTGGGCTCTTTTGCTCTTTTCCGCGTTTCCCATTGATTGAGTTGTTTTCATCTGCCTTCTTTTACTTGTGTTTCGTTGGGTTGAGTTGCGTCTTCTATCCCTTTCTCACGATAATGTTCTCACAACAAATTTCCCACAACAACAATAATATTATCAAAATTGCTTCAGCCCGGATGCACGTCTGGTGCAGAAAACTAGTCTGTTGAACTCATGTAAACTCGCACCGGGCTGACGGCCAGCCCGACTGTGCACATGTAAACACCTTTGGCGGGCTGGCCCGCTCGCTCCAGCCCGGATGTACTCACAACGGGCTGGCGTGTGCTCAGTGCATATAAACTCACTGCGGGCTGGCGACCAGCCCGGCCGTGCACATGTAAACACCCTGGGCGGGCTGGCCCGCTCGCTCCAGCCCGGGCTGGAGTTGCACATAATAGTTCTATAGATCTAGGCAACTAACGTTACTTGCTCTCAAAAACGAAGTAGTAAGTTAAGTACTCCATGCCCTCAACTGCCATAACAAGCGTAGACGATGGTAGACCCGTACGTTTGAATCGGAGACGATCTGACGAGTTCGCTGTTTCTGATTCGAGCACCCAATTATTTTCAAATAAAAAATCCGAAGGAAATACGACAATTTTACTGCGTACTGTAGGCTGTGTTGTAGCGCACCCAGGTCCTGAATTCCTGCTGGGTGGGCCAAGCCAGACTCTCTTCCCTGTTCCATCGCCTCTCCAAAAGTATATTCTGACAATAGAGAGGTTTTGCATTCCGAATTTCGGAATGATTTTCGACTGTGCTTTTCCGAAAAAAGCGCGTTCCGAAAAACGGTATTTTCAGTGTTTTGCATTCCGAAAATCTGATTCGACTTCGTTTCCAAGGGTTGCCATGCAAAACAAAATGGAGAGCGTCGAAGGGGTTGAGCAGGATCAAATCCATGTGCGCAGGTCAAACTGAATTTGGGTGCGGTTCGAAGACGAGGACGGACTGATGGTGGACCAAGTGATCCAACAGCTGAAGACGAGGTTGGCGAACTACTGTCTTGTACTGTTAGTAGGCTCCAGGGCAAAGGAAGATAGAGTGTGATGAAGTGTGAGAAGATTAGTCAACATGGCGAGATCAGCGAGAGCAGCAAAACCAGCAAAAATCAAAACTACAGTACATACGTGGAAATTTTTTCAAATAATCGAGAGCAGCAGAAAGCAAAAATACAAACATGAAAAATACACTTTTTTGTATTCAAATACATGTATGCACTCCCAAACATGAAAGAGCCGAAAATCTATTTTCGGAAAACCATGCACTTTCGCCACCACACTTCCGAAAGTTCGACTACTTTTTCGACTCCTGCCGCCACATTCCGAAAATAATTCCGAAATTCGGAATGCAAAACCTCTCTATTGTTGAGATTTACAGATGAGAAATTTTACACCTGTCAAATCGTTTCTGATTCGAGCACCCGGGTCTACACCAGGGAGTAGTAAAATACTACTCCCTGGTCTACACCTACCTGCCAAGTGCCAGTGCATCCCGAGAATGAAAATCTGAAAAATTGGGTATAAATTTAAAAATCCATCAAATTTAGCTCAGATTTTGGAGCAATCTTTTGCTAGTACGTGTCGATACATAAATTTTTTTAGTTCGTCCACTTCTTTGTTGTACTTGTCTTGAGAAGTAACGTTGAGAACTGCTTTGGCTTCGATGAGTGCAGTACGTCTGCTCAAAGTAATTAGTTGTTGACTTTTGGGAGTTGCTCTTCTTCTCAACTCTGACTTGTCGGAGCCCTCGTGGGATTTATGTACAAGTAATGCTGTGACAATGGAATAACGTTCCCTCCAGAGCAGATAATCCTGTGGCGTGCGATATTGAATCCGTGTGGCATTACTGCCGTACTGGTGAAGTCCTTGTGGAGTTTATCAAGATGTCTGCACAGGACCAGATGAAGAAGATGCTCGATGAGCTGATGGGATCAAACAGGAATGGTGAGTGAATATTCAGGTCCTGAGGCTAAAATTCACCAGCACCAATACTTTTTTTTTAGATTTTTATCATTATTTTGGTGTTGATGATCATACTCGTTACTGAAAAATAGCATCGGTTGTGTATCTTCGCTGATCGATTCGGTTTCTTCATGTATACTCTCCAACGAATTGACACGGCTTTTAATCCATTGAGGTCTGACTTTGTCAGTTCTTAGTGTAGTGCCTATGGCGAAAGGGAAATAAGGGGAAAATAGTGAAGGTATTAATTTATTCCAGGATGTAGCTTTAACTACGGGTGGAGAGTGGAGCATTTGAGTAAGTTACGGAGGATGTTGTAACTGTTACGTGCCATCTTGCAGAAGTGCTAGAGAAGTTGATTGGCCAGTACTGGTGTATTATTGATTGCCACGAGGACACATACCACTGAGTCAGTGTTGCTTGATACGCCTTCTCATCTGACTGATAATGAGGACTATGACTATCGGGTACGTATTGAAGAGCTACTGATTGTACGTAGCACGTGAGTACTTCCTCTCGCTGCTCACTGAACGTCCTCCTTGCCAGGCAAACTCGCACTGCCTAGCGCTAAAAATCTGCCAGACTGTGGATGGCGGAAAAGATTCCATGTATTTTTTTCTAACAGATTATAAATTTGTTAGCTTGGCATCTTAGTAGTAGCTAAGTGCACTAAAACTTTAGTAGAATGTGCCCCAAAGAGACTAAAGGGGTCTGTGCTTAAAGCCTAGTTCTCATTCAACGGGGCACGGCGAGACACGGCGTAAGGAGCGACAGGAACAGACAAGATTCTCGTGACGCCAATTGACCAATATGAACGTCAAGAAAGGCTGTGCAACCATACTACCCTATGAATCGGGAAGCGATAGCGGGAGAGTTGAATCTGTTCAGCTTCTTGTACTGTATGCGGGGGCGCAAGCGTACAAAACAGCCGCATTTCGAGTGTGACCTGGAGACGGCATCGTGCGCCGATGACCGCAACTACGACTTAGCAAATGTCAGCACTTCGAACACTGTGCTATTCATGTCATTGAATGGCTTGCCAACTAGATCTCATGTTACTTACTGTACTTGGAGATAGTCCTGGAATGCATCAGACGAGCTGTTTTATCCTTCCTTCTGGTTATTTTTAGAATTCCACAAAATCCGGACTATTTTTTTTGGTCTTCATGACAAACTGGTATTATGGGGGTGATTCCGTTCCACTTGAGGAGAAAAATGGAAAAGAAGTCCCAAAGAACAAGATATTTCGGCCGAAAGTCAACCCGTCTCAGGCCATGACTCGAGCCGATCGTAGTTGACCATTGCAATAGCTACTTTATGTCGTGTAGTATAAATCGTACCAGGTTACAGCTCACATTAGCCTTCCCGGTAGCCTCTTACATCCCGTACCGGCAGAGTTACGTTGAATGCGAACTAGGCTGAATTGCTGAGATCTCTTTGTCCGAGGCCAAATAACTGGGAAAGAATGTGCAAGATGCTCAAAAAAGTACTTTATTTGAATTTTCAAAAAAGTACTTTATTTGAATTTGCTGCCAAGAGAAAGGTATGCTATATCCAGTGAATGCGTTTGATTGCGCACTTGAATCGATTCATGAATGGAATCTCGCCATTCGATTTCTTGTCATGAGCTCTGGAATCGATTCAGAATCCATTCACCCTATTCACATGGGGTGATGTGAATAGCGCGAATCGGCATAATCGAACGCACTCAATGTGCCTTATACTAAACTGTTTGACTGCATTGTGTATCAAGCTCTACCACCTTGGTAACTTCCAGTAGCCACAATTTCACATATAAAGAAACACCTCCATCTGGCGTTTGATGCTTTGTGCATGCGTTGGGTGACGAACTCCTTCCAAAATGTCTAATTTTCAACTCTATGTGAAAGAGACGAGGGAAAGCATGATTGGCCATGTACCCTGTGTAGAGCAATTGTCATGATCATTGCCATGGTCTATGCCACCCATCATGCAAGCACTGAAGCGGAAGAAAGTGAGTTCCTTTTGTTGTTGATTGAATGCTACTTTCCGGAGTCATACTTTATTGCATAGGGGTTGATCATTTGCTTCAATAGTACATGTCCTATATATTTTCCCTGGGCGAATCAACCTTTTTGAAAGAAATTTTATTGAAAAGTTGGTTTACTTTTAACCAAGGGGTAATAGGGGTAATAGGGGTAATATCCTCTTTTGTTGGAATTACCACAAGTATAAAAATCTGGCCTTTATCATGCGGCGGGGAAGTATACTAAGCCTTAATAAACTTATATCTGGGAAGGTTTGGTGCCTGGAATGTGTGTGGATGAACGATTACTCAGTCTTAAGCCATGCACTAGCGATGGTGGTGATGGCGGTGATGGTAGTACATGACATGATCAGCTAGAGCCGTATAGTGATGTGCTGTAAGTCACACTTCGGCTAGTGTCTTGCTGCCCTGACTTGCCTGATTTACTGCGGGTGCTATCGACAATGAAAAGGATTGGTGAGACGACTCTCTCGTTTAATGTCGATCATGTTACAGAGTTGGTGAGTGTCGACTATAACTGGTTGTATACATGCATTGTCTGTGTCAGCTTCTTCAGCTAAACGTAGATGTCAGTTTAGTGTGTTAGTTTCTTTGTTTTATGTTCTTCATTTTAAATATGGGAGTGAAACAAACCTGCTCAGCCTGCGACATTGGTCGATTTTGTTGTGAAGTGATTGAGAAAGCACACCTACACACAGGGAAGACATGTAATGACACATATCAGGGTAATTTTTTACCCGCATTGGATGGTTGGTTTATTCCATTGAATCTGCTCACGTCTAGTCGAAGATTGGTGTGTCGGTGACAAGATTGCCTTCAAGTGGAAGCAGGCTTGTGTTTGTTTCACCCTCATTGATAGTGCTACTGGTGCCTTGGCACTGTCACTATTGGCAGTACTGCCTTTGCTGGCAAACTCACCATATACGTATTGGTGTATTGCCATCTACCGAATGGTTGTGAGTGGGATGACACTCTGTTTGGTCTGGCAAGACAGTTCTGACTTCTGTATGACGGGACAGTAAGTTCCCTGAAGAAGTACTTGTATGTGCAATCCTGGTGCCATTGCCTTTGGCCAGAATGGTTACGTGGTTTTATTTGCAAGCAGTAATGTCATGATTAGAGTAGCATGTACTTGTATATGCAGTGCGTTAGGCTTGTTCTGGTAGTTCCGGTGTTCTCTGTTATGACTTCTCTGATCCAGCTTGTTTTGTCTTCCTTTATCATTGTTACTACAGGTGACATATGTGAAGAAGAAATCCATTTCACAGACTCCCGGATATGTAAGGCGTTTTTGTTTGGTGCCTGTCCCAATGAACTCTTCACTAATACGGTGAGTGGATGTACAGTGAAGATGAGTGAAACGCAACCCCTACATTGTTATCTCCTGCATTTCCATGGACGTACAGTGAAGATGAGTGAAACGCAACCCCCACATTGTTATCTCCTGCATGTCCGTATCTACTATTTGCGTAGATAGTTCACCACATGAGAACTTCATGACTCCGCATGCAACTGTTTCAATGTAGCAAAGCTGTAAAATTGCTTGCACATGCAACACCTGCCTTCTTATGGTATGTTCGTAGAAGCACATCGTAATGGAATGTATATACATTTTACAAGTTACACGGGTATAACGAAGCTATATTCCAGAATAGCAGTAGACCCGGCAAAGCATGGATTAGGCAAAGGTGTTCGTGTTTGCATTGAACAGCGGTATATGGACCAGAATAGGATATTACTAGCTGCCACTGTTGGACTGTGCTTGCTGTGATCTATGTTCTGTATGAATTGCGATCTCTTGTGGTGATGGTTGTGGGTTGTGAAACCTGACCTTACACTGATGCAGTTACTCAGTACTGCTAGCAGTGCTGCTGCCTATGATGTCTCATTGGAGTAGCGGTCCAGCTTTGTGTAATTTGTGCGGCGATTGTTCCTTGTCATTGTGGGAATTTGGTTTTAGTTGTGTGTCGAATGGTGTAGTTCTGGCTTGATTTTCATGTCACCCTTTTGCTGCATTCCCTTTGACTGTGTTATTCTCTGCATGCCTTCTACTGTGCATGCTCTTGTTGAATTCCTCACAGAAAATGGATGTTGGCCCTTGCCGCAAAATGCACTCAGTTGCTCTCCGTGAGGAGTTTGAAAAGAACCCCAGGAAGCACGACTATGGGTTTGAAGAGGAGGTGAGTGCTAGTCGTCATGTACACACTATTCAACCTGCCCATCTCTCTCTCTCTCTCTCTCTCTCTCTCTCTCTCTCTCTCTCTCTCTCTCTCTCTCTCTCTCTCTCTCTCTCTCTCTCTCTCTCTCTCTCTCTTTGTATACGCACACTGAAACCTGATGTTAGCACCAGTTAAAAGCCCCCTATCTTCCTTTATCATCATATTTATTTGTATGTGTTCCTATTAGGCACGGCAGCAGCTGCAGGAGGTGATCAATGAATGCGACCGTAAGATTGTTTTGGCGAAGAAACGTCTTGATGAAACAACAGATGACCCCGAGCTCCAAGACAAGGTTCGTGAGATTCTACCGTAACCTCACCGTTGGTTTGGGCAGACTGAAATGATTTGTTGACCCAATCAGAACAATTTGTGCCAAGTACTAGCCTTACCCGTATCCATCCCTTTGTTTTGCTGAAGTAGAACCACCCATTGCTATGCAAATTGTTTTGCAAAGTAATTATTTTACCATTTCATGTGTATGCGTTGTACATGGTACAAGAGTACAAGAGTGGAGCAAGGCTAGTTTATTGCATTTCTTAGTTTCACGCTCAGTGCAACCATCAGTGCAACCATCAGTGGAAATCAGGCAACATAGGAATGATGTATGTGTTGCATCTTCTTCGTCTTATCAGAAACACTCTGACAATCAAGAATGACAAAAGTATCCTCTGGCAGGCTGCCCTAGACGGACCAATATTGCAAAAGCCAGCAAGACTGTGCACAAACGCTTGGTGCATGTTGGTACACGTGCCAGTTGTGAACACAGCTCCAGCCCGGGTATAAACTGCACCGTATGTGGTCTATGTCACCAGACGTAAATACATAAGTGGTCAACATTGCTTAAGACATTGTTCATGTTGTGTGGCGTGTGCTACTGCTGTGGTTGTGCTATTGTGTTCACTTCTGCTTGCTGTTTGTAGTCGGAAAAAATCATGGCCATCGCCGAGAAAATTGGCGCTACTCTCGCCAAGGCAGAAGAACTGGGTGAGTTTAACTCGGATACTGAGCCGATAAGCGATAGGAAATGTAAAATAGAAGAAAAACACATGGGAACGGGTTACGAAGCAACTATCCACGACTGCAACAAGATAAGAACCTTCCAAGTTGGAAGGCTGTTGGTTTGCACACTGGAGATGTGTTGGAGCATATTTGAAACTTTTCTAATTGTCGAATCGTTTGCTTGTACGAGTCACTACTTTTGAGTAATCAGTTTCATCGTTTCACCCCTAGTCATGTTGTTAGACCTATGCTGGGAGTGCTGGTGGTCTTAGATCGCCCTTCCACCCGCCTAGGCAAGGTTAATTCCCATGTGTTTCATGCTCTAAAAAGCACTTGTAGTTGTGGAGCTTTTTTCAGCATCCCCATCTCCTTATTTCTATCTCATATGCTGACAATGTTGGCAAGTGTGGATTTAGAGTATTGCTGTCTGTGCGTATATCTGGTCTCCTATGTACATCTGTGTAGGTTCCCAGGGCAAAGTGGATGAGTCCATGAAGATGATGGCAGAACTGGAGGAACTGAAGCAGTTCAAAAGGCAGGCAGAAGTAAGTTATTTTTCTTTATTCCTCACATACTGCAATGACACAAAGCCTCTTGAACACTGGCTCCATACCAAGAGCAGGAGTAAATAAGCTGCCAAGAATGTGAAACTCTGTGTATTGGGTCTCCGACGACGAAAACTCAAGTCGCGTGTTCCAAGTACGTTTCGTACTACATACGACGAAGGCCAGCATGCGCGAGAATATCTGCCATGATTATGCTGCGAATGGGATTTTCGGCATTTGACCCCTTTGGTGGTGGGTCTGATCTACTCACCTTCCACTGCTTTAGGAGCTGCACCTGCGCCTTGATCTTTGACGGGTGGTGGCGTCCCAGCGGATGTGGAACATTCGGTCTCCAGCCGAGTCTCGCGCGAACCGCGAATCTTTTTTTCCGCCTAAGCTGAGTGGGTTTCTGTCAGGGAGTGCTATTGTGTTCTATACCACGGGATACGTTGGACCAGCTCTGCAAGCCAGCGAGACGGTTCATCGTTGGGCCTTTGCTCTCAATCGATCTTCACCCGTATCTAGTGACTCGCGGGATATTCTGATTTTGGATCATTATATCCGTGCCAACAGATGATGTGATCAGAGAAAACCCCGGCCTGTGAGTCGCATCTTGAGCACAAATTTACCATGGCCAAAGTTATTAGCGTCGGAACTCAAGAACTGCTTATCCTATCTCCCTCTTCGATTTTTCGAGACAAACAGTACTCTTTGACCTTCATATTTCGATCTCTTCTAAAGACCTGAGTTGACGGAATGGCGATGGTTGAAATGAACCCTGTCCCGGGCAACTCCAAGTGCTCTGATATCCTGCCATTGTTGTCTCTGCTTGACAGGATGAGTTCCGCGATGCCATGCCCATTGCATCTACTCAACAGCAGAAGTTGCGTGTCTGTGAAGTGTGTGCAGCCTATCTCAGTCTGTACGACAATGATCGGAGGTAAGTGTAAGAAGTATTTCTTCTGCTCTGCTATGTGAAAGGTCAATTTCTGCGCTGCGCCTGCTGGTCACTTAATCATAGATGGCATGTGTACGCCTGAAACCATGCATTTTGTGTAAATGTTATGTGCATGCTCAGCTGGGTAGCTTGAGTTGAGTAAATATTCTCATTTGGGCATATTGCTGGCCTATAATACTGTACAGGTAGAAAATTTATTTGGTGAGTAATTTTGTCCAACTCTAAAGAAAGGAAGTTTGTCTGGTTAAAAATTTAGTCCATTGACCATAAATCGTATTGAAAAGGTGGACAAATCTATGTTAGTCCGGCATGTAATTTAGTCCGTAAACTCCTTGGACGGAAAAGGCGAATATTCCAGACGAATATTTCTTCTTATACAATATGCCATTCTTGGCAGATATAGTTGAATTGTCCGTATGGTTGTGTGGCTTTGCAGCCAATGTGGTGTGATACGTTGCAGGTACAACGGGGTCAGTTTGACCAACCGATCCTATAAATCTATTTCTGGTCGTTGTTGCCAACTACTTGAATTACTTTTCCTTGTGCTTGCAGATTGGCAGATCACTTTGGTGGCCGTCTACATATGGGTTTTGTGCAAGTGAGAAACAAACTCACATACTTGGATGTAAGTTCTGCGTACATCAGTACATCATGCATGTGCACCTGTGTTTTTTTGTGATATGCTAGGTTTTCAGTGTTGATACCGGCACAGGTGTATTGTACTGGTGTGTGGGGGTGGGTGGGTGTGGGCACACATCGTTGTCAAATGCTTGCCAAGTTGTAGCAGTGAAAATGAGAAGTAGGATGAGAATTGACCTACCAAGCATTGTTTCCTATGTGGCTGATAGGTTGACTTTTGGTTTGTGACATGCTATTTTTTCAATGATGGTGGCATACCTCGTGGTGCAGCAAAGTGACTCTGGCTGCCTGCCTGTAATACACGCTATGGGTTTATTTTTATTTTTTCAGCAAGCTATTGCTGACCGGGGCAAACGCAGACAAGAACGCCTAGAAGAACGTGAGAAGGAGCGGGTACGTGAGCGTGAACGAGAGACACACACAAGACGGTGAGTTAGAAGTCTGGTGTATACTTCAAGTAGTTTCCATAGTTTAGATTTGTATAGGGTTTCTTGATATTACGTGCCACAAGAGGGAGAAGAAATATGCATTGCACTGCCCTCCCCCCTAGTTTTTTTCTGCTCCTCTCATAGTATACAGTGCATGATTAGACTAACCTTCACCACTATGGAAGATACGCTGTGGACACATAGGCACTGAATAGTGGTAGAGGTGACGGTTTCAAATAGGACATAGGTTGCAAACCGGAACGGACTCAATATTCACTTTCTCTCTTGGTATTTTGATTAGAAAACATATGTCACAGTGAGACTACAATGTGTTATACTCCGAGCCAAAATGTCATGGCTTTGCGATGACCAGAAGCGCCATACCAAGCAGGTGAATTTTTGACGTGTTGCTTCGCACTGCGACTTGAGTTTTACGACTTTCGAAAAATCAACTTCTTGTCGCAGGTAAACAGCGGCTCGCCTCTCGCCAATAAAGCACCGCATACCAATCAAAACTAATGGAAGCACACACAAGGCTTATTGTTACTCTGTACTGGCCGTCGTGGAGCGATAGCAATTACCTAATTTCAGACCCAGAGCGAATTTGACGTGCACTCTAAAACCTGTCCGGTTTGGAGCCACCTCTGATTTGAAGCGAAAAATTGGGCAACTTGGAGGCAATGGGTCAACACAAAGGAGTGGCTCAGTTCGATTGACTCTGGCCTCAGAGCAAACTTCAACATGCCAGTTCCTTCCACAATCATATTTCGAGTGAACAATTAACGCTGATGATCGGTTTGGGTCTATACAAATTTGGCTGTCAAGCCGTTCCGGTATCGAACCATTGCCTCTACCAGAGAGGTTTCTGCTAAACGAAAATTCGAACGAAGTTTCGCGACAGGCCTTGCGAAAATTTGTACGAATTTCGCACGAACTTTGTGTTCTGCACATTTTCGTAGTTTGCACACGCCAAATGCCCGTACGCCATGACCCGATCTCCCGAAAGTTCACTTCGCGTTCCCTGCAAGTTTCCCGTCCAAAGGTGCGAAAGATCGTGCGAAGTTTCTCACTTCATGTTGTAGAGCTAAAGTTAGTACGCATTTTCGTTTTGGAGAACCTCTCTGCTAGTATACTGTGAACCTTTCTGCCAGTTTTGTGGGTCCTGGTGAGTAGAGGCAGGCAATTGCCAGGGTGTACTCCATGCGTGGAGTCACGCGGATTTGCATAGTGCTGGTGTGTGTGTGCAGGGAACACGATAACGGTCGGACATCGGACGTTTTCCGACCATTTTCGATTCAAATCCGGCGCTTTTTTACTTGAACGGACAAACTGTCCGATCGAAATAATAATACTAAATTGAGTAGCGTCGCTGGGAAAGAGAACGACTGAGGACAGTGGCGCTCTGCCTGGGAAGAAGTCTCAAGAAGTCAGAACAGTAACCTGTGACAAGAGTGTTTTACAGCACGGCAGGGAGCTGTCCACTTCAGTGTAGCTCCAGTTTGAGCGTAGCAAACGATCGGGAAGGAGTTTTGAAATTATTTTTTCTCGCTTCTAGTGAAGCACAGGCGCTGTGCAAGATCGATGAAGCAACAGCAGCGAAAGTTAGTCATAATTCAACGTCGCATAGAATCTACCTGCTGATCAAAGAGCACATCACGTTTGCAAAGATGGGAGCCTTCAGCCATCTCGAGTGCTTGTAGTGACATGGTGTCGATTTTGGAGCTGGCAACAAGAATGGGCAAGCAGATACCCACTTCGCCCTCTGCCGACTTCATAAAAATTGCGTTGTCATACACGACAACACACTGCGGTGCTACAAGTCACATCACACGGGGGGGGTATGTACTCTTGGTAGCATGTACGTGTGCAGTGTTGTCGTGTATGAAAGTGGTGAAAAAATCAGAGTCCCAGACTTGCACCTGTATCACAAAATCTGCCGAATCACAGTGTCCGGCCATGTTCGACCTTCCAGAAGTGGCAGGACATTGTGTCAGAGCACTTTCAAAATCTTATCGTGTTCCCTGGTGTGCGTGCGTGCGTGTGTGTCCCTGCCTTGATACCTGAGCTTTCTACTTATATCTGCTGTAGTTCAACTGGCAGGTCTTTCTATGTCTGTACTATCTATAGTGGTATTTTCCGCATCCTTATGATTATGTGTGTTCGTGTATGTGTATTTGTGTGTACGTGTGTTTGTGTGTTCACGTGTGTTTGGTGTTGGTATCACCTTGGACAGGCGCTCTCGATCCCGTGACAGGGATAGGCGCCGTCGCTCAAGATCTCGTGACAAGGAACGTCGCCGTTCACGATCAAGAGAACGCACCGCCCGTCGCAGATCTCGTTCCCGCTCTCACGGCCGCAGTTCTCGTCGTTCTCGCTCTCGCTCAAGAGACAGAAGTCACCGGCACCGGTCCCAGCGTTCCAGGTCCAGGTCTAGGGACAGACGACGCTCCAGGAGATCGAGATCGCGTGAAAGACGCCGTGATCGTTCTAGGTCAACTGAGCGACGACGTGAACGGTCAAGATCGCTTGAACGATCTCACTCTCGACGCTCAAGGTCGATCGAGAAGCCCAGTGGAAGTGATATGCCCTCAGCCGATATTTCTGGTAGTCACGAAGAGATCACTGGGGAACCAGTCCCACTGCCACCTACAGAGTGAGTGAGAACATGGCCTCCACTTCTCTGTGTTTGTGTGTCTGTGTGTGGGTGTGTGTCTGTGGCTGTGGGTGTGTACATAGCAGAGTCAGCGGGGGTCTGTCTCTGACATTGAGCACTCTCTGCAGCTCGGGGATCAACAGATTTGTATATACGTGTATGACGTATATTTCGGGTGTGTGTGTATGTGTGCGTGTTTTTGTCGACTTGCAGAACCTAAGAGAACACACAGTACCCCTCAACTCTGCTTGATCCATTGCTCCTATTATTCGTGCGTGTGTGTTTGTGTGCTCATGTGTGTGTGCGTGGTCTATGATTTTTGCTGATTACTGGTATGTGGTGTCATTCTACTACCTATGTGTTGCCCATGGCATAATTATGGCATAATCTACCCGTTGTCGAAAGATGCTCATGGAATCCGTTATGGCGCTTGTAACTCATAAAATGGCAGTTTTAGCATGGAAATCTTGACAAGCAGCATGCTCACTGGTGGTATATCTGCAAGCTTCTGCAAGAACCTTTTTGTGCCACTCTCTTTAGTCTTTAGGACTTTTCTTTTTGTGTATCTTTTTTTGTTCCTAAAAAAAAGATTCACATGACATCCTAGCTGTGTATGTAGTACTTGCTCCACCACTCGCTGGCATTGTGTACAAATAATACCAGGTAATTGCTGCTGATGTATCGTGTATGGTTGGCTATTTGCTTGCATTGCTGAAATATGTGTGTCAGTGTCACCAAGGGATATGTAGTAAGTGTGGTGTGACACACGTATTCGTACTGTGGACTGCTTTTTCGTTTTGATGTTAGGCCACACGTTTTTATTTCTATGTTTCTCGTCACCCGCGCGCATACGATTCAGGAGTCTGGAAGAAAAAAAGAAGAAAAAAACTAGGGGTGAAACAATTATACCGAGTACTCGAGTACTCGCTCGGTTTTTTCAAAAATATTCGTACTCGGAATAAATCAGAGTACTCGTTCATGCATTTACTACAGAAATCTGCAGTTTCAGAGCAGCAGTCGGCAGATGGTGATGTGCAGACTATGTGGTGAACATTTTTTCACGAATAGAGAGAGCCCAAATGACCCACCAACCAATATACCCGAGAAAAATGACTGCTACTAGGTTCAATCAGGGTTGTATCATGTTATTTTAAAGCCCTTGGTGTGCAATTGTTAGGAGATGAAAAATACTCGAATACTCGAATATTCGATCGAAGAAAATCAGAGTACTCGAACTCGGGATCTCAGTGCCAACTTTCACCCCTAAAAAAACTGTGCTGCACTGACTGTGCATGTGGCCATGGGGACCAGCATACTCATGCACATGTACATAATTGTACATAATGTGGCCTGCGCGACACATGATGCGAGGTCGCCATTTTTTGTGCGCAATCTAACTGCACATGCACAGATTGTGACAGAAGCCCCTACCACATACTAACAGTTATTACGAAGAGTATAATTATAACCCCTCAAGAGTGTGCAACTCTGCATATGGGGTCTTCGACTGCGAACACTCACATCACGTGTTTCGTACTACGTACAAGCGAAGGGTAGAGTGCGCGCAATCCGAATATCTGCCAGGAATCCCCAGGATCATGCTGGGGATTTGCATACGCGCAGTGAGTTTCTGTCAGAGAGTGCTTTTTTATTACTCCGCTGCTCGCTAAAAAAGGGTTGGAAACGTACAACTGCGACACTACACCACGTGATGTGAGTTTTCGCCGTCGGCGAACCCCATAGAAAGGGTATCATGAGTTGCACGCTCTTGGGGGGTTAAATACTCTTGCTATTACTAGTTGCTAACTATGGATGCTATTTTGCATGGTGTATTGGTCGATTTTAGTGTGAACAAAGGTCTAATAAACTTATTTTTTTATTTTTCGGTCATTTTTTTATTTTTTCCAACTCTTGCATATGTTTTAGATTTTTAGGTGACGAGAACCATAGAAAATAAAAACGTGTGGCCTTAACTTGTGCCAGTGGTTGTGACACATCCCCTCGCCCCACCCGGTACCTGAATCTGCCGCTCGCGCTGGACTTACCGTAAAGTCCGCTGCAAACGCCCACCCCATTTTTGCAAGATCTGCTGGCCTATACGCACTGATCTCATGCACTTTCACTCCTGCATGCTGTACGGAAGTGCATCTCACACCGTAGCGCGAGGAGTGCTTTGCTACGGTAAACGATGTCCATTTTCCAGGTTTCAAAATGTTTTGGGCACTACATGTTACATTGTAGTTACGAGCTAGCTCCTAGTGATTGTATGATGTTGGTTGTTTTACTTCGCAAATCCAAACGGGAGTTACTTCAAAATAACAAGGTAGCGAAGAACAGGCTATTGCAGGACCCTTAGTACACTTCTGACGGTGTTTCAAGCCATCATATTAGGGAGGTTCTGCTCTACGTTATGGGAACTCGACGCAAAGAATCACGCGAATTCTCTTCACGTTCCCGTAACGTAAAGAAATCCTGTTCTGCTCTACGTTCACGTAGAGAAGTCACGTGGAATGTGTACTGGGAAGTTCCCCTTCCATATTTGGCAGTTTTCTGCCTGCAGTCGAATCATACCCAGCAGATCCGTACACACTTTCTTTGCGTGTGCCACAACGTGGAGAACCTCATCTACGTGTAGAAATCTGGACCCAAAACACGCGAAGCCGTAGACTCTAACCCAGACACCTGCTCTGTATACGTGATTTCTCTACGTTTCACGTATAGCAGAACCGCCCTATTTCCAAATCACGCAAAACGCAATGGCAAGGGTTTTTCTCGAGCACTTCATTCAGAGTTTTGAACAAGTTAGCAGCGACCGGCTCTGTATTTGCAGCTTCTGTGACATCCCCCCTGTTCGACTTGCAACTGCAATACTGCGACGTTGAATGACGCTTCGTCAGAACAATCACCGTTCCATTCTGAAAGCGCGACATCGTGGCACTGCAGAAATTTCATGATTTGAAAACCAGATGGATTCTACGGCATTACTTCATGGAGAACGAACTAATAACAAAGCCGACTCATTCATCGCATGCAAGGAAGTCTCCACCGAATTTTTTTCTTTGCAGCAAGATAATGACAATCGCTTTTGCAGAGCCTCTTGGTAAGACATAGGCAGTTTGTAGGCATTTTAGTCGTTCTCGTACGCATCATCGCGAGTCGACCTTCATGCCAGTTTCCACAACTGTATTGACCTGAAAAAGACGAAAATAGTATGGACCCGCTGGGGTGGGCGTTTGCAGCGAACTTTACGGTACATGTACCCAGCCGTCATGAGTTCCCTCGCGAACGGACACGATTATTTACTTTTATTTTTTTACTTGAAGTACATGATTGTGAAGAAGAGGTTAGTGTGACTTCGGCGATACTTAGGGAAATGTGTGTTGCTCCCTACGTGGGAGCTTGCGCTATTCCTGCCGACTTGAATTCTCACTTGACTGACTCACAATTGCCATCCGGAGCACACGAGACGTCCATCGAACCTTCCACTAGGCAAACCTGCAAGAAAGCACCACTCCCTGCTCAATACACAGTGTTTCGGGGAATTCACCCCTCATCAGTTGAGCTTGAGTAGGCTGAGGAAGATTGTGCCTGAAGAGCACTACTTATAAATTAATAATAAAAAGTTATAATATAGTGCTCTCCAGGCACAAACATCACCAGGGATACAAACTTACAGAATCGCTCCGTTTCCAGCGCGACAAACACCTCGTGATCACCAGATACTCAACGTTTGTTCAGTATCTCCAGACACTAACTCGTGCTGCTCATGTTTCAGGGCCGGAGGAAGTAGTTTGGGAGTGGTCCAGCCAACCTTTGAGGGGGGTCCGGGGGATGTCCCACGGGAGAAATATTGAAAATTTACGTGAAATAGGGCGAATTTGCATCTCGTGAGGCTCCAGAAAATGCAGAGAATTATAGTAAAAGAACACAAAAACTACTTTTTTTTCCATAATATTAAAGCCATACAGTGCCGGTGATGGTAGCATCCAAGAGATTGAAAACTGTCTGTGAGGAATAGGTAAAAAAGCGATCTATAAAGATTTTAGTAACTATGATCTCGTGTCGACTTCTCCATGTATGCGATACGATCGACTCCCTCCATCGAAAGAGGAGTCTCTTTCGATCGAGACTCTTCTGTCTTGTACGATGTTTTCGCTCGCTTCCAATGTTGCCTAGTGCGAGCATTTCGTTAGGAGTGACTGGTGGTACTTCTTTGGTGGAAGGTGAGCTCATGAGGTCGTGCTGCAGTCTGCTTGTCACGTAGTCCTGAGCTACTTCGAAGCACATCACACGTCGGCAGTACAGTCGAGTCATGTACCTCTGGATTTTTTACACCGGTTTTGCACGAATTACATGGACCATCCAGCTGGGAAAGTGGTCCGGCCATGGCCGGACCAGCCTGACCGGTTCCGCCGGCCCTGTGTTTCTAATGCGATGCACATACAGAACATACACGGTATGGACACTTGCATGTAGCTACACACAACACACTCACATACACACGCATACATCACAACACACACACGTGCTTACATCACAACACACATACACACACACACACACACACACACACACACACCAGACAACACACAAAGGTCTCAGAAAACAAAACAAAAGAGAGACTTCATTGTGTAGCATACAGGATGTGGTAGAGCAAACATGGTGGATTTCTACATTTTCATGACCTTGAAGCGAGCCACCAGGATTGGCGATTACACAACGAACTCTATTCTGATGTATCATAGTACTGTCCCCACAGAATAACGCGGACAAAATCCTAAACTAAGGCTAAAGTTGTGCGCATAATCATGCGGGCGAAAACAGGCCATTATCCGGCAAATATGCGGCATAATAGAGAGGTTCCGCACTACGTAAAGTTGAGCAACTTTACGTTAGTGGGCGGGAAAAACCCGTGAATTCGCGAGTTTGCACTCCACTTACGGAAAGTTGTCTACGGAGAGTACGTAGATAGGGCTCTGATAACGTAGCTCGTGTTCGCGTGGAGGTTTCCCTACACTTCGGCATAACGAGGTTCGTGACATTACGGCGACTGTCCTCAATTGGGTCTCATATCAGGTCGCCACGGAGCCCCACCTGCAACCCCTCAGCGGCGAATAGCTTCGCTACCGCACAGCAATCCAAGATGACCAGGCTCGGCTGGATGTTGTGGCGAGCGGCATTTGGGGAGGACGATTCGAGCGCTCTTATCTCGATGTCAGGGTGTTCAACCCCTTCGCGCCGTCGAATCGTTCCTCCTCACTTGCTGCTTGCTACACCAAGCATGAGAAAGCCAAGAAGCATGCATGTGAGCAGCGTATCAGGGAGGTCGAACACTCCACATTTGTCCCTGTCGTTCACTCAAAGACCGGTGGTATGGGAAAATGTGCCAATGCCCTGTACAAGCGCATCGCCTCGCTGCTGTCAGAAAAGTCGGGTGAGCGCTATTCTGCAATCATCGCTATGCTCCGCTGCCGCCTGTGTTTTGCTATGCTGCGGGCCAGCCATATGTGTCTGCGTGGTGCTAGGCGTGTATTCTCGTACATCCCCACTTCTTCCGCTGAGGTTACTGTTGCCGAGGCTGCTATTCTATCCCATTAGTTTTCCTTCTCTCTTTGATCTCTATGGTCCTTTCACCATCTTTTACTATCTGCCACGACATACCGTTGCATTTTTTAGCAGGCGTGGGCCATCCCCTGATTTCATAGGTGCCAAACATTTTACGTTTTTCATTCACTGTAATAAAAGCTGCTGCTCTTTCGCGCCTTCTAAAAAAATAACGTAGCTGGTCCGTCAGTGGATTGGGGTACACATGTATGGCTCTCTCACCAGGTCGATCTGGTAGTACACTGCCGCGTTCGGAGTTGCCAAGGGCAGCTACGTGATTTGAAAACTCTGTATGGCGGAACACAGATGCGCATACGGTTTACGTAAGACTTTCCGTAGATCGACTGCGTTTTTTACTGACGTAATTACGTTATGCGGAACCTCTCTAATGCGGTCATTATGCACGAGTTGTCTGTCGTTGGCTCACATTTAGCGTACAGTTTCATGTAAGTATACAACCTTGTCGTACAAACGCCTGGGCGGGTACGACGCTGTAGTACATTTTCAACATCATGCACTGTTTTCTTGTAAATTCCCATGGATAACGCGGGTTTTATGAAAAATTTCTAGAAAACGCAGATGTCAGCCAATAACGCGGAAATTTGCGCGCCTGCGGAATCCTGTGGGGATGGATAGTAGCATAACGAAGTGAAGCAAAATGGAACACTGTTGAGGAGACGGTGTCAAATAGGAAATAGGTTGCAAACCGGAAAGGCCTCAACATTCACTTTCTCTCTTGGTATTTTGATTAGAAAACATATGTCACAGTGAGACTACGATATGTTTTACTCCGAGCCAAAATTTCATGACTCTGCGATGTCCAGAAGCGCCACACCAAAGCAGGTGAGTTTTTGAGGTGTTGCTTCGCACTGCGACTTGAGTTTTACGTCTTTCGAAAAATCAACTTCTTGTCGCAGGTTAACACCAAAAAAGCACTGTATGCCAATGAAAACTAATGGAAGCACACACAAGGCTTATTGTTGCTCTGTACTGGCCGTCGTGGAGCGATAGCAAATTACCTAATTTCAGAACTCAGAGTGAATTTGACGTGCACTCTAAAACCTTTTCGGTTTGGTGCCGCCTCTGATTCGAAACAAAAAAAATCGGGAAACTTGGAGGCAACGGGCCAACACAAAGGAGTGGCTTAGTTCGATCGACTCTGGCGTCATAGCAAACATCAACATGCCAGCTTCCTGCCACAAGCATGTTTCGAGTGAACAATCCACGCTGATGATCGGTTTAGGTCTACACAATTTTGCAGTTAAACCGTCTCCTCTACTGGCCCTACATTTTCACTGCATAAATACCAGTTTTCAAAGCTTTTTTCTTTCCTACACCATAACACGCATGTTCGGCTGGTCCTTCCTCAGCCTGTTTGAACGTGCCAATGGCCATGCAAGATAGAACCCAGGGGCACTTTCCGATGCAGAAGTACAAACAAGAAGTAAACAGGATGGGTGGGAGGGACTACACTGTTACATTTCCCTTCACATCTCCACTGATGCATTTGCGATCAGAACAGAGTCCCTTGTATGATCGTCAACGGCACATCAGAGGCTCTGCGCCATGTAACACCGAAGACTTCAACGCTAAAAAAATCAGAGGTAAAGGGAACACCACCACACATACCGGGAAGAGAGTGACCAGAGCAGGCCATGACCCCCCCCCCCCCCAACTGGGCATGAAACACACCAGGCACACTACCAGATCAGTATGGGCATTGATAGCAAAGGGAAACCAGGCACTCACACATGTTCACACACCCATAACTGGCACTGGTACAGTTAGAACACATGTCTTACAGTGTACATAATTTTATCAATGTGTTGAGCATCACCCCTGTTTAACATATCCACACATCTACACAACATTCTCCATACATATTCACAACATTCTCCGAACGGTCTCGGGGCTACACCAGTCGCTGAAAGAAAAAGATAAAAGGATCCGACCGTTTGGTGAGTGTTGTGAGAATGTGTGGATAATACTGAGTAGTCGATGGCTACAGTGGAGTCTTCGCATATTGAGAAATGTACCCCTGTTCATTGGCAATAGAATTGCAATGGCCCAAAACAAAGGTTACCACATTTTCTCATAGGATGCTGTCGTTCAATCCGCTGCATGATGAAGAAGACGTGCGACCAGCGGCTGCATTGCGGATAGCGGGGTGTGCTCGCGATAGTAGCGTGTTTGTGCCCGCGATAGTAGCGTGTTTGTGCCCGCGATAGTAGCGTGTTTGTGCCCGCGATAATAGCGTGTTTGTGCCCGCAAGAGGAAGAAGGAACGGATCACCTGCACTCAACACCATACAGATCATGCCACAAACAGCAAAGGAGGCACAAAGCTCGATGCACACACCGCTAACAAAATAATTGTGACTACATTTTATGTGTCGATGCACTCAAAATCGATACCCGGACAATAATAATGCAGACCCCACAAAGCGTGAAGTGTTCAAAGGGAGTCATGATGCGATGAAAAAGACCTTACTCGTCTACAATACATTTCAAGTTTTCCTTTACTTCCCCATAGATGTAGGGAAGCTAGTCTCTAATGAGCTTGGGAATTGCAGGGTTTTTGCCGTGATGTCTGGCTGTTGAAGCAAAGATGTAGACTGGTTCAAATTTACGCGAGGTGCAGACTGATGCAGGCCGGCATGATAGAAGAGTCTTCACGCACTAACGAACAGATTGAGAAGAAAAATGAACAAATGAGAAGCAAATCATGAAAACTAACCCAACTCATAATGATAAGGCCATAAACACGCTGGTGAAGACAAATCCACCACATTCATTGGTCCAATCCGCATCAGAATGATAACAGATAAATGTATGGCCGGCAGCAGAGAAGGCTGTCGAGCATGAATCTTGCCTAGCAGCAACTAAGAGCCATGATCTGGAGCTTGAAGCTGAAACATGCAGAGGCCCAGAAACGAAAGAAAACAATCAAGTATACAACTAGTCGTCTCGGCGTGGAGGATATCCTCGCTACCTGGTGTCATGTGCAGAGTCGGCAAGATGTCATGATAAGCAGCAGCTCTATGATTGCAAAATGTCATGATAAGCAGCTCTATGATTACAATCAGTTAGCAAACCAACCTGCCTCACTAGTGCACTGGCAAAGGACGCAACCTCATTAGCGTGCATTTCAATCACAAGGATTCGAGTTGGCAGGACGCAAACATAGCCCAGACTGTCCATACGGCAGAGATACAATCATGTAGCTTTGGAACCCCGGGCCCTTGTTGCCTGATGATTGCGAAAGTATGAAACTCTGAGTAGCGACCAACTAGCCTTGATTGCCATTGTTGGTCTGTGTAGGTTTGGTACTAACACTACTTCTACTTCTTTGCCTCTTTTCTACAATAAATTCTATGCGGGCTCAAGGAAAACATACTTTGGAAAACGACCTTACGTTTCGCGTTTGTCCCAGGAACGGATTGTCGCTATCCAGGCGTCTGATAAGGCATGGCTGGTTCTAGTACCAGCGTCCCGAAAGCGACACTGCGGTATCTTTGAGAAGTGACAAGACAAACAAAAGAGGAACAACCAGAAGCCACAAAGCGAAACGAACCACACGACCATCTAACGTTACTTACATCAAGAAGCAGGAAGACGAAAAAGGAAGATACATGACACACAATACCGGTAGTTTGCTGGGAAAGGTGGCGTTGTCGAGCATGCGCACTGATAGCCCTATTCAAACAACTACACAGTCATGTACATGACTTGTGCATGTACAGTGCTGGCAACTGAAATCCGACCCCCTTGGCGGCGCGGCGCGCCGGCAAGGGGGTCGGATTTCAGTTGCCAGCACTGTAGCTGCACGTAGTCGTTGATAGCAGGGAGTCGTATAGACCCAGGGAGTCTATACGACTCCCTGATTGATAGGCTTATTTCGGTGACGCACGGAAAATGTGCAGCTGCTTGATCATCATTGGGATGATCACGATCACTCGTACTATAAGTATAACTATAAGACTTAGTACAACTACACTAACTAACTGTTACTTGACTATTAAAGGGGAAGTATACCATGGTATACCCTAAAATCAAATTTTCACCAGTTGTAGTCTTCGGGGTGCTGAGTCGAATGGTCTTGGTCCGAGGAAGCTGAGACACTCCCTTCCTCCTTTATTCCCAATCGAACTCGCGCACTTCCACCGAAACTGGGTGACTGCGCCCTACTAGATGGGGATTTGTATGCAAAATGTCACTAAAAGCGCCATTTCGTTCTTGTAAAAGCACGGATGACCGCGATTGGCCCATATGTTGTAGTTTTTTGGACGCTGAGTCGACTGGTGTTGGTCAGAAAAGGCTGCGATGCAGCGTTCCTCCTTTATTCCCAATCGAACATGGTTGAACAAGCGGTCACGTGCTCCTGCGTACACCAGTCACCTGGCGACGTCACCGTGCCTGCAGGGTACAACTTACTAGCCTGTTTGACCTTTTTTGGGTGCAGTCCTGTCACTCGAGTTGAACTCGAGTTGAACCTTGGTGTGAAAGTTGTCGCCTGCTGGCGCGGTGACCAGGTGATTTGGGCACCCAGGAGCACGTGACCACTTGTTCAACCATGTTCGATTGGGAATAAAGGAGGAACGCTGCATCGCAGCCTTTTCGGACCAAAACCAGTCGACTCAGCGTCCAAAAAACTACAACATATGGGCCAATCGCGGTCATCCGTGCTTTTACAAGAACGAAATGGCGCTTTTAGTGACATTTTGCATACAAATCCCCATCTAGTAGGGCGCAGTCACCCAGTTTCGGTGGAAGTGCGCGAGTTCGATTGGGATTCAAGTAGGAAGGGAGCGTCTCAGCTTCCTCGGACCAAGACCATTCCGATTCGACTCAGCACCCAGAAGACTACAACTGGTGAAAATTTGATTTTAGGGTATAAAGTAAAGTAAATTATCGTATCCGTTCCCGAAGGGAACTCACGACGGCCGCTAACACCCGATAAACCCTAGCGGCAGATGCAGCGCCTAACGGTGGGGGTGAGTCTTTAATACTAGTCTTAGTCTTTGCGATGATTGCTGGATGCTGTGTGACCATGGTGACGACCTTTGGACCTTCCTCTTAATCTTGATGTCTGATCGAATGGTGGGGATTAATTTTTGCGTCTCTTTGTCTTTCTGCTTTGTGCCTTGTGGCTTCTGCTTTGTGACCATGGTGACGAAACGAGGTGGATAGGATCTAGGAGAAGCCGACGACTGACCCAGCGACCGCGCCGGCCGCAATCACCAGCGCGCGCACAGGGGCAAACATCACAAAAACTGTTTTCTTGCTGACGCCATGGCGCATGGCGGGCCACGCCGCGCCTAGCGCCTTACGGTAAGCTGGTAAGTAGTTACGCCAGCCTGCATGGGCCCGGTATATACACATTGATCGAAACCTCTTTTACGGGCCAAAAAAAATCCAATCTGAAGAGCAAGCCGCTCATAACGCTAAAAATCAAATCAATTCAGGAAAATTCAATTCAAAGTCTTGACACATCCGGTAAAAAACAGCAAGAAATAATATCTCGGTGCAAAAGAAGAAAAAGGAAATAAAAAGCCTAATAATAGCAATGAAAAGTATGAATGCCGCAGACATCACCACGCAACATGACAATTTGTTCAAGGTTTGGTTTTGTGTGTTTCCAAAATCGATTTTCACGTTGCGATCATCAGTGGAAATACGCAACTAAAGAGATCAAGGGAAAACAAAGGTTAAAAATCCAAAGAAGTGTGACACATGACGGGTAACTTGTGGTAAGTATTACAAAAAGTGAGAACTAAAATAAAGAGTAAGTGTGACAAACGGGCATGAACAGTGCAGAAACAACTCATGAACACGGGGTGCAAACTCACGAAAATAACCTAAGTGCTAAAACATGTTCTTTTTGCTTACACAAATCGGGCTTATGCGTACGAATACAAACAGCTTCAAGGACCTTCAACTGCTGGACATAACGGGCACGACACAGTACAGAGAAGTGGGAATCATCATACACACTCAAACAATCGGGACGAGATAACAAATGCAAATACACAGCTGACTTCTTACGAATTTCACCCTCATCAGCTCCATCACCTTCCCTGCCACCTGACTCCTCCTTGTCCGTTTTATCACCATCACCACCAGCCGTCTCTCCGTCATCCGCCTCGTCTTCATCCGCCGCCTCGTCATCACCCGCCTCGTCGTCATCTGTATCCTCGCCATCATCCGCCTCGTCGTCATCTGTATTCTCGTCATCCGCCGCATCATCACCCAACTCATATTCACCACCAGTCAGTCGTCTGATACCATCCATGTTCTCCTTCCTACGTCTGTCCCGTGTCACTGTCCTTACCTCATCTACGTCCCGAGATTGTGTTCCGTTTTGCCCCCGGCTTCCGGTCTCCTTCGATGCTCCGCGTGGGCCTTGGCCATTCCTAGCATATATTTCGGTTGAATAATTGGCGGTCGACCTCCGTGGTCTCTGGACCCACGGATCAATCGCCGGAGGGTGCTGCGGTGTCCGCACAACCGGATACTGTGTCAAAGAAATGGGCTCAATTTCTGTGATTGGCGGTACTGTTGTTGTTGCCGACTCCTCCCCAACCCCAGCCACCAACGGCACTGGTGGTGGCTCCGGTGGCGGCAAGGGCAACGGTGGAGAAGGCACATTCGGTTGGCTTAGTGATCCACCACTCTTCCTCTGCACCGTGTGTTCGACTTGCTCTGGTTGTGTCGGTGGTAGAGGGAGCGGGTTCTTGCGTGGTCTTCCCCGCTTCGGGCGCTTCGCTTTTGCTGCGTCCTGCAGCATGTGAAGTGGTACATGCTGCTTGATACGTGCGCTCAGGTGTTGAAGGGTCCTACCAACGTACCGGCTATCACAATTCCGGCACTCAAATTGGTAGACCAAGTGGCTCAATAGGTGGGATGGTAGGACATCCTTCCTCACCGTGAACGCACGTATCGTAGTGAACACAGGGATGAAGTGCGCCGCAAAGTATGTTTGTGTAACTAGCGTTTTGATTGTGCGGCACAATGTCTGTGATGCCTCTCCTTTCCAAGGTAAGGAAAGGTAGACTGGGCAACGACTTGGACCAATGATGACGACCTTTGGTTTTGATGCTGATTTTAGTAGCTTGTTTAGCAGTTCCTCCGGGTAACCATTTTTGAGAAACACAGATTTCAGAAAACCTAGCTCATCCTTGAGTCGAGAGGGGGAACAGATTCGCCGCGCTCTATCCACCAGATTCTTCACCAGGTTGACCTTATACAGGTACGAACAATACGAGTCAAACACGATATATTGTCCGGTAAATGTTGGTTTCCTGTATATTGACGTTACAATTTCATCGTTTGACTTCTCCACACGCACATCTAGAAAGGACAAGGTGTTGTTCTGTTCATGCTCAACCGTGAATTTCAGAGAGGGATGTAAGTTATTCAATCGGTCCAAGAAGGCGTCACACTGTTGTACTGAATCAAAATATGTGAACGAGTCGTCGACAAAACGAACGTAAAACTCCGGCCACAGTGACTGGTCCACAAGAGATTCGCAGTAGCCAACAAATATATTTGCCAACACTGGACCTAATGGTGATCCCATGGCTACCCCATCCACCTGCCTATACATCACGTTATCAAATGAAAACTCAACGCCCGTAGTAACAAGAGACATCAGTGTACGGAAGGAGGACTCAGGCAGCCATGGCGTGTCAACAGAGTTATTGTGATAGAGAACATCCGCACAAATATCTATGGTCTGTTCCAACGGTACATTCGTGAACAAACTGACCACATCAAATGAGCACATGTGCGCTGTAGCGGGAATCTGGCGAGTGCGAATGAGGTCTACAAACTGGAAGCTATCCTTGACAATGTTCTTACAGTAATAATCTTGCACAGCTCCAAGCATCAAACAGAGCCACTTCGATACTTTGTACTGTGGGGATGCTACCATTGATAATATTGGGCGTAATGGACAATTCGGCTTATGGATCTTTGGCAAGCCATAGAGTCGCGGGCGGGCGGAGCCTATTGGCTTGATTCTCATGAACTCTGAGACCGAAATTTCTTTCTCAGCTTTCAATTTCTTTAGGTATGTTATCAGGCGTTTCTCTACTTTTGTTGTATTATCATGAGTGGAAACTGGTCCGAGTTTCACGAACTTGGAGTCATCGTTCAGGATTACCGCCATTTTTGATATGTACTCTGTTCGGCTCATTATGACCGTTGCGCGTCCTTTGTCCGGTCTGGTAATTAAGATATCATGATTGTTACTGAGTTCACGTCGGACTTTGAGGTGTTCACGGGACAGGTAAAATTTGCTGCGGTCCGGCGGTTTTGCAGCATGTTCTTCCGCAACCGCTCTGATACTGGCAGTGCATACAGCCTGCTGGGCATCAGACACGGGCTTGAGCTGCTGAAGCTTCTTGTAGAATAATTCAAACTCCGTGAGTACTACCTCCTTCTTGTTATTGGCAGGAGGAATGCCGAAGTCAGTACCCCGACATAGCAGTTCCTTTTGAACGGTAGAGAGCTCAATGTTGGCTCGGTTAATGATGGTGTCTGTGTTGATCTGTATCGCGCCATAACGTTTTGTGCGTAACCACTTCAGATTCTTCTCGTATTTCGCAATCAGCCTCGTCTGTAATTTGTTGTCATTAGCAGCAATAAGTGAACTAAATCGAAGATAGTCATGGGCAGAAAGGAATGAGCGAGCTACACAGTACAAACGTTTGAACTCACACTGTATAGTACAAAGTGTATCGGAGGACCGGGCGATATCATCCTTCAAGAATACTCTCTCTATTGTTAATGAGTGATACGCCTTGGCTCTGTGTACGCGCTTCTGTATGGCACTTGGACAAACGCCACTTTCCCGACACTGTTTAAGAAAAGAAATATTCAATGAAATGCAACGACAAACATGGCGTTTCCGCAGGGCGTTATTCAGAGTATCTATCTGTTCTCTAGAGTATCTCCGCTTAAAATATACAAATAATCTACGTGGAGATAAAAGTTTAATAATAGCAATGAAAAGTATGAATGCCGCAGACATCACCACGCAACATGACAATTTGTTCAAGGTTTGGTTTTGTGTGTTTCCAAAATCGATTTTCACGTTGCGATCATCAGTGGAAATACGCAACTAAAGAGATCAAGGGAAAACAAAGGTTAAAAATCCAAAGAAGTGTGACACATGACGGGTAACTTGTGGTAAGTATTACAAAAAGTGAGAACTAAAATAAAGAGTAAGTGTGACAAACGGGCATGAACAGTGCAGAAACAACTCATGAACACGGGGTGCAAACTCACGAAAATAACCTAAGTGCTAAAACATGTTCTTTTTGCTTACACAAATCGGGCTTATGCGTACGAATACAAACAGCTTCAAGGACCTTCAACTGCTGGACATAACGGGCACGACACAGTACAGAGAAGTGGGAATCATCATACACACTCAAACAATCGGGACGAGATAACAAATGCAAATACACAGCTGACTTCTTACGAATTTCACCCTCATCAGCTCCATCACCTTCCCTGCCACCTGACTCCTCCTTGTCCGTTTTATCACCATCACCACCAGCCGTCTCTCCGTCATCCGCCTCGTCTTCATCCGCCGCCTCGTCATTGATCTCTTTAGTTGCGTATTTCCACTGATGATCGCAACGTGAAAATCGATTTTGGAAACACACAAAACCAAACCTTGAACAAATTGTCATGTTGCGTGGTGATGTCTGCGGCATTCATACTTTTCATTGCTATTATTAAACTTTTATCTCCACGTAGATTATTTGTATATTTTAAGCGGAGATACTCTAGAGAACAGATAGATACTCTGAATAACGCCCTGCGGAAACGCCATGTTTGTCGTTGCATTTCATTGAATATTTCTTTTCTTAAACAGTGTCGGGAAAGTGGCGTTTGTCCAAGTGCCATACAGAAGCGCGTACACAGAGCCAAGGCGTATCACTCATTAACAATAGAGAGAGTATTCTTGAAGGATGATATCGCCCGGTCCTCCGATACACTTTGTACTATACAGTGTGAGTTCAAACGTTTGTACTGTGTAGCTCGCTCATTCCTTTCTGCCCATGACTATCTTCGATTTAGTTCACTTATTGCTGCTAATGACAACAAATTACAGACGAGGCTGATTGCGAAATACGAGAAGAATCTGAAGTGGTTACGCACAAAACGTTATGGCGCGATACAGATCAACACAGACACCATCATTAACCGAGCCAACATTGAGCTCTCTACCGTTCAAAAGGAACTGCTATGTCGGGGTACTGACTTCGGCATTCCTCCTGCCAATAACAAGAAGGAGGTAGTACTCACGGAGTTTGAATTATTCTACAAGAAGCTTCAGCAGCTCAAGCCCGTGTCTGATGCCCAGCAGGCTGTATGCACTGCCAGTATCAGAGCGGTTGCGGAAGAACATGCTGCAAAACCGCCGGACCGCAGCAAATTTTACCTGTCCCGTGAACACCTCAAAGTCCGACGTGAACTCAGTAACAATCATGATATCTTAATTACCAGACCGGACAAAGGACGCGCAACGGTCATAATGAGCCGAACAGAGTACATATCAAAAATGGCGGTAATCCTGAACGATGACTCCAAGTTCGTGAAACTCGGACCAGTTTCCACTCATGATAATACAACAAAAGTAGAGAAACGCCTGATAACATACCTAAAGAAATTGAAAGCTGAGAAAGAAATTTCGGTCTCAGAGTTCATGAGAATCAAGCCAATAGGCTCCGCCCGCCCGCGACTCTATGGCTTGCCAAAGATCCATAAGCCGAATTGTCCATTACGCCCAATATTATCAATGGTAGCATCCCCACAGTACAAAGTATCGAAGTGGCTCTGTTTGATGCTTGGAGCTGTGCAAGATTATTACTGTAAGAACATTGTCAAGGATAGCTTCCAGTTTGTAGACCTCATTCGCACTCGCCAGATTCCCGCTACAGCGCACATGTGCTCATTTGATGTGGTCAGTTTGTTCACGAATGTACCGTTGGAACAGACCATAGATATTTGTGCGGATGTTCTCTATCACAATAACTCTGTTGACACGCCATGGCTGCCTGAGTCCTCCTTCCGTACACTGATGTCTCTTGTTACTACGGGCGTTGAGTTTTCATTTGATAACGTGATGTATAGGCAGGTGGATGGGGTAGCCATGGGATCACCATTAGGTCCAGTGTTGGCAAATATATTTGTTGGCTACTGCGAATCTCTTGTGGACCAGTCACTGTGGCCGGAGTTTTACGTTCGTTTTGTCGACGACTCGTTCACATATTTTGATTCAGTACAACAGTGTGACGCCTTCTTGGACCGATTGAATAACTTACATCCCTCTCTGAAATTCACGGTTGAGCATGAACAGAACAACACCTTGTCCTTTCTAGATGTGCGTGTGGAGAAGTCAAACGATGAAATTGTAACGTCAATATACAGGAAACCAACATTTACCGGACAATATATCGTGTTTGACTCGTATTGTTCGTACCTGTATAAGGTCAACCTGGTGAAGAATCTGGTGGATAGAGCGCGGCGAATCTGTTCCCCCTCTCGACTCAAGGATGAGCTAGGTTTTCTGAAATCTGTGTTTCTCAAAAATGGTTACCCGGAGGAACTGCTAAACAAGCTACTAAAATCAGCATCAAAACCAAAGGTCGTCATCATTGGTCCAAGTCGTTGCCCAGTCTACCTTTCCTTACCTTGGAAAGGAGAGGCATCACAGACATTGTGCCGCACAATCAAAACGCTAGTTACACAAACATACTTTGCGGCGCACTTCATCCCTGTGTTCACTACGATACGTGCGTTCACGGTGAGGAAGGATGTCCTACCATCCCACCTATTGAGCCACTTGGTCTACCAATTTGAGTGCCGGAATTGTGATAGCCGGTACGTTGGTAGGACCCTTCAACACCTGAGCGCACGTATCAAGCAGCATGTACCACTTCACATGCTGCAGGACGCAGCAAAAGCGAAGCGCCCGAAGCGGGGAAGACCACGCAAGAACCCGCTCCCTCTACCACCGACACAACCAGAGCAAGTCGAACACACGGTGCAGAGGAAGAGTGGTGGATCACTAAGCCAACCGAATGTGCCTTCTCCACCGTTGCCCTTGCCGCCACCGGAGCCACCACCAGTGCCGTTGGTGGCTGGGGTTGGGGAGGAGTCGGCAACAACAACAGTACCGCCAATCACAGAAATTGAGCCCATTTCTTTGACACAGTATCCGGTTGTGCGGACACCGCAGCACCCTCCGGCGATTGATCCGTGGGTCCAGAGACCACGGAGGTCGACCGCCAATTATTCAACCGAAATATATGCTAGGAATGGCCAAGGCCCACGCGGAGCATCGAAGGAGACCGGAAGCCGGGGGCAAAACGGAACACAATCTCGGGACGTAGATGAGGTAAGGACAGTGACACGGGACAGACGTAGGAAGGAGAACATGGATGGTATCAGACGACTGACTGGTGGTGAATATGAGTTGGGTGATGATGCGGCGGATGACGAGAATACAGATGACGACGAGGCGGATGACGGCGAGGATACAGATGACGACGAGGCGGGTGATGACGAGGCGGCGGATGAAGACGAGGCGGATGACGGAGAGACGGCTGGTGGTGATGGTGATAAAACGGACAAGGAGGAGTCAGGTGGCAGGGAAGGTGATGGAGCTGATGAGGGTGAAATTCGTAAGAAGTCAGCTGTGTATTTGCATTTGTTATCTCGTCCCGATTGTTTGAGTGTGTATGATGATTCCCACTTCTCTGTACTGTGTCGTGCCCGTTATGTCCAGCAGTTGAAGGTCCTTGAAGCTGTTTGTATTCGTACGCATAAGCCCGATTTGTGTAAGCAAAAAGAACATGTTTTAGCACTTAGGTTATTTTCGTGAGTTTGCACCCCGTGTTCATGAGTTGTTTCTGCACTGTTCATGCCCGTTTGTCACACTTACTCTTTATTTTAGTTCTCACTTTTTGTAATACTTACCACAAGTTACCCGTCATGTGTCACACTTCTTTGGATTTTTAACCTTTGTTTTCCCTTGATCTCTTTAGTTGCGTATTTCCACTGATGATCGCAACGTGAAAATCGATTTTGGAAACACACAAAACCAAACCTTGAACAAATTGTCATGTTGCGTGGTGATGTCTGCGGCATTCATACTTTTCATTGCTATTATTAAACTTTTATCTCCACGTAGATTATTTAAATAAAAAGCCGCTTCATTTTAAAGGACCAAATGAAGAAAAGCAAAGAAATACCCACATCTGCGCTAAATTGCACCTTAAATTATAAACAAAAACATGACGCGTCCATTAGCATTGAGGACACTGCCATTAGCATGATTAGCGAGGTTATACACACCACTGGTATATACCCGGTATACCGGTAATGACCAGTTACCATGGTTACGTCGTTCCTCAAACCTCAAGGCTAAACATACGCAGCAGTCCGTATGCCGCGGGTCGACGTCGGGAACGAGTTACGTCACGTGTCGACTGTCGGCGACTGAGTTGTACATTTTTGTAGTCAAGCGCTCGTGTCGTTGTGACTGCCGCGCGCAGTGTCGGTAACTAACTAATTACTTTACTTGGCGCTTGGTTGTTCTGTGTTCCTCTGAACAATTAGTTCATTCTGGGTTCTGCGTTGCAAAAATGTCCTCCTCTGCGGCACCAAAGCGCCGCGGAAAACACCTTGCCCAGCCCAGCAAGATGAAAGGCAATCGTAGGAAGACGCTGATATCGAAAGTCAAGAAGTTACCCGCTATTACAGAATCTCCATCTGGCGAACACGTCGATAAGGAAGAGCGAACACTAGATGCCGCTCCCAAGTATGATATTCATTTTATCGGAGGTGATGAATATCGTACGACTCGGACGAGCCTCCTGCCTTCGCTCCGTGGTGGGCCAGCAGCGCCTGGCAGTGTGAATGGGCACGATATGAAACAAGCTGGCACTCAAGTGCAAGCAAGCTCCAAAGACAGAAAGTCGGCTGGTCATGATAGCGTTCATCTTCCTGGTATCAACGCCAAACAGGCGAGAGACCGGAGGGACAAATCGGCTAGTAGTAGTACTAGTAGAGGTGCTCGTGAAGTACGTTTCAACAGAGCTGGCATCAGCAGCGAGTATGGAAAGAAGAGAATAGATGTAACAGCCGATTCGATTAACATGTGGCTGGTATCCCAGCTGAGCCACGTAAATCAAACAAAACCACCAACACCGGCACAAGCACCAGTAGCCACTCCAGCACCAATGGCAAAGCTTCGTAAGCAATCAATGAAGGCAGCAAAGAGAGGAGCAAACAGCTTTATCAGGCAGAAGAGAAAAGCAGCACGAAAGGAGCGGGAGAGAGAGTATGAGGAGATGGTGGAGCTGAACGCATCAAAATGGCCATGGCTTGAGTTTCCTGATAGCATGAGAGTAATAGATTGGAAATATGTTCATACTGGAATGGACATGTGCACTTGGGACACAGCAGCAGAGGGTGTGGCTGAGCAATTTCACCATCGTATGAGCAGTTCGGAACGAATTCGTTTGCTGCGGTGCGAGAATGACGTCCACTATGTTGGTGTGGATTCAGCGAATGATGATTTTACTCTTCTTGACAATTCACCTGATACTTTCTACTGTGTACGGCCGTCAGTTATGACTGTTGCCATTGGCCAGCACATCATGTTCAGATATGAAGTGCTGTCCTATCTGAAGAGAACACAATTTGCACAGGTATGGGGCTATCCGGCAATATTGATAAGTTTCACAGAACAAAAATAGTCTAGTTATGCCCCCCCCCCCCCCCCAATGAAAAATATATTGATCAATCAGGGGCGTTGGAAGGTATTTTAGGGTATTTTAGGGTGGTGTGGTCAGCCTACCTGGTGTACAACTTACCAGTAGTGCAGTGGGGTTGGGGTGTCTCCTCTGAAAATGATCGAACATTCAGAGCCTTGATCAGTGCATTTATCGATTGACAGGGTATCCAGGACGAAGAGGGGCACGGTCAATACCATGTCGACACCCCTGCTTGACAGCTGCACAGCCTAGCCTGAGCTGTACCTTTAGCACCATACACAAGCAACGCACCGCAGTAACTGCATTGCTGTCGAGTCCTGTCCGGATGCCGTTCAGGTTTCGTGTACTTCTCATGTACTTGCACACTGTAGTGCATTTGAAAACACATAGACGTGTGGATCAACCTGAACAAGAATTGTGTGTCGATTACTTTATTTCTAGAGAAAAGAAACTACATGAGCAGAGTTTTGAAAGAAAAATAAGTCCACTGGCGTCGAGAAATCCCCGAAAACTAGAAGCCGTCGCTGAAAATGGTGTATTCATTGTGTCTGTGTTATTGAAATGCACCACATCGTACTTGAAGTACAGGGTTGGCCAGAGAAATCCAACCTCATGAATAAAGTAGCGTCGTGTTTGAGTGAATAAACCAGTGTGTGCAGGGCTACATTATAGGGCTGCGTAGCACACGGTGCTATTTTATTCATGAGGTTGGATTTCTTTAGCCAGCATTATATAAGCAGACAGACTTCTCAGACCATGGCTGTATTTGTGGATTTCTTGTGCCTTGACTCTGTGTGTGTGTGCGCGCGCACGCGCGTGTGTGTGCGTGTGCGCGCGTGTGTGTGTGTGTGTGTGTGTGCGCCTGTGTGCGTGTGCGTACGTGTGTGTGTGTGTGTGTGTGTGTGTGTGCGTGTGTGTGTGTGTGTGTGTGTGTGTGTGTGTGTGTGTGTGTGTGTGTGTGTGTCTGGTTGGCCACATCTGGCTGCATTACGTTTATGGCATAAATCCCTGATGAAGGCAATCAAATCTACTCCTACTTTGAAGTATTTAATATGTATCTATCTGCTCTAGCACTGTTTCATGTATGGCGTTACCTTCACGTGCGAATGCATCTGGTTCCCGCGAGGGATGCCCTGATGAGGTCAATTTTCTGCACCATGTTTTCGCCAACTTACTGTGGTGTGGCGAGCCAGTAAGTGGGACCGTTACAAAGTCCTGCCGGAGTCGGGATAGGGGGGGGGGGGGGGATACTTGACTTCAGTCATCTTGGAAGCTTCCCTCTGGATCTCTCCCCCGTCTGCTGGGGAGATCAACACGATCAGTTTCTTATACCGTGTGGCGAGCAAGTGCAGTAGAGTGCGTGATGGAGATTTCTGAAGTTTGGGCCCCTGGAAAACCAGTCTACACATACTTTAAGAATTATGGTGTACTTGGCCCTAGACCTTGATGGAAATGGAAACAATTGCCAGTACAACCCCCCCCCCCCCTCCCCCAGATCCCCTCCCCATAAAACCGATGTGCACTTTAAACAGGTAATGTGTATAACAATCATGTTCGCAGTGAAAGTTCTGTCATTGTTGTCGGAATGGCTTACTGTCCTGTTCACTGGTTAACACAGGTGCTGCTATGCTATGATCACAAGTCAGGGATGAAAGTTGCTCTCAAGATAGGTGACGCAACCGAGAGGAGCGACACAGTTGTGCAGAGTGACTACCACGGTGCTTGCATTGTGGCAGCAAAGGACAAAGCCAAGACAGCCAACTTTTGCTTTGTTCGTGACGGCTTCTTCTTCAAGAAATGCTTCTGCATTGTCATGGATTTGCTGGGTCCTGATCTTAGCACGGTATGCAATGTCCAATCGTCGGATCATGTGACTCCAGTCTGACACTTTACATGGCTGCTTGTTACACAGAATCCTTCAGCAATTGTTCTTGAAATTGAAAATGCAATCACTATCCCAGATGGCTTAAAAGCTGCAACAAATGGTGGCTACTTGACAATTTCATGTTTGCACCCCTGAAGCAGTAAGGGGAAATATTCACTATTGTTGCGAAATGATAGAAGATTTGAAACATGGATGTTGAACCAATGAATAATGTAAAAAGGAAATGGACACATGGATACGAATTCTGAGTAACTGTCCGCCACTGTGACTAGATACAGTCAGAAAGTGCTACAACTACGCACAAAACTGACAAGAGTGCTGAGGCATTCAACGACCTGACACCTAACTTCAACACATCTCCTAAGCGCAAACCAATGGCCTTCAACCCTCCGGGTTAAAATTTCGGAACTCTTATCCGTTTTGTCCTTTTCCTTCTTACTGGAAGTACAATAATAGAAGAATTGGTCGCCAATAAGAGATTTACTCCATCTGTTGACCCTTGTCCTCTACATAATTATACCACTATACCAGTATGCTTGTAGACAGCTCAAGGGTCCTGACTAACTGGGCAGGAATAATTCGACCATGCATGTTAGAGATTCGTTACCCACACCTGGATGCTGTTGTTGTTGTATGATTGATTGCTCACTGCTCCAGGTCCTGAACCGTGCAGGATATCGCCGCATCCAATTGGAGTGGGTGAAGCGGTTTGCTAGGAACCTTGTCCGGATCCTATTGGATCTGGCAGATAGAAGTCTGATTCACGGCGATATCAGGCCAGACCATGTCCTCATGATACCAACTGGAGGATTTGATATCAAGGTAACTATTGATAGTTGCTATGGTTATCTGCTACTAGAGATGGTCAGGAGCGGATGTATGCAGTGATCAAGTGGCTGTTGACAAGTGCTTTAAATTCAAGAAGCAGATCGTGACATTGGTGTAGTGCATGAGGCTTGGGAGAGGGGGGGGCTTTAGGAATTCACTATCGTTCCTTATGAGTGTGATGTGACCAATGTTTTTCAACAATTCCTCACATGTGACCTTCTTTCCTGTTCAGCTAAACAACTGGACTCAGGTTTGCGATTCGTCTGTTGAGGCACCAAGACGCAATAGGAAACCCAGCTCCTACTGTGCACCAGAGGTCCTCATGGACATTCCTGCAGGTATGACATAATAGCAGATTATCACAGGGAGTAGGAGCTATACTACTCCATGCTTGAGGCAAAAGCACACAAACTAAGGATCTGTGCTAAAGGAGGCAAGAATGGTGTGATCATACAGGCATGGATGTGGGCTTGCCAATGGAGATTGGTGGTCTCCTATGAAGATGATCCCTTTTGAAAACGATCCTAAACCATTACCGTAAAAGTCCATAAATAAGTACAAAAGTCCATAAATGAGTACTATAAGTACTTACTTACTTTCGAATTTTGTGCTCACACCCGTACTACTACTTTCGGGCACAAACTTACTTTCAGACCTGACCACTTGTGTGTAGACTTGTGTGTAGTGAAGAAGTCAGTTTTTTCATGTATATGTACAAGGTAAGCGCTGCACGTGCGAACCGTACCGGTACTTATTTCTGGCAGTATGTTTATTGGGCTGAACTTGACTTCAACAGACAGAGTCAAAAGGATGAAGGGGGCATTTATTTCGGGCAGGTATTCCGGCATTAACGAACTTTTACGGTATTCCTATTCTCGCTGGACTGTGACATTCCCCACCCATATGAAGACATAAAATCTATTCTTTTTGTTGTACCATAGGAGAGCAAGAGTGTTGTTACCCAACACTGTTCAATTAAAACGGGAAGGATATTTTTTGTGCTCTTTGTAACATTATTTTGCTTGTTGTGTAGTTGCAGCCAGTGATATGTGGAGCGTAGCATGTATCATTGCCGAGATGGCACTGGGTTATCCTCTCTTCGCTGGCCGGAACAAGGTTGACATGGTGCAAAGCATTGCCGAGGTGATTGGCTGTCCCGCAACGCCTCTAGATCCAAGATACCTGTCAAGACACGATAGGCAGTGTTACGAGGGCAAGGTGTTCTTCACACAAGACAATAATCCCATCCATAGTGTGCAGATGCTCGACTCCATTACCAAGACTAGCAAGACATTGGGTAGAATGATCAGACAGCCCAATGGGACAAAGCGATATCACCTTACCCAGGGACACCCCGGCACAAGATTTCTCCGGCAGCTGTTTCCCTCGGATGCTGATTCTGGGCCATTCGTTGACTTCCTTAAGAAGTGCTTTCAGTGGAAACCTGGAGACAGGATTACAGCTATGCAAGCCATGCAACATCCTTGGCTGATGTCACAAGATATTCACCCACCTATGCAGCAGCTTGATCTAATATCGCAGATCAGTGAACCGTTTGACCCGTACACCGATGGCATTCCCTTCACAGAGTCCTCACCAGCAGCACGTAGAGATGGGGAGCAATGGGCAAAGTCACTAATGGCCAGGTATGCAGAAGACCCTGTGCAAGTGGTAGAAAAACGCATTGCAGAATTACGCGCAGGTACAACTCAGGCCAAAGCAAAGACGTTGGAAAAGCCCGCCAAACGAAGGTAATTCTTTGACTGACTAACACATCTGATATGGTTGGCAGTGCAACCGGTGAGGACCGTATCAAGCTTACTTGCCCGCTCATTGATGTTGTACAGTTTGGACACCGTCTGCACACTGCGAGTAATCCCCTGACTGTACTGCATCTTTGCTGATCGGAAACAAAGTGTTCTGCGGTGTCTATCCACACTCCACTGCCACAGTGCAGTCCACTGTATCTGTGCATCTGACAGGCTATCCATACTCCACTGCCACAGTGCAGTCCACTGTATCTGTGCATCTGACAGGCTGACAGGCTATCCATACTGGACCATAGTCAAACTACAGTATGACATACTGTATTGTTGTGGCATCATCATTGCACAAGTCTTGATTTTATTTTCGTATTTAAATATATTAGCACACGAAGAGACGAAGCTAGTTGAAAATCTGATGAGATATTTTCAACTAGCTTTGTCTCTTCGTGTGTTAATATGTTTCCCTCCGACTAAGTCTCTATTTAAATATATCATTTTATCCCTTTGCTTGAAATGTTGCCTGGAATTTCAACAGTACTGGTACAATGATTGTAAACGCCGCTATTTCGAAATGAATCTCTCCCACAACTCATCTCCCCTCCCCCTCGGTTACAAAAGTTGTGCCTTAGAAGCGGACTTGCAGCCTTGTCTAGCAGCACGCGGACAAGATTTGTGCCAAGATCAGCAATCCTGGACATAGTGCATCAAAGGTCAAGACAGGAGTGACATAATTATATTATCGTACAAGTACATTATTTTAAGGAGGTTCGCGACGGTTAGCGCCATGTTGGATTTCCGAATTTTTTTCTGAAAAATAATGCCTTTCGGAGTGGAAAAATGGGACGCGATCATGCACAGAAAATAGTTTGACCATGACTTCGCACTAAGTTCGCAGTGCTCGAGTCGGGACAAGGTTTGGAGGAAGAAGCTCAGCCACTAGTGGACTTGCGGATTTGTTTTGACATTGGCGGTTTTTGGATAGCTCGGTTCTCCTGCCGACGTGTCCTGGAGATGAAGACGCGGGAGAGTAATCCGTCACCCACGACGCGGCCTCTCATTCTGCGTACTGGACGATTCAAGAAGCCGAGGAGGGGGACGCTTCGCAAACTCAAACGATCGATCGAGTTCCTGAAAAACGGAAAGGGCGATCTCCATCACTAACGCCACTGGATTCGACTCCCGCGAAGAGGTCGTTCAGTGCCCCTCTTCACGGTCGACGAATCGTTCATCTCAGGTATCTGGCTGTGGGATTGTCTGCGTGCCAGAATCCTGGATGTGGCAAACCTCTGGCGCTCATTGATTGCGTTGAAGAGAAGAGGTACGACCTGAGCAGCGTACTTGTCATTCCGTGTCAGCAGTGTGGGATGGAGAATTTTATAGATACAGATAGCCCTGTAACTGCTCAACACCCTGGCCCCCGTGCTTCCACAAGCAACACCAAAGCTGCTTTGGGTAAGTGCGTTTTTCAATCTCATAAGATTTACTCATGATATTTGGGAGTCATTGCCACCCTATGGCTATGGAAATGTATGAGGACACTGTATGCGCGGCGGCCGCGAGCGTGTGTGTGTTTGCATAGACCTGCATGTTTGTGCATGTGTGCACCATATGCATGTATGAACATGCACATGCATATGCGCTCATGTGGACGTGCCCTCGCACACATACTATACACACGTGCGTGACCGCTCCCAGGGCATGTTGGTGTTACATGTGTATGCGGGTATCTCCACTCATGCACAAGAGTGTGCACATGCATGTGGGTGGGTACGCACACGTGCGTGAATGTATGTGTGTGTACGCGCACGTGTGTTCTATTGCGTGTGAGAGCATGCATGTGTGTGTGTGTGTGTGTGTGTGTGTGCGTGTGTGTGTGTGTGTGTGTGTGTGTGTGTGTGTGTGTGTGTGTGTGTGTGTGTGTATGTGTGCACGGATGTGTGTGTCGATGGTGTGCATTTTTGTGATTGGTGAACACTCTGATCCCTAAACCGCGATACCGGAGCTCCCAAGCTACAGCCTCAGATTGATTTATAGTTCATCGTTGGGAATGAGTTCGCTGCTCATGATGCTGTTGCGGATGTTGCGGCCCTAGCTGAAATTGTCGAAGCTCGCCCTGATGCCAGTATCCTGTAGCACTCTGTCACTTTTGCATCAGCATGTTCGGCGATGGAGTTTGCAGAACATCAGCAAAAGCGGCTGGCCACCCTTCAATCGTTGGTCCAAGCAACGTGCTTCTCTAAATCAGTTGCAGTGCAGGCAGCTGCCAGTGGGTTGGTGATGAAGCACTTTGTCTTGTCCTACAAACGAAGTGGTGAGCCAGCCATTTCCAGACTGATGAAGGAGCAAGTCGGAGGTAAGAAGCGGGTGACAGTCTCAAGAAAGATTATATTAGTGGTGGCTGAACACCTAGCGAAGAACCAACAGCAACCCAACTGTAAGGAACGCCCTGTGGCACAGTGCTTCACTTGTTTGTGCGCACCATAAAATACCATCATTTTTGCCAGTGTGGGGACACGTTCTAGCTCGCATAGTTGAAGAACAAGAGGACTCAATGTTGTCTGATTCGTTCCAACATGTCAGCTTTCATTGTAGTTTGATATGGGGCAGTGCTAAGCGCTATCATAGCTACATGTACATGTATCACAACCAAGTGCCAACAGGAGAGTAATCATGGAGAAAAGTACCTATCGATAATGCGTGCACCCAGGGTTTTCCGGCAAATTTACTAGTTCAGCTATTCCATCCTTGTATTGTTCTAAACGCCGAGGGCTCTAGTGAGTTTATGCAACACCTATTAACAGCCAAAAATCCAATACGTTATGACCAAAGCAGCAGCAGAGAAGTACAAGCAATAAAGATACGTGAATTTACCAATTTTAGGCAAATTTTGACAGTTTTTTGGATTTTTCTCCAGAATATGCACGGTGACCCCTATTTTCGCCGCGGTAAACCTGTTCCAACCCACTTATAGAACGTGTTTGAAGTATCCACATATGGGGCAAACTCAAAAATAAGCTGCAAAAAATATTCAAAGTTTCATTTTTTGCGTCTTTTTGTTCTTCTCCAGGAAATGACGACCTGGATCCCATCATCAACCAAAGTGTACATTTTTCGGTGTTGATATCATCTTAGTCAATACCTCGAACAGTCTGTAGAATTTTATGTCATATTTTCTGTCCTAACTGATGTTATGGTCGATTTCTCATCAATTTTGGGATTTTGTGTTATTTTGTGTCATCAAGGAAAATTGTGTTTTTGGCAAGACCTATTCGGGCAATTGAAAAACTGATGTTACTAAGCGAAAATATAAGGCTGTACCTATTCAAACCTGATGTCAGATTGGGCTGATGTTGAAATTAAATTTTTGGGGCTAACTGTCCCGAACCCCCTTAAATAGAAACCACGGTGTAGTCTTGGAAATCTGTTGTCAAGACTCAAGAGGGTTGATCGACCATAAGTTATCATAAGAGAATCACCATGATCACCACGCCGGTACGATGTAGACCGAGGCATGCCATGCTTGTACACACTGTGCTGTCCCTCCAGGTAATCGAGATTCCACGGATGCAAAAAATTTCGGGTTTTTAGCCAAAACCCGCGATTTTCTGCAAAATCAGCGATTTCCCGCATTTTGTTGTTTTCTGCACTTTTTAACATCTTGATGCACGTTTTCATGCAGGTTATTTGCGCAGTACGACTCGTACTACTCCCGAGAAGATCTACTGCGCAAATAGCGATTCTACCGATGCAACAAATTTCGTGATTTGGTCCAAGTCATCAATTTTCTGCAAATAATTCTGCGAATTCCTGGCAAGTTCCGGATCTTTGCACACTTTTCGCCGCATTTTTGTTGTTTTCTGCCGCAACTTCTTTCGCAAGTTTTCGAGAAATTTTCCGCAAGTTTCCGCAGGGACAGACTGCGGGTGTGCAACTTTTTACACTGCAGTCTGCACTGACCGTAGCAATGGGGTACTCCATGGTGACCGAACTAGTCTACATGTAGCCATGACAAGTACGGCATACCCATCCATCTACATCATTACATGTAGTTCATGTCCTTGCTACTGCTTGCCATGGCATGGTGCAGGATGCATGCAGCATGTATTTCGGATCTGGTCATGTTCACTGAGTGTTGTGTTGTTTCAGCAAACAAACCTTGGTATAGTAGTAGTGCGAATACTAGTATGTACTAGTAGTAATATGCACCCTGTGCTCTTCTGTAGCTCATCCGGTGCATCACCCAGTTTCACCCAGTCTGGTATCAAAATGATGAAGGCGAACTTCTCAGTAATATGTACACTCTATGCGTATGACTGCTCTCCTCCCAAACTACCGCAGTGTGTACGATGTCATTGCACATGACTTCAATGAGTTGTCAGTTCAGTTTGCTTTGTGAGAGCGTGGTTCAATATTGCTGCTGCCTTGCCCGCTAGTATACCGCTGCAGGTAGTGCACTACTGTGACTGGTGCACACTGGCATTATACTGTCAGTGTTACTTAGTCTTTGCAGGGAAAAGGTGGCGTATTCACTATTCAGGCTACCTGGTGATTCCCGTGAAAACAGGGAAACAGGGTCTGGGAGATAGCGAAATACTCAGCTACATGTAGATGGTGACTCCGTGAATACCAGAACTGCAGAAGGTACATGTACACCATGGTACCGCTAGGCGCTAGCCGCTAGCAAGTAAGTCAGTCCATTTGCATGTCGCTGTTCACAATGCTTGTTGTACTGTGACTGCCGTGCAAGAAATCCCAGCCTTCCGTACCTGTTTGAGCTAGTCGAAGCGTTCTCCGGAACACACCAGTTCCGTTGCTCTATGTCAATGAGCATCTCTCTAGTTTGAAAGAATATAATCGATGATGGATATTGCAACAATACAATTATAGGGGCAAATGATATCGCGCGTCGGCACAGTACTTTTTTTAAAGGTGCATATTATGACATACATATACCATGATACATGTAGTCATTGGTAGTACCGTGTAGCCATGATAAGAGGGAGGAATTGCTACTCGATCATGGAGTCCATAATTATCCTCCTAAGCTGATATTTTGCGAAAGGCACAGCCGACAAGCCCATGGTTATGAGGATGTGGGAACTTTTACTCAAACCTTCTTTATAAATTTCACTATAACACACATAGCCCCCCCCCCCCCCAGTCCACATTCCCTCTCCGTTTTTCTTTCCTTCCAGTTGCATATTCCTTTCTGCTCTGTTTTACTTTTCTCTTTTCGTCCGTCCCTCTGGATATTTGTACTGTTGAGGCAACGAACTGCAATAATCAAAACCAAACGAAACCAAACTAAGCACAGAAGCCACTGGAATTGGTGACAAGGCCTTTCGTACCATTACTCTTCAAAGTCATTGTTGCCATAGTGATAAAAGCAGCAAACATGTCCTTTATCTACAATGTAGGTTTTGGCGGTCAGAGCAGTGACACAATAGCACCTAAGAGAGCGGAATGGGTGCCAACTACAATGCACGTAGTGAAACCATTAATACAGACTGAGAGTGTGAGAGCATAACATCAAACAACAGTCAGGAATACGGTGCTACAAGGTCAACAGATTGACAACTGTCGCACGTACTTCTTCTTCTGCATAGTGCACACACAGTTCAGGTTCCAGCTTTGCAATATGCATCATTGGCATTGTAACGACTTTGAAGAGTATTGTTTCGTCAAAACATCCAGTGGCTTCTGTGATTTATGTGTTAGTTTGTTTTCCTCCAAGAAAGTATCAACTTTCAATGTTCTACCAGCACAAAGTCACATGACTGGGATGAGATCCTGAAGCAAAGACTACGTGTATGTCAGTATGGAACAATGTACACTCATAGAAGGTACGTAAGGTACCCCTTAGGCGAAGATCATTATCATCATGTATAATAAACGATCACATGACTGTCTGTGCAGCCTGTACAGCTGTGGGCTGCATCATTTAGATGATTTACATTGTACTCGTACATCATTGTACTTTGTTCGCCGCTTTCCATGGGCTAATGAATATTCACACTCCCGGCATGCGGTAGAGCTGCATGACTTCTACCACGTACAAGGCTAGTATTCTATTAATTAGTATTATGTACCTTTACCTACACTTCACGCATATGCTATACAGTACATGACTGTATTCAATGATGCTATTGTGTGCAGGGATATGGGGAAGGTACATAACATTATTGCTGCTATAGGATTACTATCACACTGACTAGCAGTGCCATGTCTAGAAAGCTGGTGCAAGACGGTGGACGTAATATCAGCCAGTCACCGCCAGTTTAAAAATTCGCTCCTATTCGGCTATTGACTGTGGATTGCATGTACAGGTAGCACCGCGTCCCAGTGTACAGTCAATCGGTCTTGCAGCGCCCGGCGATAGTGTACTAGTATACTACTATTACTAGTGCATTCATGGCACTGAGTTTCACTGGCCAGAATAGACCGTTTAGACGGCATGACTGCATGGATGACCAGGCCACACTGGCCTTGGCGTCACCTTTTGTTCTGCGGCCTTGTGATATACATGCACGCGTTCAGTCCATGATAATACATGTAATTATAATCATTCCCGGCATCCCCCTGGGTTCCATCGGAGCAATGGGGTTGGAAAAGTATGATGGGATCGAAAGCGGCAAAACATTGCTGTGTGTTCGCAGACAGAATGATGCCCTGAAATGGTGCCAATGCACTGTTCCCACACCGGTACACAGACACACACACACAGACACACACACCATGTGCCACACACACACACACACACACACACACACACACACACACACACACACACACACACACACACACACACACACACACACACACACACACACACACACACACACATACACACACACACACACACACACACATACACACACACACACACACACATACACACACACACACACACACACACCACATTCTGCATATTTATGTTACTATGTGAGGCAGTCGATAGTCGATAGTCGGCCATCCTTTCTGTCATTCTTATAGATCTGAGTGCTCGCCTCACCACCAAGATCGTGCCATCCCTTCTAGTTCCTTGCTCTAGCTAGACGGGTGATCGGTCTTACCAATGGTAGGCTTGGTCTTACTGATAAAGACGTGAAGGAAAGGAAACTTTCCCTATCTTCGGTGCCAACCGTAACTACGACTATAGCGGGCTGTAGAGCTTAATGAGACACCAGAAAGCTCACAGAAAAAAACTTAGCCGGAAGGAGTATCACAGTAGGGCTCAATGACAAAGATTGTCGTTTTGTTGGCGAAAATTGAAAGTCCAGGACTTGCTTGTGATGGGTGCACACAGAGTACGAGTACAGTGCGCATTCGTCAGCCCACAAACCCAGAATTGTGATCATTCAGCCTGACCTTCAGCCGTGATCTGGAAAACAAAAGCAGTGAATACGTCGCGTAGTAAAATGCGTCCATTTACATCATAGGGACACACCGGGATATTATCAGGGCATGCATGTAAAACACATTACTCTAGTCCTACCAGTGCCAGGTACCAGCTGTATTTGCCGCTTTGCATCCGTTGGTGGGATTTTATAATACAGTGCATTCTTGGTCGTCAACTGTAGCATGCGGTCAGCAGAAATGTAGCGCCGTTACCCATATATGTAGCGCCGTTACTCATATATGTCCAGTGTACAGTCATGTCTTGTGTGCCGCTCGCGCACTCGTATGGTGGTTGGGCTTACTTTACAAAACTAGAACGTTGCCACGTTTTGAGCTAGATGTAGTAGCATCCACTGATCCTATAGGAAAAGTGGAGAGTAACATTTTGTCCGAAGGAGTGATGAATATTCAACAGTCAATGCCAAACTGCTGGTCAAGTCAAAAGTTCACAAAAGTATGCAGGCTACAAAATCCGTTGGTTGAGAGTTGGTATTTGTGCGTTGACTCCAGATGCCTTTATTGATTCTATTGATTCTATTCCTACCTAATTCTCGACTCGTCCTTCTCACAACACAACACCATGAACCGTAAACTCTAAAAACGTAAAAAAACAGCATGTGGTCAGTGTATATTCGGCCGGAAAGTACAGGAGTACGTCTTGTGAAATGTACAGGACTGAGGTCGGAGCAAAGTAGTACAGAACTTGCAACACGTTCCTTTGCCATGGTCCATGTGTTCTATGCGATGCCTTGTTCATTTGCATTCCTGGGGAGAATAGTACAGTCGACAGTGGTCTTCGTTGTCTTGTACCTGGAGTTTGAATGCACACTAATCCGGGGTTTGCCAATGACCAGCTGCCCACCAGATGCTCATGATTGCATTGATCGGATATCCCCGCACTCAGTTCAGCGATATTATGTCGGCAGAGGGGTGGGTCACGTCCCGAATTCTTTCTCCAAGAATATTCCGATGATTGTTCTATTATTGGCCATTTTGTTCTCTCCTTTTGCACCGAAAATTTGTTCTACTAAGCGTGCTCGATATCCAGCGGAGCTGGTGTAAGACTCGAAGTCTAACCATGCCGGACTGGTTGTTGTCATCAATGTTCATACCCAATCTACATGTGCCTGAACGTGGACAGGTACCTTACGGCACAGGCTATCATGCAGCAGCATCACCTCTCTTCCAAATCATCGCAAATTTTGAGAACTACTTTAGCTGGCCGCGCGGGCGGCGAGCTAACCAGGCTCTACCTATCACCTCACCTTGCACTTTACTGCAGCAGCAGTAGGGTATATAAACGAGGAGACACGATCTTCATCGCCTAGTAGTAGATAGAACAAGACTAGTACTAGATGCGAGGAAGGTCCACAGAAACACTGTATACCATCCCTTGTTTTCATGCAGCAGTCTATGCTAGCTAACAATGATGCCTGACAGTATGCCTTGTATGGAAGGAAGCAGAGGAAACATGGCGCTCAGTGGAGGTGATGCATGTGTTCAACAGCAACAGGTCGCAAATGCAAGTCGGAAACTCCAGTCCAGCTTACAAGATGCAGCGAATGTGTGTTCAGTAGGAGGCGACACACCAGTACTAGCACCAGATTTGGATCATACAGACGGTAAGACCATAATATCCAGTCCTATTTTCTTATGACTTGTATGAGTACGTGGGATGAGTGAGGTGCGTCATTGCGCTGAATGTTATAAAAACTATAAGTCATCAGAAATAATTTAAACATGTACCTTGTTCCGGTCAGCCCTATTGAAACCCGAAACTAGTATGACAATTTTATGAACTAACTTACTTGAAGTTTCGCAGTTTTCATTTCCCGCCGGCTTGGATGTACATGTACAATCGTCATGTAGCACATTGTGCACAGGTGTGGTGCTTTGGTTGCTGCGTTGCTTGGGCACCAACCAGCAAATACATGTAATAATTGTATTGAGTTTAATCACCACTCCGGTAGATGGCCCTCGTACATACATGTAGTAGTCGACGTAAATGAACATGATACTTTCAATGTAAAGCCTACACTAGCCTACAGGATGGGATTAGTATAGAATCTTTCGTGAAGGCGTGCTCATACAATCAGACGCTGTTTCGTGAGTCATTACTTCTTTCCAGTCAGTATCACCTGCATGCCAGTAGGCCTTGGCATGAGGCTTTGTCGCACTGGAAACAAAAAAAAACTGAGTAGTCTTTGGTAGTGAGTACTATCGTTACATGTAGTCTCCTTGTACACGTACTATCCGAGATGGATGGATGAGAAATACATGTAGAAAGAACTATGATGGGTATCAATTATCGAAATTACACTGTAGTTACGACGGGTGGTTAGTTCGGAAGTAGAACATGATAATTATAATCATAATAATTATATCTGACTCGGCCACGTAGAAAAACATCAACATCACGATGTGTTCCCTTGAACATATAATTACTATACATATTTATTACAACATCTCCAGACTCAGTGGAAACACAGGCCAATGTGAAGAGAGTGTGTGATAGCCAACCACGGCGATAAAGATAAGCAGGGGTTACTGGTTCTTGGGGAACACCGAAGAGGAAAGAGTAGCAGAAGCAACAGCAACTCCGTGAAGAAAGAGGATGTCGATATCCAGTCATGAGCAACAGAGGCGCGAAGGATATGTGGGTAATAACCTACTTGTACATGTACATGTATGTCGTAGTACATGTATAAGGGGCGGCGACACGGATCTTGAAGAGGCGGAGTGAGATCAGATCATTAACTCCTCTGGGCCATACAGAATATACTTCGAAGTACAACAAAGAGATGGGAGCGAAGAAGAGTGGATGAGTTACATTTGGGGAGCAAGAGCAAGTTTCTAGTTCTTAGAGAAGAGAACCAATATTATTATATTATTAGGTGTGCACTGCGTCTATTTGATAACGGGGTTGTGTGAGCAAGTTCATAAAGGGTGGATGATGAGAGCATGCGGGGTTGACGGAGGAGGATTTTAAGGATATTATTATGGTGTATTTCAAGCTCTGCAGCACCGGACGAGGATAGTCCAGCCCAAGACCTATCGGTATAATCGAATATTAGGCGAAGGCTGAATAAAGAAGAAGCGAAGTTGATTGTTCCAACTAGGAACACACGCTTCTTGCCGAACTTGACACTTGGCTGACTCACGACTGCCATCCGGAGCACACGAGGAGCACGTCGCACCTTCCACTCGGCAAACCTTCAAGAAAGCACCACTCCCTGCTCAATACACAGTGTTTCGGGGAATTCACCCCTCATCAGTTGAGCTTGAGTAGACTGAGGAAGATTGTGCCTGAAAAGCACCACTTATATACTGCTCTCCGGGCCAAACCATCACCAGGGATACAAACTTACAGAGACGCTTTGTTTCCAGCGCGACAAACACCTCGTGAAGCCCCAGGTAGCAGCGTGAGCCAGAGTCGCTCATGGAGTTGTGCTAAACAGACGTTGAGAGCCAGAATAGCTATTCACAACGCTGTCACCTCCAACAACTAGTCGCACGTCCGCGTGAGGGACAACAATACTAACTTAGAAGTTGCGACTTCGGCGGTAATAGTCATGAAGTTGATTGTTCCAACTAGGACAAATGAAGCGTACAAGAAATTGGGAGGTAGGAGCAGTGGGCGGTGATAGAACTACTGCCACGGAGGATGAACTAGATTTTTGCCATATGTACAGTAATCAATGTGGAGCACCCAAGAGAGTGCGGAGTCAATAACAATGCCAAGGTGTTTGTGAGAAGAGACTACATCAGGTGGGGTGGATGAGGGATGTGAATTCCGGCTGGGCCGACAGGATATATGTATGTAGTGGAAGAAGGGTTGCGAGAAGTACGAGGGTCACACAGTCTTTGGAGAATAGTTTGTATCTCTCCGAAAACAGTTTTGACTACACTTGTACCTCTGTTACGTTTGACGTCGTTGGATCTTAGTCTACTCAACACCAGTACAGCAAATGATACACACGTTCTTGGATGGCCTATTTCACGACATACATCTCATTGATGCTACTGAAGTACCAGCACAGCTGTTGGTCACAGGTCATCACCATGATAATGTACCAGCAATCTTGTGTAATGTGATGCGCGGTTTCCAGATGTCCTCAGAGTCATTGACTTCTCACAGCTGTGAAGTGTTCTGGCCTTTGAAGGGAGTGCACATTTCCGACAGTGAGGACGTACATATTTCCGTTCTTTGAAGCTCTGCTAAGATCATGTGTTGCGACAAGCTATCGTCAGGATTTGCTTCGATGCCTTGACCTTGCTTGAAAGCTGCTTGTCAGATAGACGAAGCAGAACATCTTAGCCAATTTTGCTGACAGTGACAATTGCAATTAAATTTTGATATGCGATTTCGTAAACTCTGTTGATGTCGTTAATGAAGAGGTCATGCTAAAAAATACTCCATAAATTATCCCAAGCGATCCCATGATGTGGAAATCAGTTGCGGAAAAGGCAAGCATTTCGCTGTGCTACGATGTTTTTAAAAGTTAAACACACGACTCGAGTAATTTGTACTTGTTTAGCACCCCCTGCGTGAACTGCAGCCACAACTCCATGGTGTTTGCGCCAGTAAAAGAGTACGATCACATGTACATGTATATCTTGTGCTGAGTGACGCGAAATTTGGGCTATACCTCCACTTATACATGTATGTGCATGTACATGTAGATGTACATGTACATAATACACCTGTTTCAATGCATGGGCACCATCACACCTGCAGAGTACGTCATCAGTCTAAACTGAGTCAGACCAGTCGGGTGGGTAGTGTTGCCTTCCCGACACGGGGTTGTCCGGGCCAAAGTCCAATTACAGGCGGCCATCCATACATCTAAATATGTAACGGTATTCATGTACATGATTGTACATGTATGCATGGAATCTTTTGTAAGATGTGCCAATAGACTGTCGGGGTGGAACCCGTTGGTCCATTGCTCAGGATGATTATTGACTGCATATTCTCACATTGACCGACAAAGCAGCTAATCTCAGTATAATAGTAAATAATGTTAATAGTGTGTCATTAAAGTGATTCCACCTCCACTCTCTCGGCTCTCTGGCGGACCTCACACACCAGCAACATGACTCCAAGTTGTGGATACTGACAACATTTAATAGTGTGTCATTGACAGTGTAATCCAGTACACGTAGACCAGTAAGCGTCTAAAAGGAACAGAGCATCAGTGACTGTGCTGGTCTTCGAGATGGATTCCATTGCATAGATACTAGTGGTAACACACATTATGCATACTTACATGTATGCATGTACATGTACATGTAGAATCATTCAATAAAATGGCCAGCACTATGAGTATCCACGAAAGAGGGAGTACGAGTGTCCCTTATGCACGAGTTGCTCTCTATGATCTACTGTTAGACACATCACCGTATAGAGGTACACTGTAGGTCAGGACAGCAAGCTTTCTCCTCGCTGGCAAGTATTTAAAAAGTTCTGCAGGACATTTTGGCCATGAATGATGGCAGTGCCTGTTCAGTCTGGTAGTGATCAAGAGTCTCGAGGTGGATCGGTGGCCAAGCAGGAGCCGTACCCATTCAAACCTGTGGGGCATACTCAAGCACTGCCCTCACGAACCTTCTATAAACCGTTCTTTTGCTTTTGTCGTCGAGCAGTCCATTAAAGGCAACCGCTGGCATCAGATCGTGGCTTCCAAGACTCCTCGAAGCTGATACATGTATATATTGTAAACTACAAACCCGCTCTACCAATTTCTTCTTGAGTTGCACGCTGGTACTCAGGCTTAAAATTTGCAATTCGTTGTTGGTATTCTATCAACGGATGCATCAATCGCACGAGCTGCATTTGGGAAGTAGATCTACATTGTACGTAGGATATTAACTGGTGTACATTGTATATTATTGGTTTAATAGTACCCGTAACACCGTGACCCACTCTAGTAGTACATGTACTGGTAATAAAAATGATTGCCTCTACTCTAGTCGGGGTGAAGTACAATACTACATCAGTTGCACATAATTAGTGCCAGGCACACAAGGAGGTATGTAGTAGGCATGCGCACGTGTACGCGCCTCTAGCTCTGACGACCTGAGCCTCTCTATTCATACTTCGAAGTACAATCATGTAGATTACATGAGTCAGCCCACAAAACTGAAGTGAGGACGAAAAGTACTGATTGCCCATACCCGGACCCCACTCTCCCTCGCCACTTCTCCACCTTCTTCTGCTGGTAGTGCCCAGTGGCAGTGGTGTAAGTAGGCGTCAGTTGTGCGATACGGCAGCCAGGCAGGGGCCTGCAGCTAGCTAGCTGCTAGCTGGATGAGTATTCTCAAGAGTGTTTGTAGACTGTCGTAACTCACTACAAAAGTCAGTAGTAGTGTGCACGTGCGGTGCAAGTGTTTGTCTTTACCTGTCTGATGCGCTGGTAAGACCGTGGGCACTGCGCCGCCACCCCTTTGGGCCAAATATACAGGTACATTGTATCTGTGCAGTTCTTTTAAAAAGATTCACACGTGCACCACATGAAACCTTCTGGTACGGGGTAAGGGCCAGGAATGCATGACCGAGCGTTAATGATTATGTGTCCGCCGTTACCCGTCCCGAGGAGTGGGGTTTGGAACCTGATTTGTCGAAAGGGCGTTCCAACATGAAAGGGCGTTCCTACATTTAGGCGGTTTCAGAGTCAATCTTCGTGACAAATACATGTACATGTGCCTTTGAAATTTGAAAGGCACATCCTTACACGAATTAAGAGCAGATGCACTAGCAGTTACATGTACATGTAACTGTTATGATCATGTACATATCCACGTGATGTGTATGGCCGAGCGAGCGTGTGCTCCCTGGACTGGGGTTCTGGGATGCGCATTGACGAGGGACATGGAAGGGACACTGCCCCTACATTGTATAATGCATTAATGCAGACAGGAAGCATCATTTTCACTGTCTAGTACTTAGCAGTGAGTAGATACTGTAAATGAAGCTGGGGTTCGCACGAAAATTGACCAAGGGAAGAGAGATCCAAGGCAGAGTGAGATTGCGAAATGGCGGCAAGGCGGCGTATGAAACGACCTTGAGCAGCATCAAGGTGGGCGGTTGGCCGTGCAAGAGGATGATCCCACAGCAGGCGGTGAACGTTACGAACTTTGGGAAGGGAATTTACATGTTTATGTACATTGTATGTGCCATGTACATGTACATGTAACATGATGCTAACCGGATTAGTCCTAAAATAGTTCAAAGCATGCATAATAGTTAATACACAGGAAACATGTTCACGCACATACATGTATCTTTCTTCTGTACTGTGATGAAATCCGAAACATCAATACATTAACTACTTGTACACTATTGCGCAAGCTCGTCCCAGGGGCATCTCTACAAAATGTTTTCGGACTCGTTGTTACTTATACCCAGCGGCACCACGGAAAGATCACGGAAAGATCACGTTCGGTACCTGAGCTGTGTGAACACTGTTACATCATGGATATTTATAGACCCGGCGTACAGAGAAGAGAGATACCGAAGAATTCGTAACTCGATTAGCTACCGCAGACCAGCTTCAGATGTGAATGCTGTACAATAACCAAAACGAAACAGCTACTCAGCCAGATCAGGTGTCCCAGCGCATACATGTACAATGTAGTTGCAGTTACTTCAATCAAGCTGAAATAAATGGGCCATTGAAAACTAACTTCGTCCTGCAAGTGAGAGCATAATGGTATCTTCAATACCTTGTCAATTGTCACTCTGGAACTCTTTCTCGTTCACTGCCTGTAGCTATTGCTATTCCATTTTCCTGAAAACATTCATAGACCAATGTCCCGTCAATAGTACATAAACTCCGTCTATACAAGGTCCAAGGTCCGTACCATGGGTACACTCGTGTCGTGATCAAAAGATGAATAATTGAAGATGGCAACAGAGAACTACACTCGTGATCAATATAAACTTTGTAGGAATGAAGAAAACGCGATATCACCCTCTGGATATAATGTTTTACCAAGACATGGTAGACTTGAATGTCCCTTCAATATGAGTAGACGTCTACAATAGGACCTCAGATGTACATGTACATGTAACTATACAAGTCATGTACATGTACATGACTTGTATAGTTAGACTGTACACGTACACACAATGTACGTGTTCGGGTGCTTGACCGGTAGTACGGTGCCATTTATTATGATTGTACATGTAGATGTAGATGTGCTCGGACTACTCGGGTAAACTGATTACTGATTATCCACTTCAAAGCGAAGCAAGAGCATTGTTATTTTTGGTAGACTAAAATTGTGCATTTGCCGGTTGTGTGTATATGTGTGGACACTTACATGTACATTGTATTGTTCGAGACGGACATGATGAACGTGATAAACCCCAGATTATTGGCACATACACATACGCCACTCAGCAAAAAGGAGAGAGAGAGAGAGAGGAGGAGACTTGATGCAAATCTGATTTTCGCGACTTGTGATCCTCAACGAACGTTAGCATCATCCTATACTATAGGTCACACCGTCACGATAGTTCTTGTTTCATCCTTGAAATGTAGCGCATAAATTGTGCATGTATGTACATGTACCAAGTCGAGGTCAACGAAAAGTGATGTTTGTCTACGAGTACAAGGTTGTAATTGTGAAGAAAGTTTGAAAACGTCATTTGTTTGGTCGTAGCTTATTGCACTGCTTTGAATGCCTTGACGCACACAATGACTGATTCTTTTGTTTCTAGAAACTAAAAGGTCGCTTTATATAAATTTCACGATATAGTGAAACAATTGAGGAGTCTCCAATCACTCACTCATTCAAGGCAGTGAATAGACCCCAGTAACCTGACTATGATAATATAATGCAGGTTTTGCAAGTACATGTATTGTCAAGTACTCTCTCTCTCTCTCTCTCTCTCTCTCTCTCTCTCTCTCTCTCTCTCTCTCTCTCTCTCTCTCTCTCTCTCTCTCTCTCTCTATCTCTATCTATCTATCTATCTATCTCCCCCCTCTCCCTCTCCCTCTCCCCCCCCCCTCTCTCTCTCTCTCTCTCTCTCTCTCTCTCCCCTCTCTCTCTCTCTCTCTCTCTCTCTCTCTCTCCCCTCTCTCTCTCTCTCTCTCTCTCTCTCTCTCTCTCTCTCTCTCTCTCTCTCTCTCTCTCTCTCTCTCTCTCTCTCTCTCTCTCTCTCTCTCTCACTCTCTCCCTCTTTCTCTCTGCCTGTCTCTCCCTCTCCGCCTCTCTCTCCCTCTCTTCATCGCTCTCTATCTACATGTATACATGAGGCAGAACAACAGAGACCTACTGTAGTACTGGCGAATAGTATTATGTTGTTTTATAGTCTGATGAGTGTTTTTGAAACACGAAACTCGGAGTTACGAGAAAGATTTTTGGTCTCTGTTGTTCTGCCGTGTGCAGTACGCTCTGCCCGTTTTGAGGTATTGAGCACTATTTGCAACAAGGACTTAAGACACCTTGTGTACATGTACAGTGTACATGATTGTATACATGTATATCTATCCATCTACAGTCAACTTCGCTAATAACGACTGCGGATATAACGACAATTCGCGAATAACGACAGAATTGCCATGCCCAGAGAGCAAAGTCCCATCCCACTGTGGTACATTATAATGAGACTTCGGGTATAACGACACTTCGCGAATAAGGACACCTTTTTGACGCCCCGCCGAGTGTCGTTATAAGCGAAGTTGACTGTACCTATCACTGGAAGATTATACCCTTGGTAATGCTTTCAGGACATCACTTAGCGAACAGCCTTTGGGGAATACTAAGTACATGTACGCCATTGTTGCCATCGCAACTAGACGGCCAAGTTTTCATCACGTCCCGTTGTAGCATACATGTACATGTACGACATGTCATACATGACATCAAGAGTACGTAACCCCATGTACTCTTGATGTCAATGTACATGTACATGTAGATCTAGATGACTGTACATACATGTAATTGTTAGATTGACAGCATGAAACAAGGTGGAGGACACTGTGTTCGAAAACAGTGACCTTACTACAACCTTCCGCGGTTGGCAGAGCCCCGGTCCCTGCGGACCATTCCCGGAAGGTTGTAGTAAGGTCACTGTTTTCGAACACAGTGTCCTCCTCCTTGTTTCATGCTGTCAATCTAACAATTCCGTGAACTACAACAAGGTTTATCTAATACTGGTTTACCAGTTTTGTATTATACTGTAGACCTACGACTCGTATCATGGCTGTACATGTACATGTAGATTGTACTGTCATCGTACACATATCGTGTGTTTGTACAGTCAAATCTGTAGTAACTTTTGTTAATGTACTACATGTACATGTATGTTGTAGAGTTTACACGCTCATATCATGGATAATGTAGGGAACTGAGACCAAATTATCGGTTCACACTCACCTTCACCCCCTTCCAGTCTGCCATGCTAACATCACCCTAACGTAATCCACAAACACCTAAACATATAATGTAGTCTATGATTCAAACGTAGTGACAGATATTTCTCAATACCTGCTCCTCGCCCTGCGTGCCTAGCATATCATTATGCGGAGATGACAAAAGTCGTAGTCAAATGTTTCGCGTCTACATGTAATCAGACGTGGATCATAAGATGTGATTATACTGTATTATTTTGTTGTTAGATTAACTCGTTAGGATTGTGAGCTGAGATTTCTCGTGTCAGTGGTTACTGGTAGTGTAGCAGTAACTAGTTACGGGACCATTATCCCAATCTTTAAACAATCAAATATTACAAACATATTGTCAGTACTATACTTGCGCTTGTGTCTGTACCTGCGTACCGAAGTATAATTACATGTACATGCATATAATTAGAGGATAATTACAATAATTAGGCCAAAGTGAAGATTAATGGTTGTTCCTCGTTTGGACACGAACCCTCGTTTGGACATGCACGACCAGTGCCTGTTGAGTTTCTCAACCAGATTGCCCAAAAAATTCACGGTTCGCGTCAGCCTGTGACTCTGCTAGAGGCGGAGTTTTCCGGGAACGCCACCACCCTTCAAGGATCAAGGCGCAGATGCAGCTCCTAAAGCTGTGGGAGGTGAGTAGATCAGCTCACCAGCAAGTGGTCAAAGACCGAATATCCCATGCACTGCATCCATGTTTTCTCGTGCCAGGTCACGATTTCCCAACTAACGGTGGGTCGCAGCACGGCTGGAAAACATCCTTCCGCTTCCAAGCAGGACTTGAACCTGGTCCCCTCTGGTTCTCAATCATTGTCTTAGACCATCCCACCATGCCTGCCTGCAGATTGCCAATGCTCCCACCATATGGAGCGGATTCGGTTGACTTGTTTTCCTTTCTAAGGGAACTCAGTGTCCTGCCGAGACTTCCTGCATACCAGCTAGAACATAAGTTTGGACGAATGGAGATCAATTGAGTGAACGCCTTGTCAGCCTTCATCCCCCGACCAGGGCCTCCTCAAAGCTTCCCATGGCCAGGGGAACAGAGGAACAGAGAATGTCAGCATTGTGCTGCGAATACCTGATTCCTCTATATCCTGCACAAATAGAAACACATGCATAGGCAGCATTGTCAGGTGGATAACGCCACACCTCGTGTAGTCTTTGATGAATACATAAGATGTTTGCCTCTGTGAAATCTAGAAACGTACTTCACTATTCTGTTGTGCTGCATCAGTAGCGGTACTCGTAAAATTCTAAAGTGATTCAAGGCATAATGGGTGTCACGTGTATTGCGCCACTGATATGATTGTTACTGGTATGTAAACGGACCACATTGTAGCGGCGACATATTCCAGTACAGTGCCTGGGAACCTGGTTAGCCTGGAGACGATGACCTTATCCTGGTTTAGGCTTTGTGAGTTGGCAGCAGCAGCATACCGGTAATCAAACACACAGAAATTGCCATACATCAAGTCTACGCTCGACCTACAGATAGCCGTTCGTCATTGTTCGTCATTGTTCTTTCTTCTCTTTCTTAGCGCTTTTTCCTTTTCCTTTCTCTGTCTGATTGTAGGGATTGTGTCATTCGTAAAAACATGATCCACCCTGTGTAACACTAACAGAGCCGACAGCATGTGAAGTGCTTTAATAATAATTATTATTGTAACGGGGAATTGAAATGTCAAGTCCCCCGACACACATCCCCGACACACACCGGTGCCTTTCACCTAAGAAGTAATGGGTTTTTTTTTCAGTCAGCACTTTCACTTTCTGATATTAAGATTAAAATACTCTTTCTACACGTCCATGTACATGTACATTGTAGCACTATCTCTGAAGAATCAATATTTAGGCACTTGTATTCTGTCAGTGATGTTGCCGAAGTCGAACTATAAGAGTTGAAAAACTTGAAATACATGTAATGATAATGGAAGAAGCGTTGTCCGTGTGTCCAGATTGACCATTAATTAGCCGGAACCAGCGTTCCAACCATACAGTACATGTACCTGCATAGAGCGTATCATGATACATATTCACGCACGTCTAATTGTTCTGTGCAAACTTGCCCCTTACATGAAGTATATTTACGAAAGGTATTCAGTCATGCACAATCATGTACCAACATGTACATGTACATGTAGGTACATATTGTTAGATTAACAAGGTTGATCTAATACTGGTTTTTTAACCAGTGTTAGGTTATAATACTAGGTACATGTACATCAGGACTGCTGTCCGCTGATTGAGTTTTTCGCTCCTGCTCTTTTGTAGTTGAGCACTCTCATGTGGGTAGTATATTTGCAGTTTGCATTACGCAGAGCTCACTGACTTGTCGGTTTGAGCACTCAGCCGCTCAGGCCTAGTTGGTTTTGGAAATTAAATTCATCATTTCATTGCTATCAGGTTAGGGCTCGTTTTCTCTCTGCTGCGCTGATGAGGACGAAACAGCATTAAAAAAATACAAAAAAAAACAAAAAACAAAAAAACAGCATGCTGTCCGCAGGTAGAGTGTACATCAGGTACATGTACATATTCGGGACTGAGATATTCGTGACAGGGATATTCGTTTCTGGGAACGGGCATAATTTGATCAGTTTCGAGTCGAGTGCTGTGTCACAGTGTGTGACCTTTGCAAATATTGGACTCCTGAATCAGAATTCAACAAGACTGGGTGCATGTTATTCAGCACATGGCCATCAATAATTCCACTTAGTCGCTAGCTACATGTATCAGAATCGCCATTACCCCTAGTTTGCCTGGTTAGCTGGCCTTCATGCATGATTAGAATATACATGTACGCATAAACGTGCCGTTATCACCTGCCTGCGCCCGGACGATATCAATTCACGAAGAATAAACGTACTTACCATCTATATTATGCAATCTGCTCCATAGTTTAAAGTTCATGAATGTATTTTGTAACAAAGCTTCCAATCTCTCTCTTGTGTTCATGAATGTATGAACTTTTATCGAATACATGTAGGCAGAATTTGCAAGCACGCTTTGACTATGCGCGACATGATTGAAGAGGCGACCAGTTGTAGATCTACAAAGACTGTCCTTTGCAAGTCATTCAAACTGCAAAATTAGAGTGAAGAATGGAAGAGCGCGCGTACCAAGCAGTACCCAAAGATGGCGCTGTAATTTCCTATGCTCGGCCATAGGTCCGTATGGATACGCATATCCGTGGGCGACTCACCCATCGTACGTGTTTGTCCACACCGTGCCCACGTTACTGACACGGTCAAATTGCTGTGAATGCTCAATGCTGTATGTGGTGTGCCGATGCTTACACTATAGTGATGAGAGCCACTTGCGAGCATTGTTTGCTTAATTGTGCGTTGTAGCCTTGCGATTCGATACCACTTATTCTGGCCCTTGTATTACTAGTAGAAAGGCGGACGTGGGTTATATAAAGCCAAACCTTTCCATCTGGTCGTGGTCAGTTGGTTGAAGACGAGTTTGAAGACTGAACATAGTTTTCGCCGGTTATCAGTAGGACTACCAGGATGATTGAGTAGTGCTCCCAAGTAACGAACGTGAATTTGCCAGTCTGGATTTCACTTGGTTGGACCAGAATACCTGCTGTTAATTTAACCGTGTTTTCATCATTCCTTGGTGTAGGTGATCATTCAATGACGCATGTTACGCTGTCATTGTCATCTTCTGGAATATCAACTGTCCAAACCTACCCACGGTATTCGACTGCTTCAACCACTCTTGCAATGTCAGGACCTGTAGTACTAGCAGCACGTTCTGCTCAAGCAATGGCCGATTGTGACACATCCGCTCTGGAGCAAAGCGGAAGCAACAGGGGGATTGGCAAGTACCAGAGAAGCGCAATGCACCTGGCTGAACCACGGCAAGTTGAGGACTTTCTGGACCATTTGGAGAAACCTGCTCACGGTGGCTTCCAGTTTGATGGTCTTCAAGGTGATTTGTTGTCAGGCTCAGACAACTGGATTTCAGGATTCGAATCAACCACCGAGTCATTTCATTCTCCACCTTTGGCCTCGTCCTATGGACCACCGCAACTAACAGTCAGTAACACCCTGCTGCCGGGAACTAGCTACAAGTACTCGCAATCCCCATCAACCCACTCAATAGGACTCATCTCTCAGTATCCTATGCCCCCAATGTTCCCGGATTCTGCACTATCCTCAAGAAGGCTGGGAGTCACTGATCATGGGTCGTCAATAGACGCCAGTAATACTGCGTTTTGGCGACAACACTCTTCAACTGAACATCAAAAATCCCCGGGTTGCCCAGGCCGAAGTCACGATGAGACTCCAAGTCACACTCATCAACCAATGGGTGTGCATCAATTCCAATCTGCTTCTCATCATCAGGCGAGATTCAGCCCTAGGCAAATTCAAGGGGCAGATGGTATCTCATCAGCTATGCTCCCAGGAACGAGCGCATCGGCTAGATCAGTAGCAGCTGCAACACCTCCCTCAATACGTACGAGTGAATTTAGGCATCTAGCTGGTGCAGATAGTGGATCTTTTGGGTCTAGCTGCATGACACAGGAAAACCTTGATCGAGCTGAGGTTTGTCAGCTGACATTGCCTACTCCATCGCAGTCGCTCCCTTTGCCTGACGAACCGCACCCAAACACAGAACATGCAAGTATGTCCCCACTGCAAGCCTCCAGTCAAGGTATTGGTGACCAGAGTCCAGTATCAGCGGGACAAGCTCCATCTCAGAGCGCCTGTAGCCGTGACGATCAGACTGCAATCAACCAATATGATATCTACACAAGTAAGTACATGATTATGTTATCCATATGCGTACAAGTACATGACTATGTTATGTTAGTCTATCAACCAAGGTTTACCTTTACCAAGTATATAACAAGAACGGGATCGGGTAAAACCTCAGGAAAGACTTCAGATGCAACATCTTGTGCGAAGTGCTCCGCCACTAACGTGTTGTGGGCATGGAACACTGTGTGCAGAACAGAAACTCCGAAGTGTATTTTCCATTAGGAAATTTGGCCACCTGCCTCGTACTGCTCCACTAGCAAGGTCCCTGGTTCGAGTCCCGCTGGTGTGACTGATAATTTATTCTTTCTTTCGCATCTGGCTCGCAAGTGCTTCGGAGAAACAAAGAGCAGTACGAGGCAGGTGGCCTAATTTCATAATACTTATATACTGTGAAATTTTCCTTGAATTGTGCATCAGTATTTTCCATTGTAAAAGCTATTAAAATTGCAACAGCTAAGTCTATCATAAGTTCTTAACCACACGTTATTGCACATGTACTTTCGAAACAAAAGTCAGTACCTTACTAAAGTACTCGTAGCACGAAAAATATGAGTAACAATAATAGCTCATGGCCAGGAAGGTCCCATGTTCGAGTCCTGGTTGGTTTGCATTTTTCACTCTTCCCGCAGTTCGCTTTCCTGACTGATTACATTGAACAATAATACAAATTGCAATTTCAAATTTGGACTTCACGGAGAATTTCAAAGTTTTAGGAAATTAGAGGCCACATGCCACGTACTGGTCTTTTCTCTCCGAAACTCAACACTTGCAAGCCAGATATGAAAGAAAGAAAAAATCATCAGTCACACCACCGGGACTCGAACCAGGGACCTTGCTATTCGCTAGCAATCTCTAACCAACTGAGCTACACCTTAGTACAAGTACATTGAAGGAAGACCAGTGGGTTACAAGTTATCTGGTGCTGTCCAACTATAATGTGACCAAGATATTGGTGATTCTGAACGTGCAGCAGCTATCACAGTATAGATAAGTGGTATGAGCCTGAAGTACATGTACAATACAAGTATACGAAATCTGCGGACAGAACAATACAGATATACCACATAATGTCATTTCCCTGATACTTGTACATGTACATGTACGTGTAAGTGTGTAGCTGTAGTTGTGCCCGTACATGTCGTACATGACTTGTGAATTCCTGAAATAATTTAATTTCTTGTCTTCTCTTATTTGTACTTTTTAGGCTCAGGACAAATTCAACTCTGGCAATTCCTTCTGGAACTATTGTCAGACTCACGAGAACGTAACATTATCGAGTGGACGTATGAGAATCCATGGGAGTTCAAGATTAGGTCGCCGGCTGAAGTGGCAAAGAGGTGGGGGAAGAGGAAGAGCAAGCCTGGAATGAACTATGAAAAGTTGGCCAGGGGACTCCGCTATTACTACATGAAGAAAATCTTGCAGAAAGTCGCCGGTCGCAAATACACATACAAGTATGTATGTCAAGTGGACGGATACCTGCGTATTTCCTGGGATGAGATAAGGCAGCACCCCTACCAAAGACGATTCCGCTTCACTCCCAGCGTTCTGACGAGCTCACAAGACGCAGTAGCAGAGGGCAGTGACAGTGATAAATCTTTACCTGCCTCACCATCGTGGATGAACGAGGCTTCAATAAGGTGTCAACCAGTCATACCAACCACTGCTACCTCCTGTACGTTTCCACAGTCAACCGGTCAGTATGATGATGGTGCTCGATTACTCACTCAACCAGAGCCTATCCCGCACAGGCCAAGAAACCTACACGCCACTCCTCAAGATTACTTTCCAACGCAAACAAGCCTGCCTTTTCCCAGCTCATTTGAGGACACGCATGTTCAAACGGAGACTACATGTACGTACAGCAGTCTTCCTAGCAATGGTCTCATACAGAAGTTTCTGAGTCAGTGACCGTTCAGACCATCGATATCGTTGCAGCATGAGGGGCACTGCATCTCGCGACTCTCCAAAAGATCCTCAACTTGTCGGCTGTGTAGTGATAATATTTGTTGGCCTTTGCAGGTGGTGCCTGTATTGGTTTGACCTTCTCATTCCTGCATTCACGTTTTAATTCGTTTGTAACATTTACTAATGAGAACGGCGTAACTCCTCTGCGGCCTCGTCATGATTGTATCTAGTTAGTTCCAGCACACAACCACACGCAGTCCTTGGATTCACAAAACAAAACTCAGTCCCTCCAACTCTTTCCAAATCTTTCCAAACATCAGATCTATTTTTTCTGTAAATCAAGATATATTATTTTAAAATACACAAAAATACCTCAGTTTCTCCAAATCTCTCCAAACATTCCATCTATTTTTCTGTCTATCAAGTTCAAGATCGATGGGAACATTTTATTGCAGGTTCGAACACATGTGCTTATGCCATGATATACCATCACAGTTGTCCGTACACAGACATAACTGCACTACAAACATGATGCCCCCATAGACATACATGTACATATCCATGCAGCATGTGTAGAGGATTCCGAGGGGAAGCTATGAATCGCAATTTCCATTCATTGTTGCTTCAAGTACTTGAAATACAACTGCAGCATTTACGATTATCATTCTATTTATTTTTTCTAAGTATCCAATCCCTAAGACTGATTGACAGCATTCCTATATATATCTACCAGATTAATAGCCTAAAAGAGTACAACAAACCTTGAATACAACTTGATTTTGTTTCTCTGTGGCTTGTGAATAACCCAAGCGGTGTTCATTGAAGTGAGCAATGGGTGATCTGGCGAGTGATCCCAGAAGTAACATATCCAAATGGACACAAAGAAAAGAGGCTGTTGATCACAAATGAAGATTTTATTTTTAGGTGAAATCACTTCAGTTAGTTACAATTACTGTTTACCATATTCCGGAGTATAAGCCACACTTTGAACACTCAAAATTCACCCAAAAAAGGGGTGCGGATTACACGCCCATGATGAAATTAACGGTGATACATAGAATAGATGTCTGCATTTCGTGGCGAAAAATGGGGGTGGGGGGGGGGGGGAGGTGCGGCTTGTACTCCGTAAAATATGGTAACTGTATTCAACATTTATTTTATAGGATGCGGAGTGATGGTGTCTCAGCCATACTTCTTCCTTTCGATACATGACCGACAACGCAGCCCTCATCGACCTACAAACCCGCCAACAGCGTATTTCACACAATCAGTATACTAGTAGATCTACATGTACAACTGCCGACAATGCCCGGTTGAGTCGTTCCCTTCGATTGACATCTCCATTTCTCGTTGGGCCCTTCAATAAGATATTGATATTTTGATATTTATTATTTAAAGGATTTCCCAAAGGCATAGCCGAGATGGATGTCGGCTATTAGGGCTGCAACAAAGGTTCGAAGGTGCGGTTACTACTTCGAAGTAATCCTTTCCGAATCCGAAAGAAGGAAGGTTGCATTCAAAGGAAGGTTCGAATCCTGGTTTCTGAACATGCACAGTCTCAACATCGACTTTATACTCGGAAATGCATGTACATATTATAAAGAGCATGAAACTCCCAGAATAGCAACAACAGATTGAAATAGTAATACCTATCCGCTGGTTGCCTTCAAGGTTTGTACGTACTGGTAGTTTATTCACGCATAGATTATAATAATAATAATTATATTGTCAGTCTACATGAGATAATGTGTATACGTATGCCAGGACAAGTGCTGCAAGATGCTAACAGTCATAGACACAATAGTCCTGGAATGTTAGAACTTTCATTTGTTCAGATTAGAGGGATTCTCCAGCCATTTAGAACATTCGCTGTAACCCTAACGCCTATCAGGCGCCACGTGTCAATGGTAGTTGTCGGGAGTTGTATACCTGAGATCATGTATTTTGTATCGTCACTCGCGGCAGGTCTAAATTGCATATTGCTGTTTTGGAAGCATTTTGTACATTCGTAAGCCTGTCTCTTGCCCTATCTGTTCAAAAAGAGAGGGTGTTATCTTTGGCAAATTGCAGTTATCGTTCGCTTGCTCTCGTGAGTGTGTGGGTAATGCCACGTGGCCTGTTCTTCTACCTCTTCCCCTTCTCACCTGCTGAGTGAAAATGTGTCGTTTTAGACACCTATTTTTCTATTTTCAGTCTCGGTATAGGAAGCGTTATATTCAATTTACAAGTAATTTTTAGGAACTATTATTTTGACGTTGCATTTACAGTTAGAATATTCTCATTATTCCCTGTACCCTGTCGAGAAGCGAACAAAAACTTTCGTCAATTTTAAAATGGAAGTTTCCGGAGGAGGAAGGAGGAAACTAGTGTAGTTATCACCAACCCTCACCGCGCCCAGCTCACGCCGCTACGGCGTGCGACCTGAGCTGGGCGTCCTGCCCAGTATGGAACTGTCCTCAAGCCAGTCACGTATTTGGCAGCCCAGTGAGCTGTCTACCGGATCGCAGCGTTTAGAAGCGCCAAATGCGGCAGGCCGGCGGGCGACCGGCAAGGCTGCATTCGCATTTGGATCACCGAAGTGATACAGGTGCTTCGACGGCACTCCGTGGCGCATCAAGGAGGCATCTGGGGCCCAGGCAGCCCGCCCGTAAGCGCACCACCGTATCAGCAAGAGTACATATTCTTACATGACACGTGATCGTTGCCGGGGCCATGGCCAATAGGCGATCTTCCCGCCGCGGGCATAATCAGGCCATCAGGACCGTTTGACGTCATTTCGGGAATAATTTTTCGACCTTTCGACCTTTCCACCTTTGACCTTCCCTAATAATGTTCCTTCGCGCTGTAAGAAATCAAATCAAGCACGCTCTGTCTGTCATGATGGCTGAATCTTGCCCTTGCCTGCAGCCCTCGGGCCTACGGCCCTTGGGCTGCAGGCTCGGGCAAGATTCAGCCATCATGACCTCCTGAGCGTGCTTGATTACATACACCTGGGTTATGTACTCTTGGTATCAGGTATGCGCAGGTGGAGCAGCAGAGCAAGATGTGTGCCGGACACTCACCATCATCCGGTCGACTGCATGGTTGTGCGACTTTACACAGCCGTCACTCATCACTTGCTTTTGCTTGCAGAAGGCCAGAATTTTTTTTCCTCTCGTTTGCTCTAAAGCTAGTTGGTTTACATGGTTTATACCCGTACCTGAGCATGGATCCTACTCAGCAGCGGATCGCTGGTATTCCTCGTTTGAGACCGCGGCGACGGCAGCGTCGGCCCTGACCAACAAGCCTCGGGCGATGAGCATGCCGACCGAAAATGCAGGCATGGACACTGTCGTGCATGACCAGTTTAGTTGAGTTCCTTGGAGGCGCTATGATGCCGGCCGGCGCATGTGTTGGCGCACGGGAGACGATTAGGACAATACGGCGTGCGGAATACACAGTACTTCGAGCTGGCCACAATGCTTCCTTCCTGTCCTGCCCACACGCAGCCAGCAGCCAAACGTGTTAGAATCGATCAATCCGATGGCAATCACTGAGTGGAATTGTCATTGGCGGCTCCTCTTCTGGCAAGAGAAAAACTGAATCTTTAATCTACTGGGTCGAGGCCTGGCAGACTTTCAGAACCATCGCGCCTTGCAACACGAGCTTACACCCTCTGGGGCCCTAAGTAGTCCGACAAGAAATTCATACTGCACGGCGACAAAAAGGCAGTTGGAGCAGTCTGAAATCCGGGACGCCGAAATCCAACCGTGACGGAACTAGCCCGCTTCAGCCCCCGCATGGTAGCAGAACACAAGGCTTTATCTCGCTGACTACCCATATTACGTCCACGGACAACTCCGCTGCGGACGCTCTTTCACGAGGACAATTAGTCCATTTCCTCTCATCGGCTCCCTAATCCAGCTGCTGGACTCGGCTTAGTCCCGAACTCGTGCTAGGCGGGAGCAACTAATCATGGCAGCAAACCGGCTGAACTTCTTCTCAACCAATGCGTGCCTCCTTTTTCATTCGCTGTGTAGTCTATCTCTCTCAGCACACGTGGGTAAGCACGCAAGCACGCAAGCACACACACACACACCCACGCACACGCATACATACATACATACATACATACATACATACATACATACATACATACATACACACATACATACATACATACACACACACACTCTCTCTCTCTTTATCCTCCTCTCCTCCATCTCTCACCCTGCTTCGCCTCTAAGTGCTGTCGCTCCCCTCCCCTTCCTACTCGTACTAGGCGGCATTACACCAAGTCTCGGCATGTGGGGTCTACTTTGCTGTTTTGGGGCTTTGTTTGGACATGGCGAGCTGTTATCTTTTTCCTTGCGGCTGTCGTCGCTGTTGCAATTGTTGTTTAGATACCACGGCGAGCCAGCAGTAAGTGCCGGTGTTGGCGGGCTGGCGACCTTGTCTTACTTTCAGTAATTAACACTTTACCCGAGGTGCGACGGATTAATCTGTCACGACCGCGCAGGGCATATTGCAGACACGCGTATGTGCGTTACACACACACACACACACATTATGCGCACCCGGCAGGCAGGACGATTGGCCCATGCGGCTTATTCAGTTGTACTAGCGGAGGCAGGGGCAATTCCCCTTCGTAATCGCCCGTGCGGCGGAATACCCGGCGGCCTGATACGGCGGCGTTGCGAGCAAATGCAGGGGTGGTTCCCTTTTGAGCTCTGTTTGTGGCGGCGGCAGAGGCAGGGGCAGCGCCCCTAGCCCATGCGGCGGTTGACCCGGCGGCCCGACATGGCAGTTGACCCAGCGGTCCGATATGGCAACTGACCCGGCGGTCTGATATGGCGGCGGACCCAGCGGTCTTATATGGCGGCGGCTGACCCAGCGGTCTGATATGGCGGCTGACCCAGCGGTCTGATATGGAGGCTGACCCAGCGGTCTGATATGGCGGCTGACCCAGCGGTCTGATACGGCGGCTATGCGAGCAAATGCAGGGGCAACGCCCCTTTGCGCGTGTTGTTTGCGGCGGCATTGGTCAAGGCAGGGGCAGCGCGCCTCGCCTGGGTGGCGTTATGCCCGGCGCTGCGGCTATGTTTGCAAAACGCAGGGGCCGCTCCCCTTTGAGCTTTGTATGTTCACAGCTATGTTTGCAAGATTTAGGGGCAGCTCCCCTTGGGGCCGGGTACAGTTATGTTTGCAAAAAGCAGGGGCAACTCCCCTCCGAGCCTTGTATGTAATCGTTTACAGCGATGCTTGCAGAAAGCAGGGGCAGCTCCCCTTAGTGCGTGGTATGTTTACAGCTATGTTTGCGAGGAAGAAACAAAAAAAAGGGCTTGGAGCTGGGTATGTTTACGGCCACGTTTGCAAAATGCAGGGGTAGCTCTCCTTGGAGCTTTAGCTAGTTGACAGCTACGCGACAAAGTGCAGGGACAGCTCCCCTTGGAGCTTTGGATGTTTACAGCTATGTTTGCAAAATGCAGGGGCAGCTCCCCTTGGAGCTTTTAAAACTAGTTTACAGCTGTGCGGACAAAATGCAGGGGCAGCACTCCTTGAAACTTTGGATGTTTACCACTATGTTGGCTAAATGCAGGGGCAGTTCCCCTTGTCGCTTGGATGTTTACAGCCAGGTTTGCAAAATGCAGGGGTAGCTCCCCTCAGAGCGTTGTAGGTTTACAGCTAGGTTTGCCAAATGCAGGGGCAGCTCCCCTTGGAACTTTGGATGTTTACAGCTACATTTGCAAATACAGGGGCAGCTCCCCTTGGACCCTTCAACGTTTACAACTATGTTTGCAAAATGCAGGGGCAGCTCCCCTTCGAGCTTCGTAGGTTTACTGCTAGGTTTGCAAAACGCAGGGGTAGCTCCCCTTTGGAGCTTTGGATGTTTACAGCTATGCTTGCAAACTGCAGGGGCAGCTCCCCTGGGAGCTTTTGAAGTTGGATGTTTACAGGTGTGGTCGCAAAATGCAGGGGCAGCTCCCCTTGGAGCCTTGGATGCTTACAACTATGTGTGCAAAATGCAGGGACAGCTTCCCTTTGAGCTTTGTTGGTTTACAGCTAGGTTTGCAAAACGCAGGGGTAGCTCCCCTGAGCTTTGGATGTTTATAGCTATGCTTGCAAAATGCAGGGGCAGCTCCCCTTGGAGCCTTGGAAGTTTACAGCTATGGTTGCAAAATGCAGGGGCAGCTCCCCTGGGAGCATTGGATGTGTACAGCTATGTTTGCAAAATGCAGGGGCATTTCCCCTTGGAGCTTTGTATATTTACAGCTAGGCTTGCAAAATGCAGGGGCAGCTCTCCCTCGGAGCGTGGTTTGTTTGCAGCTGAGATGGGGAGTGCAACCGAAGATCTCCTTTCGAGCTTGCTTGTTCGCATTTGCTTTTTAGCACCGTAGCTCGGGCACCCAGCAGGTCCTGACTGGCCTCTAGCGCATACTCCCGGCCACATTTATTGCCTGTTGCAGTATAGGGGCCTCACCCCATATATTTTTTGGACGATCGGCGGGCGGGAAGCCGTCATCGACCTAAGAGGCAAAATACAAGAATAACTGAGAAACTAATAATTGTATACAACGCGCCAACCCTTTGGCTCTGTTGTCGGCTCTGCGGGGGGCACCCAGGTATCCCCCTCGTGCGAACACCACCCGTGGAAGCGGAAAAGCTGTGACGGCGTATTCAGTAGTGCCCAGCACCAACAGGACCTACCAATCAGGGGAAAGCCTAGCAGTCCTTCATGGCAATTCCCTTGGTAGACCCCCTCAAGCTGACACAGGATCTGGCCACCAGGAAGGGGCCTGGACGGCAGCTCCAGGTCACCGGAAGGTGGTCAGGGTTGACCCGCAAGAGATGCATGTGCGGTGGAGCCTGTGACTAAACGGCCACCCCTCGGGGCCAGAGAAAGCGGTCTTGAGGGGCAGGTGGTCCTTAGTTGGAGGCTTGCACCGCAAACTATGAATGTGAGACTGTCCGTGCCCGGCGAAGGTGTCCATAGTATCAGGCGGGTAGCTAGTCACACTTGTATCCAACACGACAGCCCTTCGGCTGTTGTCTGCCCGGCTTGGGGCGCCCAGGTATCCCCCCCCCCCCCCCCCCCGTGCAAACACTACCCACGGAAGCTGACAAGTCGTCAGCGTATTCAGTAGTGCCCAGCACCAGCAGGAGCTACCAACCAGGGGAAAGCCTAGCAGTCCTTCATGGCAATGCCCTTGGTAGACACCCTCAAGCTGACACAGGATCTGGCGGCCAGGAAGGTGCCCGGACGGCAGCCCCAGGCCGCCGGAAGGTGGTCAGGGTTGACCCGCAAGAGATACATGTGCGGTTGAGCCTGTGGCTGACGACCACCCCTTGGGGCCAGAGAAAGCGGTCCTTAGTGGCAGGTGGTCCTTGGCTGCAGGCTTGCACCGCACAACCATTATGAATGTGAGACCGTCCGTGCCCGGCGAAGTGGTCGGTAGTACCAGGCTGGTCGCTGGTCACGGTGGTCTTTAGCTACTGGTTTCACTGTATACCGAATCAGGCATGCCATCACAGGTCTACAGCGAACAGCACAGAGATCGACGGGACCAAGAATAGGGGATAGCGTGCTGCGAGGCCACCCCCATTAATTTTGGGAGGCACGGCTTCATGTTAGAGCAGTAAATTGCAGTTAGGGACTCAGCTGAGTAAAAGCTGGACTCAGCGTGTCAAGTTTGGCATAATACAATAAGCGCGCTATCCCCAAACAGTTGTGTGGTTATTGTGTGAGTGTAAATGCAAGAGTCCGCGGTCACGTGAGGGGGGAGTGATAAATGGAAGTTTCCGGAGGAGGAAGGAGGAAACTGTAGTTATCACCGACCCTCACCGCGCCCAGCTCACGCCGCTACGGCGTGCGACCTGAGCTGGGCACCCTGCCCAGTATGGAACTGTCCTCAAGCCAGTCACGTATTTCGCAGGCCAGTGAGCTGTCTACCGGATCGCGGCGTTTAGAAGTGCCAAATGCGGCAGGCCGGCGGGCGACCAGCAAGGCTGCATTCGCATTTGGATCACCGAAGTGATACAGGTGCTTCGACGGCACTCCGTGGCGCATCAAGGAGGCATCTGGGGCCCAGGCAGCCCGCCCGTAAGCGCACCACCGTATCAGGTATGCGCAGGTGGAGCAGCAGAGCAAGATGTGTGCCGGACACTCACCATCATCCGGTCGACTGCATGGTTGTGCGACTTTACACAGCCATCACTCATTACTTGCTATTGCTTGCAGAAGGCCAGAATTTTTTTTCTTTTTTCGCTCTTTCCCTTCTTCCAGGCACGGCTTCATGTTAGAGCAGTAAATTGCAGTTAGGGACTCAGCTGAGTCAAGCTGGACTCAGCGTGTCAAGTTTGGCATAATACAATAAGCGCGCTATCCCCAAACAGTTGTGTGGTTATTGTGTGAGTGTAAATGCAGGAGTCCGCGGTCACGTGAGGGGGGAGTGATAACTGTTTAGTTCGGATCGTCCTGCTGCTCCCATATACCGTTTTGGATGAAGGCGACACTAGAGAGTTACGCTTCACGTTTTTCAATTTCGAACGTGAGATCTCACGGCCAAAATGGCGCTCCTTACGTTGCAAAGTGAGATTTCAATGCGACAGAGGGCCAACTCGCGGTGAAAAAAGCGATTCAAGGCACTTTTTTCTCACATTCGAAAGTGAAAGAACGTAAACTCTCTATTGACAAATTTAAACACGCCTCAAATTTCTTCCAATATCACTTCAGTTTTTTTATAACTTTCCATTATCATGATTATGCACTGGATCGTACAAACCAGGCAAGGTGTGACAGCGTTATAACTCGTCTGCAACTATAACTTAGCCTGCCGATTTCTTCGGAACTATAGGATCACCTCTGGGACCGCTACAATTGAGCCCCTTTCACCCCTAGCTAATAGCACACTCAGTCTCTTCCCTGAAATGATTCCAACTGTCTTCCCTTCGCCGATCTTTTCTGTTCCCTTGGGCATTCTCAGCCAGGAATCCATTTTCCCCTGGCGAGTTCTTTTTGAAAAAACGCAATACAGCAGAAAATGGCCTTTTATCAAGAAGCAGCAGGCGTTATTATTACTAAATCCATGACGAAAATGACAAAAATAACAGAACAGTGTATTGCGGAGCTGTCAAAACCAGAGGTACTCAAAGAGAGGAGAAGAATAAAATAATTCCCGTTAGGAAATACAGGAGAAGTATTCCACCCTCCAATGTTTAAAACCAAGGTGTTTGACGAACACCGTTGTGAATTTAAATTGATGTTCTAATCTGTGCAATGCATTTTTGTATCAATGACAATGAGTATGTGCATCAGTCCTGTTATCTGTATGCATGGGCCAAATCTCAATGTTCAAGGTATGCTACGCAATTTGAAGTACATGTACGCTATTGAGTCGGAGGCCTTTCTCAATGCCTACTAGATTGCTGCGTGCGCAAAATGCCCGAAACTAATTCGGAAATGAATTGGTTTTGGAGGAAGAATCTAAAAGGTGGCATTTGTACAGAGTCAGAGAATTATAACAACTAAGATAGCCGTGACAACTGCAGTGGTCATGGTAGGAAAGGACATGATCACAGAGCAACTCAACACTTATCATATTATGATTGTACTGCAGTTGAAATGCACAATGGGTGTACAATGCACAATGGGTGTACAAAATTCAGCAACTCGTGTAAGAGCCGATAGTTTGTCCCTGCTGAAGCATTGGTGGGCTTCTAAGATGACTTGTGTAAAGTGACGGGAGTGTAGATGTTCCAGCTTGTACCATAGACATAGTGGAGGGGAACAGGAACTGAGGCTGCGGCGGGACTGCAGCCACACTCTCTGGTGATGTCACAGACGGTGTGATTGGCGGTGAGAGTCCGTTCATACCTGCCGTTTCCTCTTTGCTACCTACAGTACACGCAGGCAAAGAAAAGTCCTGCACTTAGCATCCTAATGAAGAGAAACGTCATGGAGTGGTGTGGTCTCTCTGTACATGAACATGTACTATACGCCTTTGAAAGACTAGCGTGGATCATCGCATATTCACCTTGCCCATAAACGAATATAAATTTTGCGTTTTGTCGTCATTCAGACTTTGTAATAAAGTATACAGTTAAATTTTATGTGTGAATCTCCTTCACGACAACACACGCTTTGGTAACTGTGGATGCAATGTGAACAGATCTCACCTTGTTCTGGGATTGTGGATTGAATAGTAGTTGGGTGCTGGCAATACTGCTGAGGTTGCTGCTGCTGCTGCTGCTGCAAGAATGGAGGTGATTGGATGCTGGAACAGGAACTATCCAACTGTTGACCTGCTGGCTTATCGCACTGGGAGAAGGCGAAAGTTGGCGGCGGCATCTTCTGCATATACTCCCTGGGACTGGGTGATGAAGTGACTACTGTTGCTAATCCATACTGGTCTTTACTGACACCTGCTGCTAGCGATGATGCACTGGTGCCGGGCAACCTGCCAGCCACTGAAGGTGAGAGAACAGTGGATGCCATGGCCACATTGACAATGGGTTGATGTGCTGTGACTCCAGCAGCTGGATACAAACCTGGAGTGGCCTGGACTATGCTGCTCCTTGATTGCCTTGGCCATGTGTAGGACGATGAGTCACTGGACGAGTCACTACCATCATGTAGCTGTTGCTGTGGCTGCTGTGGCTGCTGTGGCTGCTGCTGTTGTTGAGTAACTATTTGCGGGTGACTGAGAATCAGATGTGGAGCTGCTTCGTATGCATGTAATGGTGGCGAGAAGACAGCTATGTCTTTGGGTGGGTGAAGTCCAGTGGCTGGAGACCTCAACTGTGCCATGTCCTTTGGCTTTCGAACCGAGTTAGTTGGGCTAGGAAGGTCGCACTTCATGTGCGGCGGACGGAATGACTCAGAGAACCTAGCACACGGATGAATCTGAATTGGTGGCTCATTTCGTGCGGCCCTTTGGTGATTGGCGTCATCCAGTAGTCTAGGTAACAGTCTACGCCTTGCATTGACAAACCTGCACAACAACATAACAATAGGCATATACACACAGACACACATCACATATCTACACACACGGGTAGCTGATTCTGTAATAACATTAACCTTTAAAACTTTCAAAACATTTCATTCCCAATCTCAATTAACAATATTTAGTTTTGAGGAGCAGAATACTACATAAAGCTGATAATCAATTTCTACAGGGGATTGCAAACTACAGGGGATTGCAAACTACCGGGGATTGCAAACTACAGGGGATTGCAAACTATGCAGCTTGGTTTATGATAAAGACCGATCACAAGCCGCTCTATGTAACACAACACCAGTGTATGTACTTACCAGTAACTAACTTGAAGAGCAGTAATAGAGGCAAGATTGGCAAGTTTCTGTTTCTCCGAGTCACTTGGATAAGGATACTGCAGAAAAACATTGGCACATGTTTACATGGAGAGGTGTGTTATCCTGACTGACGGTACTCTACAGAACATAACTACATGACGATTGTATACACTCGTAAAGAGTCGTGTCATCTTTGAAAGGAATGCTACAGTCCCGACATTACACTCACATCTCTCTTACCCGGGTGGTCCGGCTCTGGGCACTACCCTGTGAAATGTCCCTAACTATAATATTAATTTTACATATGTTTCAATGGGGAAGGATCAGAGGTCTGGCACATGACCTCACTATGTCCACAACATTTGCAACAGAATAGTAAAATTTCTTCCACAGCTCACCCACAGACTGCCTGGTAGGCCAAGGTGCCCTTAACTTTGTGGTCCAGATAGAAGAGTTATGAGGGTATAGATTGTACTCAGATTCTTATGAACCATTGCTAACAGAAATAACAAACGTGCACAGTAATCATAAATATTATTTTCTCCCAGCACATTTACATTCTGGACTGGAATCTCTCCATTTCTATAGCATAGAAAACTAAGAGGTAAGAAATCAGTTTACTCACTTCCAAGTTGCTTTCCAGCCACTCTCTTAGGATGACCTTTGCTTGTTTCGGCAAACAGCGGCTTGGCTGTGCTGTGCATGCACTGGGACGTTTAGCAGATGGAGATTGCTTGCTGTGTCGGCTAGTCGGAGAGGATTTCCTGTTCATGCGGGCGGCAGATGAGCTTTGACTTGTGGATGGCGAACGGTGGCTGCGTGTTGTGCTGCTGCTCACAGATGCCGCAGCCGCAGCACGGCTAGTCGGCATACTTTGTTGATGGCCTTTCATTTGAGCTCCTGGTGTCTTGTGCGAGTCACAGGAACCAGGCGTGGGGAAGTTCATATCATTTATCGACTTATGAAAGTCAGCTCTGGCTGGCTTGCTTGCTGCTGTTCCACTGAAAGGCGAAGGCATTGTGTGAGAACTCATAGGTGTTGGAGTAACTTGGCTGATGTAAGTTGCAGATCTTGCAACGGGGCTACTGGATGCACATGCCGGCATGTCCATGGGCAGATTGGTTGGTCTCTGCATGTCGTTCCTGATGTCCGACATTCCATTACCATGGTGACTGGATGCAATGGGTATGGCCGTGTGGTGCTGTGGCGTGGCTAGGCCCGTGGCTGGTGATACGAATGTCGTAACAGGCGTCATCAGATGCATTGCGGGCAGGACTGTTGTATAGTCCTCTGCACATGTCCAATCAAAAGTGACACAGAGAAGCGAATAGCTTGCAGGCACGCACAGCAACTGTATAGATCTGGTGCGTATATAGAACAACGTGTTGAGAATACACACACACAGCAGAGGTGAAAGGCTGTGTAGCGATAAATGTTACAGATACACAGCCTTTCGACTATTGTGTGTGTGTATACTGCTCTGCACATTTGTGCATTGAGAACGTGTTGAGAATACATATCTAGAATGTTTTTGTGTTGTGTGCACAGTAGCCTATACCTTATTCCCTATCAAGAGTATTACTACCTCAGCTATGTAGTCTGATGCACTGCAACCAGACCAGGAATAGGCGAGTGCAAGTTGTAATTTCTTAATTACGATCATGACCACACACAATCATCTAGTACATTGTAGCTTACGTTTATGCTGGTTAGCGTCAAGCACTGGCATGTCGGGTTCCCTGGGGTGAAAAGTAGGGCAGTAGGTATGGTAGGCTTGTATGGGCACTTGCCCTGGTGGGGGTACCAGGTGAGGATGTGCTCCACCTTCGTACGTCATTGGTGGCATACTGAGAGAGGGTGCAACGCAACTCTGGTAGTATGTAGCGGCAGCTTGCTGAGTATGGTACTGGTCAGCAGTGTGCACTATGATCCCTGAACCACTTGAATCAGTCATAGACCTGCTCGGACAAACCACCTCTTGATGATCCTGTTGTTGTTGCTGCTGTTGTTGTTGCTGCTGTTGATGATCCTGTTGTTGCTTCTGCTGCTGCCCTTGTTGCTGTGGGAGGAAATTGCATGGCACGACAAAAGAGTACGAGAAAACCATAATCGTATCCGTGAATTCAAAAACAGAATAGCAGAAATATGGTTCTGTAACAGGTTTATGAGACAACTGGCCTCATTTTCATATCGTTAAACAAAGGCGGCGGGCGGGCGGTGCCAGTAAAGACCCGACTGGTTTGGCACAATGTTAAGTAGCTCCTCAGTGTTTGATGTCCACCCAATAGGTGAGTATTCTCTCCGCCAGACTCAATGGAAAGTAGATTTGAAATTGTTTTCGGTGTGATTGCTGTCATTGTATAATTCCTGGACCAAGCCAGGTGTGAAGATATCAGCTTCCTACCTCTTAGGGCTTAGTCTTTGACCGGCTTAAAAGCTAATTTAGCACACTTGCATGTTGACATAGTGACACGATCTACACTGCGGCCCTTTACATAATGCAACCCTTGCTTCAGTGCACGGCTGGTTGGTTCGATTTTAAAAGGTTCTAGTTGATGAATAATGATGAACAAACAGTCCGATCTCCGGCCTCATTACAAGGTGTCAGCTGCATGGCGTGATCATGATTGGTCAGGTCATTCGTACCATCCAAGAATACATTGAACATGCACAGCATACATGTAGATAGTGGAGTGCCAGTACAGTACAGTACAGTACAGTACAGTACAGTACAGTACAGTGTAGTGAGATAATGGACTAGTAGATGCAGTACACTGCAATTTGTATGGGCACATGCCGGTGCTACGCATGGTAACTCGTTGCAAACACGTTCAGAGATGCTACCTTTTGTGAATTAAGAATTTGACATGATTTCAAGCTATAATACTGTTGGGTCTTTGGTCTACCTTGATGATATCTGGTGTTCATGGGTGGTAATTGGTTGACCAGTATTTTGTCCTTTGACAAGGAGGGTGCAGAGACGTTTCTTTTCAACAGTACATGTACATGTACAGGTACTCACTCCAATTTACAGGTTATCATACCTGGAGAGTGTTGTGAAGAAAACCAATTGCATGTAATGCAGTTGCTGGAAGGAATCGGGTTATTATAATGTACCAACAGTTATAGTGTGACGACATGATTTCTATAACAATGTGGTGTTAGGTTTTCATTGTCTGTGGAGAAGTCGAGTGGCAAGTAACAAAAGTCAAGTGTTCTGAAGTCTCTTCGTGCACACCTGCAAATCACTTGAATGCCACTCAAAACAATGCACTTGAATACGGATCATGGCAGAATCATGTGGAACCTTGCACTATCCAGCTGTTCCATTTCAGGAAAGTATGTGGACACTGGACACGCTACGCCGAAGTGGTCTTGCACTGCTATTTCACTTCACTGCTATTTCACTACACTGGCCTGATCCTGCTGCTGAGCCTCTGCTGTGAACATGCACATACATGTACATGCACATCCCTTACTACTACACATCCCTTACTACTAGTACATGGACAAGAGTACCCTAGAACCCTGGCCTAGTGTCGTCACAAGTACCAGTAACGGCATCACTATTCATCCCTACAGGTGAGAAGTGGCATTCAGCACTGATTTCCATTTGCCATGGCATTCCAATCAACGACCTTACCTTCACCGTGCAATATCCATTGTACGTGTGTACACGGGATACCCAGCACTGAAAAAGCTCAGGGATGACGCACATGTATCCAAACTACCCACCATGGTCCAAAACTGCAATACGCATTGCTATACTTCTCCTTATCAACCGATTGATGTTAACTTTACATATCAAGCCTGCAACACCACCCATATACCATCACGGTGGTAATGCTATGCATCAATTCCGCTCAGTATAACATCATCTACTCAGTGGACAATCTACTCTGTGATGAGAGCAAGATTCCATAGGCACTCATGTAAGATTTTCACTCCGGGATACTTCCGATGATCAACAGACTATGCGCCAAGAGAAGTGAGAAGTCTGCCTTTTGCCAAGGTCTCATACATGTACAAGTATCTCTTTAGTACCTGCATATCACAGGTCTGTGTAGTGCAGCATATCACAGGTCTGTGTAGCGCTGCATATCACAGGTCTGTGTAGTGCAGCTGAAGACAAAGGTACATCATTTCCTTACCATGCATTGTACTTCTACAGCCTCTTTTACGAGCAAAAGTAATATATAAATTGTACCAGGAGCACATACAGTAACCACTGGGTAATGTGCTTTCATATTCTGCCAGTATCTTGTTGCTATAGTGACCCAAGGTTGATTGTCTCCTCCCAGTCATCACTAACTGCTGCACAGCCAGACTGCCAACATTGGATACTGCTGCTAAGCTGGCACCCCATATTTCACGGATCTCACAGCAAACCCGTCAATATCCAGTTGGAATGTCAGTCAGTCCCTGCCCTGGGTTTCCTGTACCCTTCCCACAGGAGAATCTTTAGTCTATCAATAGGTAAAAGAAGAACTATAGAAAATAACAAAGGACCCAGGAACTACAGGTTACGCTGTAATGTCCACTATCACCACCAGTTACTGAACAATCAGCTCATGCGATAACATTGCACAACACTGCCCGACGGTGTCCTTTTTATTTTCTATAACTTTATCCTTGGCTCTCCATCCGAGTCCATCAAAGAAGAACCTCAGAGTTTTTCACGACTATGTTGAACCTCAAAAATATTCACGACTATATTCTTCATTCAAAAATATAGCCTGGGAGTGTATTCCAGGTATTACATCATTGACTGACAATGATTATGCTACTAATTCACTGAAAGTAAAAGTGGGGAGGCTTCCTCCAGTTTCATAAACAGTTAAGTAGTAGAGTCCACACGCTCTCTTCCATTAACACTGCAATAGTTCAACTCATTTCACAACATTTCAACGTTTCGGCAAATTGCCTTCATCAGGGTCACAATGACGTGCAAGCTCCCAAACCAGCATTGATAAAGGCCAACAACTCCCCTGTCAGTAAGAGGGTGTGAGAAGCATCGCGAAAAAGAGTTCAGCTAATTCTCCGAAAGTCATTCTAACCATGTGATGTCTTCAGCTTCTACATGTAAGTTGCCAAAAAAACTTCACCAAGGACATTACTACACGTGGTAGTAGCGATACGGCCTTCATATTCTGCATCCTGCACCCAAGTACATGTCATGTGTTCTACAAACAAGTACGAGCTCTACCCGCCCTAGGTCCCACACCTACATGTATTTACATGCCCTTCGTCTGGTGCACAAGTACCTGATTTGTACTTCACGTACAGTGCATAAAGTCCCGGGGAAGTGTTTAGTAACAAAGGTCTTTATGAGAGAGCAGCTCTAATTAATTATTGTGTCTAGTAGCCCATAGCATTTGAAAACGTTGTGACAAAAGGCTCTCACATACGGTAAAGCATATAGGCTTTGCGCGCGCACGGGGGGGGGGGAGGCGTCTTCCTCTAGGCAAAATTTAGGACCTTGGCCAAGCTTGGGCTGTCTACATCTTGGTGCACCTGAAATATCCTTGCTTTACTTGAATCTGTGTGACAGCTGAATGAAGTCCCCTTTCTGGAACTGGGTATCCATTGAGTAGAACTGTGGTTTCTGTGACTTTGAGAAAACACTGCTTCTCCTTTCCAAAAGCCATCCTCTGGTCATGCGCTGAAGTGGAGACTTTTCTGAACACATCGGTTTCCATGGCAGGGAAATGCCTCCTCCGAAATGCAACACTGTGCCTCTGTGATGACTCACAACCATCTGTTTGCTTTTCATCTGTCATCCTACGGCCATTTCCTGTCCACATGAGTTATTGGGGTCTAAGCCATTACTAGTAGTTTTCAGCCCTTAGAAACACCTAACCGTGGCAGTCCTCAGTGCTGATGTTAGAGGGCTAATTATCATGACAGTGAGCTACAGGTTATTTTGGCCAATCAACACTCACGGACATGGCATGGCAATTTTACGTAGCTTTCCTTTGAGCAGAAGTGACACCCGAGAAGTGGATTGGTTAATAGTAGGGTGATCAGCCTATTAACATAGTGATTGGAAGAAAATTGACTGGCTGGACATCAGTATGCAAAATTTTAATTAAATGTGGAGTACTGAGGTACAGGAACAATGATGTCTGGGAAAGATCGACCCGATAGAAACACCACCAGTATGAGTAACATTTCCAAGCATAATACTTCAAACTGCATGTAAGTTTCCAGGCCTATGCCTGATGGCGACAATTAGGTCAGCAATGTGTGTCTGCCTCAAGTGGTTACCACCCGGCATACATGTACAGACACATGCGCACACACTTGCTGTAGGAAACATAGTTTGCCAAAGGCCCCCGTGTAGTTGTAAAACACCACTTACTAACTAGTTCGAGAACCATTCCATAACGATGATAACTTATTGGTTAACCACTACAGGGTACACCACAGGGTACACCACAGCGTCTGCTGGAGGCTATACACAGGGTACTAGGCAGGGTATAATAGACTTACCTAACAGGGAAGAGCTGCTCTTGCCAACATACAGCAAAGATGATGTTCTACACGTCTTCGTCTTCGGACCGGTAGTAAAGTATGCAAGGGTGATGACACATCTGCGCCTTCGGACAGACAGTGAAGCACGAGGAGGTGAACGACGTCCTTCAAATTGGTGGCTCTGCGGTGTGGTCCTAGGTCAATGAGCCAGCTCAGACTGCTGTTGTTGCTTGCGTCAGGTCAAAATAGAATTTGAAGGGACCCTGGGGACGCAGAAGGTCTTATGACGACTCGAATTTCCTACAGGGCACTTTCCAGATAGGCTTCCTGCTCTCTTCTCCTTATCTGATCACGTTCGTCCCGGTTGCTCAGTTCTTCCAGCACTGGATACTATCTGCATGGTGAGGAAATGGTAACCGTTGCATGCCATCCCATTAGGCCGGTCAAGCCAGTCAAGTGTCCTGACCGTAATGCAGCATGCCACTTGTAGTCAGAGTCTTTGTCACTTTGCAGACACTTGCACGATTCTCAGTCAGTGGGTCTTCATTGTTCCAGGGCCATGAGACCATGAGGCATGATCACTCCGACACTCCTGCGCTCTGTAGTCCCTGCTATTGCGTTCACGCACTGCCTGAAACAGAGGGTCTAGAAGATTTGTGTGTATGCAGCAAGTCTCCATGACGGGTACATGCGGGCCAGTCCTTCTCCCGCTCATTGGGGACGGCCTTCACGAGTGTTAAGCCGCTTTCCGGATTTGAAGATGAACAATCTGTGTTGCTATTCATACAAGCAGCGAAGCACGATCATGTGGTAATTGGGAGTAAATGAAATAGGCAACTTAATTAAGTAGCACACAGCCCCCTCTTCTCTTTCCTCTCACTGGCTCTGTTGTTCAAACGGCATGTTTACTTGTACTTTTAGCCTTGTTGTAACGTCTAGATGACCACGAGCATTCTTCTTCTCTTTTGCCAATCTCTCACCATGTCAGCCCGAAGGCGAGTCCATGGGACAAGATGATTTCTGACGCGCGCTGTCAATTCCATAACCTTGATTGTAATGCTGACACACATACTTGGAAACGCAGTTTCTTGCCTTGCGCTACGTCTTTTGAATTCGCCTGTAAACTGCCTCTCTCAGTGGTTGTCGGATTTGTGGCAGCTCGTTCCTCTCACTACTGCATTAGAATACTAATTCTCATGCAGAATGGCATGTACCCATCCTGTCAGTGTGACATCCTTGTTGCCAGTGTTACATGTATCTCCTTTACTGACACACCACGAACAATGTGCGTGTATCTTTGCCAGTAGATCTCGCGGTAGAAATATATCAAGAGGGTGACAACGCCACTGGCGTTGTTCCGTCAATGTTGCTAAGACGAAGTAGCAGGACCTCTCCGGAGCACTCCTCCCCGTCGAAGAAAATGTTCCACACAAACGGCAGTACACACTAAGTCTTGTCTTGTCAACATCGTATCTGTAGCGTGTGTGTGGTACTTGGCAACAAAGCCAATGAGTGATATCCGGATGGACTGGCTTCGGTGTTGTTCTGTTCAGTTTGCTTAGCACTGGGCAACAAAGCACAACTATCAAAACTGAGTGTATAAAAGAAAGGAAGAGAGGCCTCGTCAGTACGAAAACCTTATTGGAGGGATTGTCTCTACATTGCCTAGAACCCAAATGCTTCCAATAGCTGGCTGCATGCAGGCGTAAACATGTCTTGATGTGTACAATATTATTGGTGGCATGTACAGCCATCATTATCAGCGATGGTATCATGCATACATGTACATGTGCATGTAATGAACAGTATCAGCAGTATGTATCACGAACTGTGGTGACATCTCGATTTACTGCCTGGTTTGTGATGTTGGCAGCGATTAGTTGGCGAAACTTTGAAAAGGTATCGCAAATCTGGCTTTGGAAATTTTAGTTTTCTTTGCTATCAGGTTCGGCCTCATTTTCTCTGTGCTGCGCTGATGAGTTCACAAAGAACGAAACAGCATGCTGTCCGCAGATTGAGCAAATCAGCCTCCTGTACCTACATGTAGTTTTCGCGAATTAATTTCCCATGAAGCTACACATACAGTCATGTATTTGTTTGTTGTCCAAGGATGTTCCTGGATGTTCCTGGATGGTCGGATGTTCGGCGCTTACACATCTTCCCAGACAGGTAGGTAGTGATATCGCAGATAGTAACTGCCATTCCAAGGCGCAAAGACTTACTCTATGACTCGTATGAGTACTGTAGTGTGGTGAGTCTGTTGCTACCACTGTTAACTTAGTGGCTCCACAGTCCATGTCTCCTTTTTAAAAGTCAGCTTAAGACGATTCCATATTTGGCTGTGGTAGTCATTAGGTCGTGAGTACAATCTATACTGTGTTTGCTCAGCAGTTGCAAACTGTTACACCTCTTCTCATTTTCAAAGTATGTCGTTGGTGTCCGCTTTGTTCCTCGCCTGGCGTCCTGCGGTGATGGCAATTGTAACAAAGTAGCAGAACTTTCTCGTGTCACAATAACACAGTTTTATCATGATGAGAGTTTAAGGACTGTCTCGCAATGTACTTGTAACATCCGTCACCGTGGTCGGAATCCTTGCACGATTTCGACACCAGTAATGCAGTATACATGTAGCTCTTCCTAGTAGTGCGCCAAAGAACAGGATGCATGTTTGTGGGATTTAGACTCCTCACAAAGTAATGTTGAGTATTTCTAGAAACTTCGGGATCATGGTTAAGTTAAAGCTCCCTCGTGTGGTGCGAACTACATGTACATGTACCTGTACATGTAAGTTCGAACAACACCTGGTTATGGTGTTCTGGAAGTGATTCATGAGTTCGTGTGCACACGCACAGACACACACACGCAATTACATACACACATCGACACGCACATACATGTACATGTAGGATGCACATGGGATGTACATGTAGATACACAGGGTATGTTTGTGCATGCACCTCCCACTGGCTGCGAAACGGCAACTAACTAAACCCTGGTGCCCAAACATTCTGCCTCAAGTGGTCCAAGGTGTTTGGCGTCTCTTACCTCACCACCCTGGTTCTCTCCACCATGGTTCTCTGCCCAAGCATCGATGTCTGGAATGCAACATGTGACTTTACATGTATACATTTTGAATTTCGTTGTAACAGTTTTTGTTTCCGCCTGAAACTCTGTCCAAACCCCAAACCCTGACAGGCTTCTGGTTAACAATGAGTCTTGGAGAGTAGATAGGATGACCGCTTCGAGGCATTTTCTGGTCTCCTATACATATTCGCTAGAGGTAAATTCTCGTACAGGGTCGCAAATGGTGTGAACGAATCACTGAAATGCATCAAAATGTCATCCATCCCTCTTCCTCTGGTTCTGAGACATCCCTAGGGATTTAGACCATAATTATAGAAAGGCCTAATTGACACCTGTGTATGAAAACCTTTGTTTGCTTTCCACCTACAATGTATAAAGGAGCCCCTTTGAACAATAATAATTATTGTTCATGTAAAGCCGCCAAAAATGAGTACATTCAATCTGATTCGGTGATGATTTACGTCGGCTATTTTTGTGTTTCCCTTTGTACTGTAGCCTGTAGCCTGTAGTGCTTATGAGAGAATGCTGCAAATGCAGTTCTATGTACATTGTACATGTACATGTTAATCGACTGAAGAAGTAAACACGAACGCCATAGTTCTCATTAACGTGCAATGACTTGAAACTTGGGGAGGCTTGCGTCCGCAAACTTGCCCTCGGGGAGCCACTTCACCTTCAGCTCGTGCTCCGTGGCTAGCAGACAAGCAATCAAGGACTAGTACTGCAGCGGTGAAATACATTTTGGACGGCAGGCATGGTGTTTCAGTGCCAGTGCTGCTGACAAAGAGTGTCTCACTTGCATTGGAATAGAACGTAATGATATGCTTTCAGACGTCTGTTTCGTTTGCGGATGGTTTTCTTTCCGTCACCTGGCAGTATCTATAACATTATACTCAATTACCTTGATGTAAAACTGAACGTCGCTCGTTGCGGCCTGTTGGTATCCGCTTGCGCTGTCACTTTCATCTGCTGCCGACACAGAATGATCCGGCCAAGCACCTGTTGTGGGCGCAGGACCAAAGTGCTTGACATCTGTTGGTTGTTTTGGTTTTTGACACGCCGCGTCAAAGGCTATACTTGCTTGTTTCATCCCTAAACCGTGTTCTGGACCCAGATCAGGTGGCGGGGAGGAAAAACAATCTTTAAGCCATGTAATATGAACTAGAAGCATGCACTATACTAGATAGAGGAAAATAACACACGCAATATTCTAGCATTGTTGTCAGAAGCAGTTTGTGAACGTCTATCTGATCTACACCACGCACAGCTGACAATGCCATGACTCTATTCGATGTACCGGTACATGCACAAGAGCAGAAAGAGCAATTTCATCCCAACATGTGAACAAATGAGATTGTTCTCAAAAGCATTGACGCTCGCAATGAATTGTAGGTGCGCTCTCATCTTACCTGCAGTGATGTTTTGGGTTGCTACGTGCCAGACAGGTGTCGTGTTTCTGAAATCGTCATGCATGCAGTGACCTGACTCGTCAAGGAGCGGATAGAAGATTTCTTCTGCTTTGGTTCGACTAAAGACACTCTAACTTTCAGTGCGGCAACAAAAATGCAAGTGTCATTCCGTCTGAATTCCAGCAATTTCAAGGTGTTGATTTTCGGTCAATCCCCAATGCATCATCACCTTTGTGTTGTGAACATCATCTGATTTAGCAGCAAGATCCCGCCAAACAGGTCTCCACCTACTACATGTACATTATGTGGACGGACGTTGGGTTCCATAGTAATACTTCACCCGGATACGAATCTTGGTACATGTGCACATAATTGTACAATGAACATGTACATGTACATGCATGCCAATACTGTCGTGTACATTGCAGCTGCGTTGATAATGTTAGCGTGCAGAGTCTGTTTCTAACATACCGGTATGCATATACATGTAGCAGTTCTTACCTAATTCAGTAATTGTAAGACCAAGCCAATAATTACTATTGACCGCCGTCATGCAGTCACACACACAGTGACATGTACATGTTTGTGCTAGGTAAGCAAAGGCACGCGACATAAGTTTAGGTTCAGACTCCGCCCCTACTATCGCTCAAGGATACCTGGCAGGGAAATAGCAACAACACTATGTACATGTACAGCCACTGATAAGCCTGGTAATGGCTGCATGCGGCAGTGTCCGCACCCAGTGCAAACTGCCAGGCCGGCCATGCATTTTGCTACACACATTGAACATTGCGCACATGTTACGAGAATTGTTGCTAGTCGCATAATGCTGTGTACACGTGTAATGACGCAACCATGGCAGGAAACGCTGTTTGAGGACTTCTCAGCATTGCGCACTGTTTCTTCACGTTCTATTGTCTGCTACATTATCAGAACGTAAAGTGCTCTTCAAGTGTTGTTGCCATCCTTGCCAGTTCTCTCAGCTCATCATACCTCAGGTCAGTTCTGCAATAATTCATCACGCATGAACATTCTTGAGAATTGAACTTCAAAATTCACGTGCCCCTGCTTAGCGATCGTGCAACATGTTGAGCATAACTTTGAGCTGCTCTTTGCGATAAAAGCTCGTGGGTAGAGGTCATGACATGGGAGATACTGTGTTGTACCTGGAGGAAGCTCACACTCTTTATTCGGAGCAAGCTGGCAATCTTCTCAGGCTGCTGCCCTCGAATCTCCATCACATCTCTTGAGACTGCAGTGCAATCTTATTGGGTTGTCGCACGCACTGTCTCCACTCAATCCAAATATCGTTCAGAATGTAGCATAGCAACTAGAACTTGATACCCAACTCATTTCGTGCACACATGCAATTTGAACACTGTTCTGTGCGGTTATGCCATGCATCTGTGGCACTGCAGATTTCATGTCATGTATCCTCATTCCCGGGGTAGCATTCCCGGGGTAGCTGGGAATACCACCTACAGGCTACAATGCAGTCCAATTATGTCCATATCCTATTTTCATAACAGTACTTGTATAATTGTAGTAAAGAAGAGGACCAAGGAACTACAATTAGTTACGCTATGATATCCACTAACGCCACCAGTTACATGTACATGTACATGTACTTGACAATAAGCTCACGCGATAACATTGCACAATACTGACCGACAGTACTGACGGTCTACAACTGATAGCGTAACTTGTGGTTCCTTGATCCTTTTCTTTACTAGAAAATACTCATTGGCTCTCCATCCGAGTATAATATATGTAGTACATAAAATTTGCAGCGATCGTCGACGGACACATGCAAGTGTGCACCGCAACCCCTTGTCCGGTACATTTTGTTTCAGAGCACCCTTTAGAACAGGCAGAAACGTTTGCAACCTGGACCAGCGGATGTACAAATGTACATGTACATGTCACAGTTACGTGTACGTGTGGAATATACAAAAATGTATGACTAACACTACTTCACAGTACTTCTCTCCGTTATCCCCGACATTATTTGTGATGTCACATTCGAAGTCGGCTATTTCAATGTTCGGGATTATATTCAAAAAAATGGTGTGGTCTCTTTTCATCCCATCATCGCTTCCACGCTTGAACAATGACCATAATAATTTTTCATGCAATCCTGAGCAGCGAAAAAAGAGCTAAACTATGCACAGTCGGTGTCTTGGTGTGAATCAGTGTTGCTTCAGCAGTGCGGTTTCGCAGGAATGTGCTGATACCTGGCAATGGATATGGCTTGTTCACGTTTCTCACACTCACAATAATGGTGCCAATGTACACTGTACATGTACATGTACAGTGTGAAATTCGTGGGATGGATTATCACCAGCAATTTATTCATCAGCAATGTTTCATGAACGTCTTATGAACTGGTATCTAATGCAGGAGGTCATTATTCTAGAAGCGGTTTGGTTAGTTTTAGGAAATTGGAGTCATGCAGCTTCGTTCAATGGGCTCTACAACGGTTTCACTGCACATCTGCAGTCTTATCAGCTCAGCACTTGACCAAAACGCAGTGTATCTGCTCTACTAATACAGGCGGGACTATCAGCGTTCTTCCATGATGCTGAAGTGATGAAGTGTCCATTATAATAAAAATTTCTACGACTCTCGGAACGTGCAGGATCTCTTCAGCTATCACTCACAAGTCGTTTCAGGTATGCTCGAGCATGTTGTTGATGTGTTTATTTTAATTCGCAAACCAAACGGGCAGATCTGCCCAAGGAAAAGGTGGCGAATGCAGATAGAAAGCAGTAATTAAATAAAATGTACATGTGTATTGTATGACTATCTTTGTGATTCCCTGGCCTGTTTGCACGCAGTGAGCAATAAATTATGACAGCAACCCCTTAAAGTCGTTGACCTGTTTCATGCCTTTAACGGTCTGCTCTGATAATCGACGAGGTCGTTCAGTGCTGGGACGTTATATGGGCTGAGCTACGCGTGTTTGTATATTCGTTGATAGTGGACGTACAGCAAAGGGGTCAGGCATCATGCCTTTCATGGTCGTGTTTCAGCTTTCGCGACCTCCAAGTAAGAAGTGATCACAGTACACTGACGTTATGTACATGCCATGAGTATTCTGTATAGCGCGTTATTTTTTTGTGTACCGGTAACTTTAAATCCGGTGATTTCGGTAGAGAAACCGGGCACCGAAATTTAAATTCCAGCTAAAAGACACTGGAGTATGCACTGTGCGAGAAGGGAACGCTGGTCGCCTACATTTACATGTACATGTGCACCTGAAACCTGGCAGGTCCCTAACACGAAATTTTAAATCAGATCTGTACACTTATTACATGTTATACAGCTTGCCTGATGATCGTAGTCATACGTGAAACTCACAGCTTCCAATCTCTCTCTCTCTCTCTCTCTCTCTCTCTCTCTCTCTCTCTCTCTCTCTCTCTCTCTCCTGTGTACAAGGCTCTGCCCTATATATGACGTGGGTATTGAGCACTCTTCGGACAGTGGAGCACGCTACTTGATTGTGTTATACAGTTTGTCACAGTCACGTAGTATGTTATAGCATGCTAGTGTGATAGTGTGTCTTCACATACAATGTACATGTACAATTTACATGTAGATGTACATGACTGTACATGTGCTGAAGTCAGTGTGGCTACATGTACTGTGACTCTGCGATAGAGTGAAACAGTTACTTACTGCTAATTGAAATAGTTCAATGTAAGCGTATGTGATCAAGCTGTTGTCCAGGCACATGATCAATGCGAAGTGTTGTGTGCTGCAGTAGTGACAGCCTGGAGTGATCTGCTCAAAAAATGCGTCCAAAATTAGATTGTCAAGTGGTCAAGGCAGTGCTCAGCTTTCTGAACGTGTGCTCATACTTTTCATGTGACTCACACAAGGCCTGTGGATAGTGATCGAACAAATAATTGGCAGATTCTACTTGAAAAGCAGTAACCTTGGCAGAACCTTACAAAGTTCATGGCGGGCAATTCGTCAAGTTCTGCTCCTCTTCTTTATCCTTATACCAAACATGTATGAATAATACAGGGAAAGGAACCAGATAATAAATTTAATTCTGCTTATTTAAATCAGACCGCTCGATTGCGACAACTTTGGAGTCATCTTCCAACAATCAAAATCTGATATGCATACACATATTACAGGAAACGTACCGATGCGCAGTCATAGAGCGAGTGGGTTTTTGCTCCTAGCGTTTTGTATTTCAATGTGTTGGGGGCCAAAACACATCTGCTGATTCTGAAATGAAGGTGCAGAAAGCGTCCAAACGGATCTTGTTCTTGTATTAAATATTGTACATGTACATGTACCGGTAAATGACCTACATGTAATTCGGGCTCTCTCCATGATTACAAGTATATCTTTGCATCAACCCCCACAAACTAGTGACAATTTTACATGTACATGTTCAAGTACATGTATAATTATACACATGTAGAAATGTGTACTGCTATCGCTTGATGACTTGAATATGTACTAGTACACAATGTCATGTACTAGTATACAAAGTAACATGACTGTACGTCTGCAATGACAATTTATCTGTTCTAGTAGTAACCCGTGGAGACTGATTAGAAGGAGAGTGGTCTGAGAGGGGTGTGAGTGTGGGAGAGGGGGGGGGGGGAGGGATCAGATCTGCAGCCAAGCAGAGTCCAGGACCAAAGGCCGAAATCTCGTTTGCCACGTCCATGTCCCCATTGTGCCAGACCACACGTTCCCCGACTGCGGATCGCAGCACTCTTGAAAAAATCCTCCCTCTTCCAACAGCAATCCTGGTACAGCTCGTAATCATGGTCCCCACACCAACTAACTGTGCCTGTTCTCTAGGGCGATACGTGTACTCCGTTCGAAAAGCGTTCTTTCGATTATGCATGATTGTAGCAAAGAGACCAATGTTGTGAGTGGTGATGGTTGCAAGTCTATCAATCAGTGGACAGTGTGGTGTTGCACACACTGTCTACATGTACATGACCAAGTCTTGCGAAAATACATTCATCCGAAATTAATCATAGCTAGGTCTTGTCACAATGTCATAACCAAATTATCCGTAGAAGAGTCCTGTAGATTTCCCCTTACGCGCACTCTGCCAGTCTGTGTTCGGTTTCAAGATCAAGGTAGAGCTGCGTTGGATTCAAAGAGGAAAATCCACTGGCTCACCCTGTAGGTTGTGTGGGCTCAATGACGCGACTTCGGGCACAATGTGCACGCACACTTCGGGCACAATGTGCACGCAGTACATGTATGCGGACCCTGCAGCTGCAGATGGTAAACTAATACAAAACATTAGTAAGTTGTGACAGTGTAGAAGGAGCTGCTGTCACGATACAGCTACATAATCATTAATTTTGTATATGAACATTGGCCTGTGGATTCTGGCACTGCTAATCGAATTCTCCATCCACAATAGCTGTAATCATAGCATGAAGGACTGCCAGCACACATTAACAACACACTACAGCGATGGAGTCTAAATTGATTATGAAAGTGAGGATTAGGATGCCAGTGTATCACTGCACATTGAGCAGTCGTCACGTAGAGACTTGCGGATAGGGTTTCATGCGGAAATTCCGCAGAGATGCTCTCATTAGTGTCGAGTGAAGCACTTCAACCTATTCTGCCGACTACAAAGACAGAAAAGTGAGGGACTAAAGAGGTTTCAGCGGAAAAGCATCAAACCCATCATTGGCTTCAAACCCTTCAAAGTTCTTCGTATGGGGCAACTGGTGCATGGTACGAGAAAGTCACTGCAGCACTCCGGATCGGATCATACACGCACAGTCGTTACACAGAGTGTGTGTGTTTCTGCTTTTCCAACACGACTTTGGTGTACGGTTTCAGTTTTAAGCTGTCAGAGATCATGGTGCATCAACATGCCCTTGATCCTCCGTGTGTGTGTGTGTGTGTGTGTGTGTGTGTGTGTGTGTGTGTGTGTGTGTGTGTATGTGTGTGTGTGTGTGTGTGTGTGTGTGTGTGTGTGTGTGCTTGAATGAACTGCCTTCAATTACCATGAGCTCGGTGTCTGCCAGCAGTTCTCCTTTGTAACATGGAAAGGAGTTTCGCAGGTGCGCCATCAGGATCAATTTCATGTGTCCAGTCACTCCTAGATCCTGTCACTGTCAGTTGTGTAACCAAACAACGGTCTTTTTGCGCGGAGCGCTAGGGAAGTGTCCCACAAGGCTTTGGATTTCACTCAGGTATGATGTGAAACACAACACGCAGTATCACTCGATTCGGGCTCGGCCGCGTCGAAAGACCTATCGATATACCTCCGAGTGAAGATATACCCCTCAGTTGCCATTCTCAGAAATACTGGATGTTCACGAGAAGATCAAAAAGGGATGTTGTGCTGTCCATCACATAACACAGAATGGAGAAGAATAGGCAGCTGCACTCTTTCCAAGCCCTTCCTGTACACAATGAGCTGGTAAGGGAAACATGAGGTAACAACGTACGAACAGAGAACAATCGAATTTCTCCTCTTCTCCCAGAGATCACTTCACCTAACAACTGGTGGGTCCTTCTTAACCTACTCAATTGCTTGGGTAACTCTATTAGCAATCAAAATGGAATTACCTGAACAATCGGCCAGCAACTCATCCACATCTCATCTGTTCACACTCTTCGCGTTGTGACATAGTGTTCATCAGGTGACAATGTAATTATAGGTACCCATCATCGACCATATGGCTGCATTTAATGTGCTAGGAGATGTCCTCAGAACTGGACTAAAGAGTGCAAGCTTTGCCTGGTCTAAGTAGCAGGCGAATAACAAGTGACACAAGAATGACAGTGACCGACATCAGCACAAAGCAGACAGGCGTTCTAGCAGGTAAAGTCATGTTTGTATTTGAAGAAGGAAAGGCAAAATTGACACAGCTTCCTTACTTACTTCAATCACTTGTTGACAGCTCGTGTGCCGGACTCGTTTGCCCCAGGAGTATATGCAGGAAGGCGGTTCCCACAACCGCAGTCTACTTACTGAACGACACTAGTAGCAATGAGGGTCTGGTGGCCCGTCTTGCCTAAACCGCTCTTTATGGCGATTACTGAGAGGGAGACACATCGGTCGTGTCAACTCAGTCTTTTCACCACAAAATCTTCAGATAATAGTGTTGGTGGCAAGACACTCGTACTCGTGTTCGTGTAGTTACCGATTCCAATGCACCCGTAGTGCATTCGTAGTGCATTGTCTTCGGGGTCTGCCTGCAGGGATAAAAACACTATGGCTCATCATAGAACGCCAACAGTAGCCAGTGAACACAGGGTACCGACTAGAAAGAAGCACTTTGGCTCGAAACAATAATTACTTAGACATGTACACACCCTATCAAGCTCATAGCATGCTTTTGCTTAATTACTCTTGCACACCCTGAAGGCAGTCAGCCATTGAAGACCTCGTCATTTTGGCATGCGCTTCTTGCCCGTCTATAGCTAACATGGACGTGGGTACATACTCTGTGCTGATGTGATACGTCTTCATGCCTGTACGTACAATATCATGTATGTACAGCTACATGTACATGTACATGTATGTCTACTGATGACGGAATAAATTGACCAAGGAAAATCATTATTATGATGTGCATTGTACCGCGCAGTGACACTCCACGCCTTTCATAGTACAGATGGAATGCCAAACTCCACATACCTTGTTGTTGGTCAATCGTGTACGGAAACGCTGTCCTGTAATTCGCCCCCCCCCCCCCCCGCCTACCCCATTATACTGCAAGTACTTTGTGCTCCTTTGTGCTATAACCTTGCATAGCTGTAGAGTAATATCTGCTACTGCAATTACTGTTACTGAATGAGGGAGGAGGCTGTGTACATGTACAGCACGGGATGTAAGTTGATTATAAAATGCCACCATGCCAACTTCGGGCTGTCATCAATATACATGTAGATGTAGATGACAGCCATCATCATCCCTCCTCCTCTGTATACATAGTATACAGAGGAGGAGGGGTGATGACGTTATGCATGCATAACACTGCACTGTACTCTCCGATCCATCACGGCATTAGAACTGGATCGTCCCGCGACAGTGAAGCAGCCACAAACTACTATTTACTTGATTCTTTTTGGTACCGTTCTTATTCAAGCCACGACGCCAGTTCTCCTGACGGTGATCAGGTGATCAAGCAATCTCCAAGTCATGGCTACACAACGGGCAGCGTTGTGCCTCGCTCTGTGCGCCGTGCTATTCACTGATGCCAGCCATGCTGCTAGTCAACCAAACTTCATTGTAATGTTCGCTGATGATACAGGTTGGGGCGACCTAGGTGCCAACTGGCCCCAGACAACGGATACACCTCGTCTGGACGCCATGGCTAAGTCTGGTACACTGATGGCTGACTGGCACGCCGGTGCATCAGTGTGCACTCCATCTCGTGCCGCGCTTCTCACTGGAAGACTGGGCAGACGCACTGGGGTCACTCACAACTTCAACCCGACCAGCAGAGGTGGCCTGCCATTGAATGAGACCACGATTGCGGAGACATTGAAAGAGGCTGGCTATCGAACTGGAATGATTGGTGAGCACTGAGTACCAGCTGCACACACATACACACGCATACGCACACGTATGCACGCGTACATACACACGCACACACACACACACACACACACACACACACACACACACACACACACACCTTACATATACACATGACCGTAATTGAAGTATGGGGCTGGATCCTTTTGCACGTAGTCCGTGGAGAGCGTTTGGTGCACCAAACGTTCAACACGAATGTCATCCACTACCAGAAGCATCATTAAGCATCAGGTACAACCTGATACAATAGTGTATTCTTGTAGTGTGTGTGTGGGGGGGGGGGTGTACAAGGTGTTGTTGTGAGTCTGTAGACGTGCGTCAGAAAATACTAGGATCAACTGGCGCCACCATGCACCAGCATGAGAATGCCAAACTTAAACTGGAGTATTAACTGGTTTGAGGGAAAGAGAAAAAACGGGAAAAGTCTGAAGAAAAAATTGACTGTCACCACCAGGACTCGAACCAGGGACCCTCGCTTGTAGCCAGCGATGCTCTAACCACTGAGCTATGGTGTAGTCGTCATCCCAGCAGAGGCCGTTCAACGTTTTCTTCAGACTTCGTAACTCACACTTCCTGTGAATCCACAAACTGGAGTACACTTTATTTTTTGCAAGTACAGTATCTGGATTGATCAGCTGCGGATCTGCTGGTGGTTTCGAAGATTCTAAGCAGTTGGAGCGAAGAGAGGGGGGTGGGAGGAGGAGCAGTAGTGGCAGAGAGACAGAATGATTGGTATGAACTGGATCTGGAGGATGGACAGCGGACATGTACTGTTAGGTGGTTGCACTTGTCTTGCAATGAAGCGTTAGCGCGTACATGTATCAGCATGTGCAACATGATGGCGGAGGGTGGTTGGATCTGCTAGACTCCCCAGAATCTCGAGTGACAGCAGTTGGCGTAGTCATGGCTGGGCAACATACAATGTATATACATGTATGTATTACCCAAATTAGAAACCCACTGCTGTAGACAGCAAGATGTACAATACAGAAATTACTGTTATGTACAGTGTATTATCATGTAACATCAGTAATACATGAACCTAAGGCCAGTAAGGAGTAAGGGTCTTGTGTGGTAACATAAACCTAAACCAACCATACACCTTACACCATACACCATACACCATACACCTTAGCCTTAGGCTCTTGTTAGCACATGTAGCAGTGGGCATCGATGGTCGTGGACTGTTGCTGTCCATCCATTTCCAGTGGACAAGTGCAACGTGCTGAAATTCATTGCCGTCACTAGTAGTACTTCCAGCTATCCTGGAGTCCCTCCCCTCCCCCCCCCCCCCCTCCAGATAATTTGTCAGGTGTGTCCCACAGATGCAATGGTATTTGAAAGGTCTTACGATGTACAGTACTACGATGGCTACAATGCCCTGCCCTTGACCTGCTCTGTGAGATCAAGGAGGGAACGTGGTACATGTAACATCAAGAGTTCATACATGTACATTGTAGCTCCTCCTGGAGCAATGTACATGTGCATGTGTCATGTACATGTATATCATGCATGTGCACCATACAGATCCGCGCACGAACTACACATGGTTGGCAGTTGCATAGATGGTCGATAATGGACCATCTGCAGATCTTCTGGCCAGACGATACATGCAAACCAGATCGTCCACGGTGCACACCTGCCTGGGTACGAGTCCATCGTACGCTCCTTACTGTCACGTCAGTGATGCGTTGTTATGACGACAAAAAGATGCACTCTGTCCCGTCTGGGATCGGCCGAAGCTTTTCATTTTCCAGAATTTGTTCATACGGTACTTTTAAACAAAAAAGTAGTGCAATTGGTGGCATTTACCCTCCGCGTTCGAACTGTAAAAGTAAATTGTGCACTCGTACTGAGTCGTAGTAGATAAACGTGTTCATGAAAGTAAACGCTACCAGCGGTAGTAGTTAGTAGTAGTAATTTTATTATTTTACTAGGGGAGTCCCAACAGGCTACTGCCTTTTTACTGGGAACCCTAGTTGAAGTTTAACCATATTAATGAACAGAGCAAGAGTGTGGGCCTGTCGACAGTCAGCTGGAAGAGAGTTCCACCTGCCTGCCGCCAGAAAAGAAATAGAGCGCATGCCATACTGCGTATAAACGAGTGGGAGAACTAAGGCTCTTTGTGCCTTGCCCCGGGTGCATGCCTGGTGACCAGGTGCAGTTGCCCGAAGCTGGTACAAAGACTGAAGAAGAGGACTAGCAAGATGCTGGGCCAAGCAGCGGTACACAAAAACATAGAGCTTGAGGCTAATACGCTGTTCCAAAGAATAGAGGTGATATAAGCGAAGAACTAGTTCAGTGGGCGTGGTACGATCGAGTCCAAACACTCTCTTCATTGCTGTGTGACTAACGGTCACAATCCTATTGTACAGAGTTGTGCTTAAACAATGTAGGTAAGCATTACTGGCATAGTCTAGGGTAGACTGAATAATAGACAAGTAGAATGTTCGCTTTGCATCATTTGTTAAATTTCTACGGCCATGTCGGAAAGCAGCATCTTTAGCAAAAATCGAGTTACACAATTTATGGACCTGTGGTACACGTCCCAAGCCTGTTTGGATAGGACTCCTTGGCTACCAGAACAGCTGAGCATTGACATCGACTATCCGGACGATCGATCATCCAGAATGGCTGAGACCCTGCTTGTTTGGCCGTCAAAGCATGAACTGTATACACATCCTTTATTGCTGAACCCACAAATTGTGATACAGATTGTAAACCATTCGAGGTAAAAGAAAAAGCATATTACAGACAATTTACAGTACAATGATCTTCGATGATGAACTACTGTATAACAAGTACTGTCGTGGGCATGGAAATCCGGTCGATTGACCGGGGACGGCGCCCTCAGCGCGTACAGAACGCTGCGTGCAGTGCGCATGTTGATCCGATGCGACTAGCGCGCTGCAGCGCATAAAATGCATGTGTGTACCGCTTATCCACGGCTGCATGGCCAGCGCCCTGGGCCTGGGGCCGCTAGACGTGCGACCGGATTTGCATGTCCACAACAGTAGGTACATGCATGTATGAGCTATACTGCACGCGCATCGACGACTCTTCCATTATCCGAACATTTCCCTCATCCGGACCCCGTCTGCCCCGAGGGGTTCGGATAATCGATGTCTAGATCTACCGGTAAAAAGGAGAATGCTTTTATGGTCTACATACTACCGGTAGTACAAAATTATTATGTCATGTAGATCTACTAGTACACACTGTAGATCTACATGGTCGACGGTCCCGAAGTGCAGCTGAACCTGCGCTGCAGCCGCGAAACTTGTTTTCGTCGTGATGATTCACAGATGCCTATTACGACTGAACTCTGAAGTGAACGAGGAAGAACTGAGTGCATGCAGTGTAGGTTAGCCCGACCCACGAGCCTCTTTCGAATTATGTGTTCGTGTGCGAGTGTAATGCCTCGTGGTTTGGTTTATGTGAAAACTACTGAACTGCCACCACGGCATCAGCTCTGACTTGAGCAATTTTGGCCACAGCACTTGGCAGGTGAACTGGACAGAACGCGTGGTGCAGTCTCTGCCGAGTTCAACGAGTTGTGCAAGCAGGAACTGATGGTACTAGTATTTTTGTTTGAGTAGATCCGTAAGTAACAGTTTCCTGTGTTGGTTTTCGAGGAATATGTCGCCAACAAGTTATACTGTCTTAATTATAGTGGAAATCAAAACAGGCACAATGCCTAATAACATTGGACCCACTGTAAGTAACTGTAATACTGTAGTTGGATCACCAGTTTGCAACTACAAGTAACTACCGGTACTTGTATCTCTAATCGCTGTGCCTACATGTTCTGTGCAGGAAAATGGCATCTAGGAGTTGAAGGAAAATTCCATCCTTTTTATCGAGGTAAGAATGATTGACATTACTGCAGCGCGTTCTGGCTTTCCATACAGGACACTCTTGGTCGTCGCTATTCAGAGCACTACAGAAAGGATCTACGACCGTTCACCCAAAAAGCGTTCACAGAACGACGTTTCACCGAAAGGCGTTTCCCAGAATGACAGTTCACCGCCAATACCGATTCACCGAAATAATAATAATTATCTATCCACCGAATTTTCATTCTGTTTCGTCGAATCCCGGTTCACAGACACATTTTTTCACCGAACAGACATGTCGACAGTTCATCGAAAATTACTCTTATACATGTATATGCCCAAAATCAAAAAAATCAAAAAAGGAAAACGGCTCCTCAGGTTGGCAGGAATGGACTCGGATGGAGAGCCAAGAATTAATTTATACAAAAGAGAAAGGACCAAGGCTACAAGTTACGCTATACTGCCCACTAACACCACCAGTTACTAAACAATAACATTGCACGACACTGACCGACGGTACTCCTCCTTATGTTATTTCTATAACTTAGAACCTTCCAAGTTGGAAGGCTGTTAGAGTGCGCATCCAAGAAGTGCTAGAGCTGTTAGCCAGTTAGTTGTAGAACGTCAGCACCGCCAGTCAGTGTCGTGCAATGTTGTCGCATGAGCTGATTGTTAAGTAACTGGTGGTGTTAGTGGACAGTATAGCGTAACTTGTAGTTCCTTGGTCCTTTCTCTTTTGTACTCGAAGTATAAAAAAAGGAAAAGGTCTACATGGGACAAAATGTGCCATACTTTTAAAATTGTGCTGTGGTGAAGACTTTGAAACGGATAGATAGCTTCAAGCCTTGTTCAGTTGTTGTATGACCGCACATAAAAATGGTGTAGTGAAAGGTGGGAGTATCTACGGTGTCAACTTGTGCAGTGCCATTTGCCGGAAATAATCACATCACGGCTACACAAAGAAAGCCAGATTATGGGCAATACCACGCAAAGGCTTCCAGTGGCGGGCATTGCTCACATCTGATCACTACGGTGCGCAGGCGCTGATCAACCTTCCAGTACCGCTCCTTCCTTGCAGGCCCATCTTGCCCAGCATGCTTTCTTTCCAGGTTTTCTTGCGTGCTTCATTGCTCGTTCCTTAAGTTCTCGATCAGCTTTCACAATGTCGGGGGATGGCAGTTTACTACGGCTGAAAATCTGCAATACCAACCTTCCTGGATATTGTTGCTTCTGTGTTCTCCATTAGCCGTTCTTGTGTGGACGTTCCACCACTGATGGTGAAACAAAGGCGTTCTTCTGGTCCCATTAGTTCTTAGACCGCCAATGTAGTAAGTTTCGAAGTAGGTAATTACTTCCTCTGCCTCGGGAGGAAAGTCGGCTTCCAGTGACTCGAAGTACTCCGCAACATCTCCCAGCGGAACGAAGGCAAGGGCTGCGATCATGCGAAGCGTAACAGCAAAGTCAGATTGCTCAGCGTACGTTTGTTGCAGCCCAGCACCTTGGTTGTGCTTGTATATTATTTTGAGAAAGATGAAAAACAGCCTTTGAATTGCCACTTCAGGGAATTTTTTTGTTTGTATGCTTTGATATCTGCAATCTCGTAGTTTGTGCTGATGCACTAGTATTCCAGCTGACGTTCAGGGTTAAGATCACTCAAAGATTGGATAAGTCTCTGGTATGTATCCTGGCACTTGTCTGGTAGAACGGCATATACCCGCGGAAAGAAGTAGTTGTGCCCGGCTGTTCCGATTGTGTACAGCTGGGCGAAAAGTGGCGATCCAACTTTAAACGTTCCGTCACTGTACCATTACATTTTATTTGCATCTGCCGGGGCTGTAATGTTTTCATGAGTTGAAAACACGAGGAAGTGCTTATTCCCACTAGCAGAGCCACTGTCGGGTATCATGAACTGCTCGCTAGCAGAGCCACTGTCGTGTATCAGGAACTGCTGGCCATTTAGGCTTCACGATATTCTTGCGGGATGATAATATCTGCAGGGGAAGCTGGATTGGGTGGCGGTGCATTTGCCGCCACGCGAGCTCGCTGTGCTCTGCGGCGAAGACTGTTCTGTGATGGAAGCTGGACAACTGCCGCCAAAGACACACTTTGAGTAACCTCTTGGCCGATTTGCAGGGTAGCCTCCCTTGTGCGTCAGCTACGGTGCTCAATCGCATCCTTTACTTGTGCCTGCTCCTTTAAGGTTGCATCTGGAGCATGGCAGTGCAATCCGGTCACCTTGACAATTGAATCACCATCCGATATCAACCTTCCTTCGCACTGAAGCTCGTCTTTTCTGTCGCACCTCCAGTAGGTAACTTCATCCCGTCCTCTCTTGTCAATGTCGTACTCATATCCTTTTTGTATCCAGCAAAGACCTCCGCGCTTGGTCGTTGAGGCGTAATCTGGTGGTCCAGTGTATTTCTTCATATTTTAAGATGAAAGTAGCGAGACTCTGCTGTGATGTGATTTCAATCATGTGCCGGTATATACATGCAAATCCCTATGTGTGCCGGGATATATACATGCAAATCCCTATGTGTGCCGGTATATATACATGCAAATCCCTATGTGTGCCGGTATATATACATGCAAATCCCTATGTGTGCCTTTGGCGCCTACACTGTGAGTGTGTGGAAAGATCCACACTAAATTTTACGATTGTAACATGATACCAGAACTATCAGTGAATTAGTTAGCTTTGTCACGTCATTTAGCATGTACAAGATGCAATTTTTCTCAAGTAAAAGGAAAATATTGGGCGAAATATTGGCAAAGTTATTTATTTGGTGCAGCTGAGAGCCTGTTGCCGGAATGGCGGTGTTTTCAAGTGCAAGAAATACGCTGCAATGGAGTTTGGGAATTCTGAAGAAAAGGAATCAAATGCGATGTATATCGCTTGCATCAGAGACATGTTTTCGGTGAAACTGTATTGTGGTGAAGCTGCTATTCTCTACAGGATTGCGATACTATATCGATGTCATCAGCGACATTTTTTCGGTCAAACTGCTATGCGGCAGAACTGTTATTCTGTGAACCGACGTTCGGTAAATATGCTGTTGATGTACCTGTTTTCTTTGGACCTGATTTTCGGCGAAGTGAACACTCGCTAAACGTCGTTCTGTGAATGGTTGTTTTGTGAGCGCGTTTTCGGTGAACCGCCCACTGAAATGCCACTTTCCCGTGCATTTCTGTGTTAGACCAGACCAAAGCCCGACTGAATAGAGAGATTGTCCAGACTTGCATCTACAGTGGCTACTTCAAGTATGATAATATTATACTGTTGCAAACATTGAAAACACGCTGAGAAGTCAAGCGGCCACGGGGCGCTGGCCATGCAGCAATGATCACTGCTGGTTCCTGTTACAGTGTAATAATGTGTGTACGCGCTAAGCAAGTAAGGGTTCTAGCCCCGGTCATTCCATCGGACTCGTATGTCCACACCAGTTCGTAGCTCCAAATTTCAACATTACATAAAAGTCCCCGCGGATTTTGAAAAGTAGTACCAGATTTGCGAGAGTAGGGGTCCTCAGTTTTTTCCGAAAATGTTTAATCCGTCCAGCACGCTCTTGACATGGCCACAGCTCTATTTCATTTCTTGGTGCTGATAGATGGAACATACTATCTTGACCTTATACACTTCAAGGGTGCTTGCCTGCTGAATTTGCATCATTAGTGAAGCCACACATAGGCAACCTCAGTTGTAAAAGGTTAGAAAGGGAAGTATATCCTAAAAATCAAATCTTCACCAGTTGTAGTCTTCGGGATGCTGAGTCGAATGGTCTTGGTCTGAGAGGCTCCTTTCCTCCTTTATTCCCAATCGAACTTGCTCATTTCCCACGGAACTGGGTGACTGCGCCTACTAGATGGAGATTTGAATGCAAAATGTCACTAAAAGCATCATTTCATTCTGATAAAAGCACGGATGACCGCGATTGGCTCACAAGTTGTAGTCTTTTGGACGCTGCCGCGGAGTCGACTGGTTTTGGTCCAAAAACGCTGCGATGCAGCGTTCGACCCTTATTCCCAATCGAACACGGGTGAATAAGCGGTCACATGCTCATGCGTACACCAGTCACCTGGTCACTGTGCCCGCAGGCTACAACTTTTAAAGTGTTCCTGTCACTCGGGTTGAACTTTGAACCTTTGAGTTAAACCTTCGTGTGAAAGTTGTAGCCTGCAGGCACGGTGACCAGGAGACTGGTGTACGCACGAGCACGTGACCGCTTAATCAACGAGGTTGGATTGGGAATAAGGGCCGAACGCTGCATCGCAGCCTTTTCGGACCAAAATTAGTCGACTCCACATCCAAAAGACTCCAACACATGGGCTAATCCTGGTCATCTGTGCTTTTATAAGAACGAAACGGCGCTTTTAGTGACAAATTGCATACAAATCCCCATCTAGTAGGGCACAGTCACCCAGTTTTGGTGGAAGTGCGCGAGTTCGATAGGGAATTAAGGAGGAAGGGAGCGTCTCAGCTTCCTCAGACCAAGACCATTCGACTCAGCAACCCGAAGACTACAACTGGTGACAATTTGATTTAGGGTATACTTCCCCTTAAGGGCCGGGTTCCACCGCGGCTCCGCGGCTCCGCTGCTCCGCGGCACTTGGCTGCATGCAGCGGAGCAGCGCGGTTCCACTGTCACTCGCCATTCGCGGTACCGCGGTCGTGGTCCACACTTTTTGATGACGTTTCACCTGCCTGCGCGCGCGCGAAATCAAACAAATCCTCGTGTTCTGGCCTGCGCAACGAATTAAAATTTGAATTTTAAAATTCTGGCGTACAAAACAATGCAAAGTACGGGAAACAGGTCGAGCCGCGACCGCGGCTCGCAGTTTTTGGTCAAGAATCGTAGCAAAAGCTCGCGGTGAGCCGCGGACTCGCTGCTCCAGCTCGAGCCGCGGTCACTATGGTAATGATGACGTTTCAAGCCGCGAAAGACGAGCAGCGGAGCAGCGGAGCCGCAGTGGAACCCGGCCCTAAGGAACACATACTTGGAAGTAGTAAAATGAAATACACTGCTACCATAGGCAAACTGTGGTGAGGATAAAGCTTTCTTCCCGGGAGTCCTTAATCCAATGTGCTTAAGGTCATTCTATAATATTACTAAAAATTCACCTAGGGTTCCCAGTAAAAAGGCAACGCCTGTTGGGACTCCCCTAGTAAAATAATAAAATCTACTACTACTACAACTACCCCTAATATTATATGATAGGTTTCTCAAGCGGCCCACACACCTGGCACAGTCAAGTGCGACTGGCTATATCCATTGGCTGATGTTTGGCTGTGTTTGGTGTTTGCACTCTAAATCTACAGGCTTTGATTCCTACTATGGTTTGCCGTACAGCAACGATATGGGCTGTACAGGTACGCCAGGGTTTAATAAACCTATGATGCAGCCATGTTGCAAGGACAGCAAGTCTAGCATCTATTCCGCGGACTATCAGCGGAGAGCTGAGGCAGGCAACTGCAGCAAAAGCCTTGCTGTGCCCTTGTACCATAACGCTACCATCATTGAGCAGCCAGTTGACTTGGAAACTCTAGCTACCCGCTATGGTGACAGAGCTGAGGAGTTTATTGCTGACAATAGCACAGTAAGATGTTGAAATGGTTTTTATATTGCCTGTGTTTGCTGGACAATAACTCTTTTATTGGGAAAAACTAAAACTCACTCTATAATAGTAGTGACTGTGATATTTTTCTGGCCATGCTGGATCATATCAAACCTTGCTGAAAAACTGCCACCACCCTTTGCAAGGGCTATCTGTAAGTTTTAGGTATGAGTCCGTATGACCAATTCCACCTACTAAAAGAACCTGCAGCTCGTTGTCATTTTGGCATAATTTTTCCCTCTTCTTGCTTGTGATGTACCTCCGTTACCCATGGCGGATTGACAGGATACAACTTGTGGCACGGTTTGCGTGCTTCAATTACCAGTTGAAATGTACTGCAAATTTGCATGATTAGCTGGAATCAGCAATGCCATCCGAATGGCTTAGGCCATTTGCGTGTTGACTGAAAATTTTTGATCGATGCCAGAAAGGTTTGCACGAAATAGACAAGTTGTGTACACTGGATACAGGCTAGCCTAGGAAACCTGCAATTTTTTTGCTTCTTTTCTGGGTTTGCCTTCACTCCAGGAGCCCTTCTTGCTGTACATGGCCTTTGCGCATATGCATGTGCCACAAAACCATGCTAAGCAATTCGACAACGTTAGCAAAACTGGGGGTGAGTTCGGTAACACGCTACGCGAGCTTGACTGGACAGTAGGTCGTGTGCTGGATGCTCTGGAGAAGAATAGCAAGTCAGACAACACACTGGTGATCTTTACCACGGACAACGGGCCATGGGAAACCAAGTGCAACCTAACAGGAAGCAAGGGTCCGTTTGTTGGTGAGTGGCAGAGAACTACAGGCGGTGGAGGTGGAACAGGAAAGTTTACTACTTGGGAAGGTGGACACCGTGCACCAACAGTGGTTCATTGGCCAGGTAAGGATGATTATACTATAGCATTCCAACTATTGTATTTCTCCCCTAGCCTAGCAGTGATTGCGCAAACTTCCCTTATGCAAGAAAGAGCCTATTCTGCAGTACACGCACCGTGTTACATGCAGCATTTAGATGTTTAAATGCGTAGGTTGGGTTTCAGAATTTCCATTCTGAAATTATTGCCTCACTCACCTGCCTCACTGGTTCCTTAAAACCAACAAGTCAAGGTACTTGCTACAGTCTAGTCAAGCCGCATCATTGATTTGTGTAAGCAAATTTGACTGTGCCTGGGGTTTGTTGGTTTCTGCAGGTCACGTACCTGCAAACAGAGTCAGCCATGCACTGGCGAGTAGTCTTGACATCTTCCCAACGCTCGTGTCCATGGCAGGGGCCAAGATGCCACAAAATCGTATGTATGATGGTCTTGATCTGACCGATGTCTTGTTGAATGGCAATGATTCTGCTGGACATACACACCTCTTCCATCCAAATAGTGGTGCAGGCAAACAAATTGGCAACTTGACAGCAATGAGAATCGGCCAATACAAGATTTTCTTTGAGACAGCCGGAACAGGAGACTGTCACCAAAAATCAGGAAACGGCAGAGTGGGGATGTACCATGACCCACCACTGATCTTTGATTTGAGTGCAGACATTGCTGAAGCTCATCCACTGACAGCTACTCATGCCCAGTACCAGACAGTAGTCAGCAAGGCGCTGAAGTTGCACTCAGCCGTACTGGCTGACATTGCTACCGATAACACAACGGTTGTGGACTATGGCTCAGACGCAGCTCATAAGCCATGCTGTAACAGCAACAATGTATGTTGTCGCTGTACAGACTGAACGACTATTAGTATTGCAATAGAAGACAGTGGCATCCAGGCTGTGTGCCCATGCATTCCATGTTGCAGTGCCACATACTAGAATTATGCACACAAGTATGTGGAATCCATATCCAGTGGAATGATTGCGGCCGTGATGGTGCTGCCCTTTGAAGCTTGTCCCATGCATGAATCTAGCAATGCTGCATTCAAATGCACATTCGGTGTTCATGGTGCCAGGATGTCCTAGAGTCTGCTGATGCAGCATTTATGGTGCAACTTTAACTGATCAGTTTTTTTTATACATGAGCCGCATTTGTGGGCATCACATGAAAATTTGTAAAGAATGTTACTTTGTTCGGTGCTGGGCAAAGAGCTTAACTTTTCACCTGGTGAGTTGCAAGTACTTCAAGTACCCAATTCGAAGGGTAAAAATAGAACGGAGTGGAGAATCAAGTACAATATTCTTGTGAGATTAATCAATGCAAGGCACCTCAAAAGGCCTTGAGTGTTCCCATGCCTTAGTGCAACAGGCAGGGGTGCGGGTAAGCAACCAAATAATAGCAAGTTGAAGTACGGCCAATGCTGCACTGCATCATTTAGTATCCAAAAGAGGAACTAAATTTTTACAGTGCAAAGCATTGAGTAAATATAGAGCCCTACATTGAGACTGTCACAAACTCTTTACGGTGTTGGTGTGGTAATGGAAGGCTTCTCCATTGAAACAGCCAATAGACTGCAACATCACCTCTTCGCTCATATTACCCAAGTAGATCTGATTGCAGTTCGGTAACCAAGACATTTTGATGGGTTCTATCGTTGTCTGTGGGTATATCCGTGTGATAGTTATACATGTACATTGTGTGTGAGTGCATGTGTGTGTGTGTGTCAGGAAGTTGAACATGTGTCCTCCTTCGTATATCTTGGCAGCCTCGTTGACCCTGACTCTCGTGTTGGCCTTGAGGTTGATCGTCGTCTTGCCAGTGCATCTCGTGCATTTGGAGCACTCCACTGTGTGTTTAACACTCCCGGCCTGTCCATCCGCACAAAAAAATGCTGTACGAAACTTGCGTTCTGACTGTTTTGCTGTATGGTGCTGAGTGTTGGCCGGTTCTTCGTCGTGATGAGATCCGTATTGACAACTTTCATCATCAATGTCTACGGTGTATCCTTGGAGTCTCGCGCTGGGATCAGGAGTTGAATCATGTCCTGAATTGTGACCTCCGTAAGCATTGGGGGGATGAGGATCTGGTGTCGGACACTATGCGTCGTCGCCGCCTCCAGTGGTTGGGCCATGTAGCTCGGATGCCTGGCAACCGTCTCCCTAAGCAGTTGCTGTTTGGATGGCTTGACGCTCCCCGACCAGCTCAGGGACCTTGTCTTCGGTGGAAGGACAGAATACAGTCAGACATGAAACTGTGCCAGATTGATGAATGGTTTACTCTGGCCCAGGATTGTCAGCAATGGAGAGATGCGTACCGAACTCGTGCGCAGCGTCCTGCCCCGGTACCGCTCTCTTGCCTGGTGTGTAAACGGACATTCAACAGTAAATCTGGACTCGGACGACACAAATGTTCTGCTGATCGCCAGCTGCCTGTAGCGGAACAGCCGGACGCACGTCAATGCCATGCCTGCCTTCGGTGGTTCCGAAGTGCCGGTGGACTTGCTGTGCACAAGTGCACAACACCCGCCCCGGCATCACCACCCACACCCCAGCGCATACAATCACCAGCCCTCCGTGTTGCAACCAGCACTGCGCTACCTGTGATCGCTGTTTTAAATCTGCTCCTGGCTTTTCGGCGACACAATTGCAATCGTGGACGGCGTCGTGGCGGAGCGGCTTCCTAGTGGCAGTGCTGACTTCTCTCGAACTCTCTCTTCTACTCTCCCCTGTCTCAGGGGCGGCGTGGCCAAGCATTTGGCAGCTGTACACCAGGCCAGGTGTGTGTGTGTGTGTGTGTGTGTGTGTTGTGCTTTCCTGGTGCATGAAGGCCGAAGCAGTACGCGTACAGACGTTATTGTTGAACAGAACATCATGTTCACATTAATTTTGTTCCTTTTTCAGTCGTTGCATGTTATACTTATAGTGGACCTACAGCAGACTGTTCATCAGGTTTGTGATATTTCCTTCCTCTGTTTGTGAGTCCCTTTCCATCAATATGGCAGCTTGTTTTGATTTCCTTTTTTTCAATTCATTTTGCTGTACTTCCTGTTTTGTTTGCGTCACTGCCCCTCACCTGGCGCTCAGTTCTCTGAGTGCAGGGCGGCGTGACCCCAAGGGGTAGCTGATTGATAGTAGTAGTAGTAGTGTGTGTGTGTGTGTACGTGTGCATATGTGCGTGTCCTAGCTCTTCTTTCATTCTGCTGGGTGGTTACCAACAGCAAATGCATGCCGGAGTATGTGGTGTAGTGTGTGTGTGTGTGTAAAAAATGAAGAAGGAATATAAAAAATGAAAAATAGGGATTCATTGGCCAGAAACAGCCACTTCAATCACCTGTGTGGTGTAGACCAGGTTAAAATTTGTGGTGGTCAATAATTATTCATCAGCCTGTTGAATGGTGTAGTCCCAGCACAAGTTGCTATGTCTAACATAGCCGTTCGCTATCATCGCTTCCGCAATGGGAAGGCCTGAGGTGTGTGTGTGTGTGTGTGTGTGTGTGTGCGCGCGCGCGCGCGCTCGCAAACACAGGGATTCACCGGCCAGAAAAAGCCACTTCATAGCTGTGTGGTGTAGACCAGGCTGAATAATGCCGGTCAATTCAACAGCCTTGCAAGCTGTTGGATGGTGCAATCCCAGCACAAGTTGCTATGTTTTCTGCTGTAGCATCGCTATCATCACCTCTGGCGATGGGCGTCAAAAAAAGAATGAAAATAGGTGTGTGTGTGTGTGTGTGTGTGTGTGTGTGTGTGTGTGTGTGTGTGTGTGTGTGTGTGTGTGTGTGCATGTGCGTGTGTGTGTGTGTGCGTACGTGTCTATGATAACAAGGATATGGATGAGTGTGAAAGGTCGTACAATTGATAGTAGTAAAAAATACTATAAATTTCAGAAACAGGAACAAGGCAAGAAGTGACTTTTAAGAATATGTGTCTTGCTGGCTGTGCATGAAAACGAACAAACAAATGGGTCTAGACTGTCTAGACTGTCTATCGCTGCTCGATTACTGCATGTGCTGATGAGAGTCCTCCGGCACGGTAGAGTGCTCAATAGTGATTCGAATAGAGCTATCGTACAACACACGACAACGGATGATGTGTGGTGCTCTGTGACGTGTGTGCTGAGCTTGTAATGCAAACAAGGTTTATGGCATCCACCCTTCTTTTTCTCCATAAATAGATCCATGGTGGGATGTCTTCCTGAACACAGGAGCATCGATGTGCATGTGTCATTGACTGACCTGCATCTCAGCACCGTACCTTCAACACCCATCTTGGTCCACTGAACTTCAAGGAATAATATAACGACACTCGAGCGCAACCACAACAACACATACACGAAATAACATTTTGCAACATGCCTATAAGTATTGTGGATATACGAAAACGGTCTTCGAAATAGATCACTTCGTTTTAAAAATGTGTTTACTTTAGAGTAGTCAAGGCTGCTCAATTATTTATAGCACTGTTGTATTATGTACACCAGTACTGTAAGAGTGACGTATTGTACAAAGAAACTGTACAGAAACTGTATAGAAACTGTATAGAGATATAAATGTGATCAAGCGAGTACTTGGACTTGACATTGCTGAGAAAATTACAGCATATTTGAATACTTGCACAACTTGCCTAGTAGCCTACATTGTATATAACAATTGATGTTGCATCAAAGACCTTACGGTGCGTAAGTTCAAAGGCAGAAATATAGCCGTCGGGTGGCGTGACATGTTTGACATTTAAATCCAGCAATGCTCCAAGAACATAAACATTTGTACGGGGATCGGAATGTCTCAAAGCGCTGCCCTCTGCCGCAGCATAAGTACTGGCAGGCCCCGTCCTGGTGTGGTCCGGTCTCGTTCACTACTTCCTGTGCTATCGTGCGCATCTCACAGCGTCTTCCACGGGTACCTGGTGAGCCGAGTGCATGACTTTCTTGGCAGTAATCAGGTGTCTGCAGGTGTACCAGTGAAATGTTTGTAGTGTTTTCCTGACTCGTGCCATCAGTCGAACTATTCGTCTCCAACAGGACTGAGCTGTAGTAGAGACTCATAATGGTCTTGGATACCCGAGAGAAGGACAGTGTTGAGCCCAGGCAAGTTAGAGAACATGTTGCGCCAGGACTTGGTCTGCAGCCGCAATACTCTGACATCATGTTTAGGACGACCTGTATTCATACACATGCAATAGAAACGAAAAACGAGAGAAACACGTTAAAACAGAATTTTAGTGTCAACAAAATGTCTATAGTCATTCCAGTGAGCAGAGAGCGCTATGCTATGCTATACACCCATTGCCGTAGCCTATATCTCTAACAGGCACTGATCACAGTCACTGACTGATTAGTCAATGTTTCAGTGGCCATAGTGATGTGACAAGAATAACTACCAGATTTTAATGGGTAGTCATTACTCAGTATGATCCAGAACACGGATGATCGAGAACACAAAATTCCTAAAAGTGACAGCATGATCACGGAATTTAATTTATTCCCCTACCTATGCAAAAGACGTTACTTCAGTAACGTCGGGCGCTAGCCAGGGTCCACACAGCTTTAATTTCGTGTGTTTGTGCCGTCGGCATGCCTGGCGCTATCCCGTACCTGTCCCGTACCGTACCATCAAAGACAGCTGGCCACAATATTCAAATAGGGCTTTTAAATACAAGATCATAACGTGAAGCAACTTGGAAGAATGAGTATGTATGCGACGTGTATCGGGGGAATGCATGCAGGGCCGCGGATAGTGCGGGTTCGAATCCTAGGTTATGTCTTGAAAAATAGGAGAAATGAAAAATGTATAACATCCCTATGCTTTTTTTTGCCTAGGTTATCAAGGTGGCGGACGGTGTCATATTACCCTCGAATGCAAAGAGAAAGTTCATTTCTTTCGCTCAGGGCCCTACGCTATGCTTTTTTGCCTAGCTCATCATGCATGTTATTCGAACAGATGGAAACTTTTTGCAATACAATGATGTAGCCGATCAGTTCGTTTTGGTATGGTTGGGCATTGTAGCCGTCATGGTTGACGTAAAACACCAGGGATGAATTTATCCTGTGTCGCATCGCAGTTTGCGATGCAAAATCGATCTACTGCTACTCAAAAGTCATTGTGACTCGCAGAAAACAGCGATACATACAGACTATCCATGCCTAGCCTGTGCTGTCAAGTAGCATGCATACAGTGCAGTGTACATGTACATGTATGTGGTGCAGGCACTCTCAATCTGCATGCACTTGCACTTGCAAGTATGCTTCAGTCGTTTTTGCATAATGGGCTTTCAGGCATCACTCTCAGGAAGGAGAATGTGGTAAACACCCCACCTTCAAAGAAAAATGCCACTCGAAATCAAAGACTGCGATGCAAGAGGGATTTTGCATAGCAGAAACTGCTATGCAAAAATATGACAGTAAATTCATCCCTGAACACTATAGCCATGATAGCCAATCAAAGGAAAATACATTTCCATCAGTTCTAATAACATGCATGATGAGCTAGGCAAAAAAAGCATAGCGTAGGGCCCTGAGCTTCCAAGCTCTCTCGTTTCAGCATCAGAGTGCCAGTAGTAGCAGTACGTTCGCGATGTTATTCTTTTGATTCATCCACACATTGTGCTGCTATGGCTGATAAGATACTGGCAAAATTGTCTACATATACATACCTATTAAAAGCGTGTGAACAGGAGATTATCCGTGAACTGTGAATCATCCAATGTTGGATAACATTACATGATAGGATGTAACGTTACATGATAGGATGTAACCAGAAAGGCGTGAGTTTGTCTACTTTTAGAAAAGACTACAAGTTTGCACCGTTCCGCTTGTTTCCGTATTTCTTCGGAGTGAAGGCAGAAATTGCAATTTTGGATTTTTATAGCGGAAATGATGGATTATCACCAGTGCCCTGTGGCTGAGAACTTACCTGCAACCCAATGTCGCTGTTCAAGCGTCTGGCCTTGGCTAAGTCGTTTTCCGCCTCATCATCCAGCAACATGTAGACTCGTAGAGTTTGCAACGTGTGTTGAAGCTGGCCCCACCGTGCTGCTGCTGAGCCCGCTGCACCACGGGCCCGATCGGAAAGGGTGGTTGCATTTCCGCCGCAGTATCCTCCTGCAAACTGTTCTCGCTTGCACGCTTCGAGAAGCGAGTACGCGACGCCTGCCATTTGTGATGCCGCCACGAAGCCAGCTTCTGGAGAACCTGCGGTGAAGCAGAGGTGCAAGTGGAAGGCTTGAGGAAACCAATTTATACCATACATGTATACGTATGCAGTGTACACAGACAGTACGTATGCAGAGTAGTGATAGAATTACTTTCGTCTCAAACAAACGATAAAACACAAAACGACAGTATCGCCACAAATCAGGGAGTAGTAAAATATATTTTACTACTCCCTGCCACAAACTACAATCCGGTAATCTACAGGGGTACGGGTACGCGGGTAAGCAATGTTCAATCCGTTGGCGCTGTACTGTTGCTTCAATACAATTTTAAAATTAACGGGCATGTTGCCACGAAGCCTTGGCGATAGTATACCCATTTTAAAATGTCCATCACCGCGGTACATGATTCGTCACTTTTATAATTATGGCGAAATTAGAATTTTAAACAAGCGTTTCGGAGACAGAAGTTAGCGTATAGCAACAAGGAGGACTACAATTTTTGTAGTTTCGCTGTAAGCATTTACCATGTTTACATGATGATTGTACATGTAGTACATGTAGTATAATGACCTTTTTGTTTCTCTCTTTATTCCCCGTATTTCACTTTTTTTTGTCCATAATATTATAAGATTTGCATCTGCGCCTTTGATACTAGGCTAGCCTGCTAGAGGGTGGTGGCGTTCCCACGACGGATGCGGAAAACTGGGCTTCCAGCCGAGTCTCACGCGAACCGTGACAATTTTTTAATTATTTTTTTATAAGATTTGTTTTTAAAAGTAGTCGCCACTCCATTGTTACCATGGTTACGTAGAGTCACTGATGAATGTAACAAGTCAGTTCTGAACATAATAATCCTCTCTTTCCTTTTCGTTGTGTGCCTTGCGATCATCGTTTCACATTTTACTCATGCATGTCGACATATAGGAAATGCTTACGGCGAAACTAGTCCTCCTTGTTGCTATATTTAACTATTCTAAAATTCACATGCTCGATATCACGTCATCCAAAGAAAACAATAGGGCTGCCTCTGGCGGTGATTACCCGTGTACTCTCTACGCACTGTATGCTTCCTGATGAGGACATTGTACCTGAGCTCTATGCATATGATCACTGCTAGCCTCTCACGCGTCACGTCAACAAAACACTGAGTGATGAACATGGGACATCAGTTGCAGTTGCACAGAATTCCCAAGAAATGTGTAACGGAGAAAGTACTTGTTAGTAGAGAGAAATTTCAAAGCGGCATGCACGCCGTATTTGTTTTAAAATACCAGTACTCAAATTGAGACCAGTAATTAGGTGCTAATTGTACTTGTAGCTCTAGGTGATAAAACAGATACAACGTACGTGTGCAATTGCATTTTGTGGCCACTATATTTTATTTTTATGAGTTGAGGCGCTGTCCACAATGACGTACATGGTACCAGTGCATGCCGCGCCGCTACACTGCAACTCTGCCTGGTACCCCACCCACTGCACTACTACTACTAGTACTGGCCGCGGGGCCGTGTTGAGTCATGCGGAGCTGAGACGCGGGAACATGGTGTAGACCTGGAGAAACTGATAATACTTTAGAAGTTTAGTGGTGGCTATGGGGAGTCCTAATGGCATTCTTGCTCTTCTCGCTTCAAACAAGATTGGAGCCTATGGGCACTGGTAAAAAGAAAGGAGCTCTTGTCTTGGAGCTTTGGTCAGTTGGACTTTTGGTGGGCCCATGTGTTCACACACTCGATACATGGCACCTTGTTCAGATCAAGTCTTGGTGTGTCAGTCTAGATCGTTTCCGGTGCTTGGATGTTGAACGACGCCTCCACTCCCCACCACCGTGTGTCTTTTAAGGGCGTTCCTCTGAGCAGCTCTGCATCTACACACCGTTGCGGCCTCTTTTCAGCCAAGGCGTTACATACAGGTGATTAGATAGTCGAAGTAAACATTGCATGAACACCGGAGGCTTATTGCAAGTTATGTGTCCGCTGCATCCTGTGTCTTTCGTACCATCGGTGGCTGTCGAATACGCAAGGAGATGTTCTCGATGACTGTGTCACTTATCACATCTTTGGCGACGAACCGGCTACCCATTCAGAATATCCTTTAAGCTACTTTAAATTGTACTGTATTGTGTCATAAGCGAGCGGAAAGTAGGTGGCACGGAGCAATGTCTTTTGTAGTTTTGTCAATTACTCATGCCTCTAGAGACACATGATCCTTCCGGGTTGCAAAATACCCAGCGAACACAATCCAACATTGCATTGCATATTCCAATCTCAGCACCATAAGCGCACGAGTTAGCTGTGTGTGTGTGTGTGTGTGTGTGCGCGCGTGTGCGTGCGCGTGTGTACGTGTGTGTGTGTGTGTGTGTGTACGTGCGCGGCTGTGAGTATATGAGCGTGCAGACGCTAGTGCGGTTAGCATGGAATCTCTCCACCACGGTTAAAATAAATCATGTACACCAATCCGAGAGCATAGAGAGCACAGTGACATGCTAGTGACTAATGACTCCTTCCGTTGATGTTGCACATACTCAGCTAACGCTATACACCTCCATGATGTATCTGTGATATGTCTACATGATTGTATCACGAAGAAACAAGCCCCGCGTGCTGTTAATCTTTTCGTCCCCAAAATTACATCGTTTTCTATTTCGGGAGCAGTTTGTATGACAGCCAGACACAGTGGACAACTTCTTGCAACCCTCTGCCACCGTGTTGCACCGCGGGGCTTTGACGAGCGCCGCCAGACTGCCTTACACCGGGCAGATCGCATGCATCTAATCCTATAATATTAATAGCCATTGGACTAACTCATGAAGAGAACGGGGAGTAATACTTTCACATGCAGGCGAGATTCAGGACGTAGCTAAGCAACCGGCTGGGAATGCGCTATCAGCCATGCTCGCGCACTGGCGAAACAGTGTTCGTTATGCACTGACCAGAACAATTGCAATCACTGCCAGCTCCTTCTTGCCTTGGTGCAGCACGCAGAGCGGAAGGTGTCTCCCAAATTTCCTGCCCACTGTTGTTGCACTGAACGTGTCTTGTTCCGTCAAGAACCACAATCTTAGCATTGTAATTATCCTAGCCTAGAAACATTGCAGTCATCATGCTAGCCTGGAAGGCGGAAACCAAATCACCGCTATGACACGTCTCTGTTTCCCCAGCGCGTGTTATGTGCCCATTGCTATTGAAACTGCAGATTGATAATCATGTGCTCAAAGAAGACGCTCGTTGACTTAAAGGCGCAGCCTAATGGCAGCGGTTCAAACCTGTCTGAACAGGATACCTGTGCGATACGAAGGTTGTGTCACCTGTTCAAGCATAATACTAATACTAATAATAGAGCTGCATGCATCGCATGCTACTGTAACGCCGCCGCAGAACTACAGCAACTCAAGTGTTGCGTTGTGCGTCGAAATGAACCTGTGAGAAACAGGCCAACCCAACAACCTCCTTCCTCTGCGCACTCTGCACCAAGACAGTTATGTACTAGTACACCATCCAGTATGCACAGGGGAAATTGCCTCAACGTCATGCCACCCGCTTTGTGTCACCGTCAGCTTAGTCCTGCTGAAGCTAAGCAGCTCCAAGCGGGATAATAATCGTCTCCAGGGCATACAGCAGTACACGTGCGTACACACTGGTACATGTACACATACACTGATCAACAGCTAGCTATAGCTAGGGCTGGTATTTCTGTTACATCAGTGATCATATGCACGACGCTTTGTGTAACATGTACCTACTTGTCGGTGGTCTTCTACATGCACTACATGCAGTGTGCCTTACCTTGGCGAAGAGCATTTCTCAACATAGACCTGGGTTTGACGACACAGTTCCATTGGCGCTGAGCGAAACGTGTCCTGCACTCTTGCACAGCCATCGCTGCTCCCTTTCTGATGATGGGCAGCAGGGTGAAGTGTGTGTCGCACCAAACCCTCTGGGCGGGTGATAAACCCGGTAACGCAGTACAAGAGCTTGCAGAATACTCTGGAGCGAAGCGCCTGTTGTCCTGCTCACGAATGTACGTTGCAATACCTATCCGCGTGTGCCAGGGCAATAGTCTAAAGCAGAGAACACACACCAATGGGACATGAACTTCGGTGTATTACGACTTTCATGACTACAGGTCTAGCTAGTAATGCTAAACGAACGAGCAATGATACAAAGTTACCATACCAATAACAGCACAGCGGAAACACAAGAGAAGAAACAATTCAATTTGCCACTTGCAAGCGATACCCTTCTCAAACCAAAGGTAACGGTTCGGGTGATGACACACGTTAGTGACAGACATCATTATGCGCAGTGCTCTCAGTGACACTCAAGCGGCTTTTATGATGGCATGAAAGCGCTGACACAAAGTGCACAATTATGCCAATAGACAAGTGACTCCTGTGACGGTAAGCTGCCTAGCTGGCTGGGACAAAAGCATAATACACTTTGACATGACAGGTGCTAGGTGTCACTGTCAATGATCTCCTTCCCAATACTGGTTGGTGTGCCTATTAGCGGGACAGTGCGCGGTCTGATGCACGCTATCGTCATTTCAAACTACATAACGTTACAATGTACATATCCTTGCGTCTCATCCTACCAAGAATGTTTTCCAACGTGGCAGGCGTGGTACCGGTAGACTAGAAGGGTAGAATGCCAGTCTTTCACCAACATTCTAAACTAGAACGGCTCATGGCCTGAACTCCTGTTCATTACAGTTTCCTATTGCACTGGATTGCAAGTTCTAGTTCAATCTTACCTACTTCTATTACCAGTACCAGTGGCAGTGGTAGGAATGGAAGCCAGTAGCGTGATTCTGGAACCTCCAGGTGCTTCTGTAGCAGCATCCATCGTGTACAAATTGATGAGCAGTATAAAATAATGTAGCACGCATCTCCTCCTCGCCATCATCCTTATGATTTTGCTGTGTTCAGTCGCAGCAAAGCCTGCTACAATAAGCATTGATAGACAGGTCAAAATCCGGCGACATTGAAACTCCTCATCGTCGCCTAAGTTCGCCGTTCGTCAGCTCAACGTTATACTTGTTAGCGAGTGGGCTGCAATGCAGCGTGTCGTGGCAGGAAAGAATGGCTAGACTGAAATGCAGAACCCAAATTTGGAATAGCCTAGAAATTCCAGTATACAGCAAGTAGGTGGCAAAAGGCCTTACTACAGTTGAACTCAGGAAAACTATCATGTGTCTTACTCGATATTCTGATTGGTCGATTTGACCACCTTCCAAAGTCCTTTGCTTTTTGCAGAGACTTTCATCTCTCTAAGGACGACTCAGAGTCGATCTCTCAACGTTCAGAAGCTGGGGTCAATTCTGCCTGCTTGTTGTGAATGGTATGAATGACTGGAGTATACACCATGATTGTAGTGGAGTCGCTGCTCTTTCCGGCGCTAATCGGCGCACTCGAGAACCGTAATAGCTGTCATAATTCGTTCAGGCACACACGCTATTGCAGCACTCGAGGAAAGAAGCTATTCAACGGTGCTTGCCCTCAGTGCGAGGAAATCGCCTTATAGTATACCCCAGTACTTGCTATTTTCCACCCTGGCTTGCTCAGGGCATGTGGCAAATATCTTGATGCCATGCAGCACTACCTGGCCTGGCCTTGGTTACAAGAACCCGACGGTCTATCCTTCTCTTGTAGCGTCGACCGGGTTCGACATTGATGGTGAATGTTAGCTATAAGCATGATGGAGTATCGCGGAGCTACCCGCTGGCTGGAGACAGAAAACAGGTTTGGAACTTGTCAGAAACTCAGTACATTTGCACGTGGGAAATGTGATAATGCTAGTGCCTGTGGGGACTGGGTGCTCCCATAGGCATGAAGCCATCATAGCTATGAAAACCATAAGTATTATACTCGCTACCCGATGGGAATATGTGACCAAACTCGAAAGTATCGAATTGTTACTAATTTGTTAGTGAACACTCGACGACATAATTATACATGTACACGGACATATTATACCACAATAAAGTAACTTGATAATGGGGAATGTTGGAGACCCAGCATATTTCAATTCCCTCGTGAGGTATTTCCGCATTCTTTGATAACTTTGTTACAGAAACCCCTTTTCAACGATCGACTTCGACGCATAGGAAGTTCTATCATTGGTGGCGGGATGTGTTTGTGCTTGAGGCTACTGTCGTGATGATTATGCAATAGTCTCATTCTATCTTTTCGCCTCACATGGCTGGTACACTGCTGAAACTCACATTGTTGTGTGGGTGCACATTCGGCTTTAGATCAGCATTAGATCAGTAATTGTCAATCCCGATTGCTGTACGTTTGGACTCACGAGTCATCCCGATTGCTGTACGTTTGGACTCACGAGTCATGTCTCAAGCAGCCATTTCTACTTCCTTACGAAATCACCATCATCACAGCGGAGACTTTAGCCACGGAAGACATGCCCCGATGAAGGAGGACAGTCCGTAGAGTAAAGCCTGCTTCGATCGCCTTCAGGGACCTGTTAACTAAGTAAATTGGAAGGGATCACCCTCCCCTACGTCATCTAATTTGTAGCCTCCTTGCTTTACAGTATGATCACTGCTATCTGCGCACAGTCTTGCTGCACACAGTCTTACTACGCACAGTCTTGTCAGATGCATCCTGCCTGGTGTCCCAGTGGTGACGGGTCAGGCAGGTATGACTATGAGCCTTACTACATGTACATGATGTAGTACCAAGAGGTTATGTACTCGTAAGAAAGGGTTTGCTCCCCACACCGGAGCTCTTAGTTATGTACTCCTGCTAGTAGATCTACCCCATTCGATTTCCTGTAACGGTGGGATACTGTAAAGGGGTGTGAGAGATCTCCTCCTCCCCCCCCCCCCTCTCTCCAGACACACACACACGCGCGCGCGCGCACGCCCTCACGTACGCCCACGGATTCATTCTCGACGCGGTAAAACCAGAAGACCACATGCCATCGTGTCTACCTTCGGGCAGAGGAGGTGATAATGAGCCGTGTTTCTTGAATTTGCTCGTCTGTGACGTCTTACATTCTTTTGCACACACCACTGCGCACCATGCTGCTATGCTTCAGTGCTGTGGGTGGCCAGCTGATTCCTGCTTCCGCATTGCCTGCACTGGCCGCAGCGCTGAATTCGTTCTCTCCTGTGTGACACCAACACCATACAGTGTTATGGATACCGTAGGTCTACGCGTATGTTTACTGAATGCATTGTACACTGTACATGTTGGCACTTCCTGTTCGAGCTGCGTTGCTAAACATGACTTCTCTATCGCTACAAAGCGTGTTGAGAGTGTTGTGCACTCTTGACATCGAACAAAAATCATGTTATGTATGGTCTCGCCTGCTTTCTTCCCCCAGTCAACCACAGCACAACTCCTCACCTGCAGAATGGTATACTACATGTCTTGTTTTATTCAAATCCCACAAGTGAATAATAGCAAGAATGTACAAGAGAAGAGCTAGAGAGAAAAGGGAAACCAAGGACGATGGTATACTAGTATCCTATTTTTGCTTCGGAAACTCCACAGTACTCCACAGTACTGAGTAGTAGCGAGTAACGTTAACCGAACCGGGAACAAATGAGGATGTTATAAAATAGAACCATCGGTATTACTCGGAGGATCGTTATGTATGGTGATACTCCTGGCATGGACTGTGTCCCATTTTTGTATGCTACAGAGATGCCTGGCAGTCGCACTGTGCATCTACTGCTTACACAGCTGCATAATGTCGTTTTTTATTATTTTTAAAATCTTACTTTTATTATTTTTTCGGCAACGCAGATGATGATGATGATGATGACAAGTGGGGGGGGGGGGGGGGGGGGACTTTCGACGTAATAGGAGAATGCATTGTTCACTTTGCTTTACAAGAGGTATAATAACGCCATGGTCATTGGTGCTGTCATGCTGTAGGTTTTCGAAACCTTACCTTTCTGTTCCCAGGCATGCAAGTACACTTCGATACTGCAATGGGTCGTACAGATGCTCCTTATCGCAGCAGAGGTCTGGGCTAGTGCCTTAGTGGGTGGTGGGTGCCGATCATATCCACTACAAACAGCGTTGGAGACTGGACAAGGAGACGAAAAGTTTGTGCCAAATGTTCCCTGACCATGGGCATAGTATCTACATGTACAATCATGTATCTTGCAACAGCCCAAGGCAAGGATACAGTTCGGATCTGCAAATGAGCGGAGGGGGAAAACAATAGAGTGAGGTCGGGCATGTGAATACAGCAGCTCGGAGAATGTGCGGTCACTACAGTACTTATATCCAGTGTAAGCACGCGGCTAGGCTGTGCAGTGAAGGTGGTGAGTGCGGATTCTGCTCTATGACTGCGAGGCTGAAGTCTATTTCTAGTACCTTCCAAATCCCATTCGGATCCGCTGGATGATCTGTAAGTGGAGACTCACGTCAAGGTCATAATTATACAAAAGTCATGTAGTCTGCATGACTACTCCTGTCGTCCTGACAGACCTCAACCCTGGTGTTTGTCTTGTATGTCCGATATCTGGATATAAGTAGATGGACTACAATCAGTCATGTGGGCGTAGTAACGTTCCGACGGTCTGCAGGCATGTGAAAATGTTGGGTGTACACAAGTGTGGGTTCGAAGCCTTGAATGTGCCGCCCTTCGGCCGCTATACCTTTACCTGCCTGTCCCTCCATGTACAATGACAATGTGCATGTTGCTCCGATTGTCCTCTCATCCAGCCTCGTTGTACTCGTCACGATGTTTTGAGTTTTATATAATGGGTGTCAAACAATGTAATGAACGAGGGAAGCCTACCAGCCATGGAATAAGAGAACAAGAAAGCAAAATGCACACGCAAAATATGGCAAGTATAAAATTAAAATTAAAGTAAATCAAAACAGTTACTAGCTTGTAGTCGATCCTCCCTGGCTACACTCCTACAGGCTACGAGAGTGTGTGAGCAGACCACAAAGCCATACACGTAATAATGCCTATGCACTCTGCTGCATCGTGAAGCAACAAAACTACGCATTAGCTTTGTGATGACCAAGATTAGGGGCAAGATGGCCCGGAGGATGTTGAGTGGGTTTACAACCAGGTTTGAAGTGGCGAACTGACAGAACCAGCTTACGAATTTCTATTATCGCTCCTTCAAGTCCTTGCTCAATTGAAATTATAAAATGATCCCATCGACAAACAGGCCCAGGTTGTGACTACTCCGACCTGACCGGCCACATGTGGCAGTTAGTTGGCACACAGCACAATCCTGCTCTCCAACGTGCGTGGTAGTCCGGCAATAAACTTTCCGATCTGTTGTTGACTTCGAGAAAAACGCAAGAGAAAATAATGGTGGCTCAGTACTTCAGGCGGAGATGGAAGATGAAATGAAACCGAGCCACTGACTCAGCCGAACCAATGCCCCAACAAAGGGCAAGTTAGTGGCAGCTATGTAGAGAACTCGCGTATGCATTAGGGGGAGATTGCTGCGTGTGCTGTGCTGTGATGTTGAAGTCGACGGTTTCGCATGCATCCTGCGTTCAGCGAATGCCCGCAAGCGCGCCGCACAAAGCCACCGAAAGTCGGCGATGCTATCCAGCCGGAACGCCCGATCGGAGCTGGATGGCTTTCATCTTCCTCTCACTGACCATTGCACTGGCCTCCATGAATGGACATGGCCTACTGGCTTTCGAAGGAGCAGATGCAGCGCAAGCCCGAAGTTCAACTCGGCCAGCGGAAGGCGTAGGGGACCGTCGCTTATCCTACGTGGACCCTCAGGGGCGCATTCAGAAACGCATCCACGGCGAACTACCAGGTACGATACAGCTAGAGGTTGTCGGTTGACGAATCTCTTCAGCACACCATTTTTTTCTCTTTTTCAGGCACGATACCAGAAAGCTCCTAGATATTCGCCACTGTAGCGTTGGCATTGCGTTTGAGAACGGTGGGGGGGGGGGGGGAGGTGGAGAGGCATACAATGATACATCATTGTGTGTAGATCTACATTCTTTCAGCTACGTTTTAGTGTTAGCCAGGCCTGCAGGACATGCAAACACAGCACATCATGAACCTGGCGTGTATGTTTGGGGCGAACCAATTACACTCATAACGTTATCTCTCATAGCCAGATCTTCAAGTTACAGGCACCTCGGTCTACCGGGCACCCTGAGGGTGAGTTTCCGTGAGTGGAAATATCACTATTCTTTTACCAATTTTGTGGAAATAGTGACATCATATGCCAGATCTCTGACCCTTCCTCATTGAAACGTATGTGATCTCAGAGTGTTGAACATTTCCAAGATATGGCCAGTGCCCGGTCCCAGACAGCCCGGGTAAGAGAGATATGAATGCATGTGTACCGAATATTCAACTACCGGTACTGGCTCGGTGGAAGGAGATTTTAGAGCCCGTGCTTCGGCCTGCTATTGACAGTTGCATGGAGTGTTTGGCCCATGAGCAGCTGGCTTGGAGGTAATCCTGGGATAGTAAGGGACACATGGGAGATTGAAGAAGAGAACATGATGGCGCAAAGAAGTCAAAGCAAGAGCGGAAGTAGAAATGCTTACCCTGGATTACTGGTGAATTAGTCACTCTCATTTACCCAATTCTCCTACTGCAAGCCTATGTCCGGAGCTCTCTTGCCCTCAGGCACGAGTAAACAATTGGTCAGAGTTGCTCTACGAGTTGAGGAAGGCAAATAAGTTGAGCAGCAGTATATTGATGAGCACAGCAATGCTGACAGGGTGTAAGATAGAGAGAGAGAGAGAGAGAGAGAGAGAGAGAGAGAGAGAGAGAGAGAGAGAGAGAGAGAGAGAGAGAGAGAGAGAGAGAGAGAGAGAGAGAGAGAGAGAGAGAGAGAGAGAGAGAGAGAGAGAGAGAGAGAGAGAGAGAGAGAGAGAGAGAGAGAGAGAGAGAGAGAGAGAGAGAGAGAGAGAGAGAGAGAGAGAGAGAGAGAGAGAGAGAGAGAGAGAGAGAGAGAGAGAGAGAGGGAGAGTGAGAGAGAGAGAGTGCGTGTGTGAGAGAGAGAATTGCGTGACATACTCATATTGGGCCAGTCCTTTAAATTTGTAAACCAGTTGTAATGGAGTCTGCCACATGGCCCGGAATTTGGTACCAAACTATTCATGAACTATTCAAGTGTCAAGTTCGGCAATAAACTATTCATGATTCGTATAATTCAGGATATCAGCTCCCGTTTCCAAACAACTTAGGTTTGGCTTGGTTGAAGATGGTGATCAGGCGATTCAATGACCAATGGTGTTCTAGACCCTATACGGTATCGACTCACCCATATGTTGGTGATAAATCACACACCGAGAGGATAGTATGCTTGGATGCACTGCACCACGCCCTGTGATATTGTCAAGAACTGACATCCGTATAGAGGATTGACACTGGCTGCAATACATTCAGCACAAGGAGTCGAACATATGTCGTGTGCGGCAGTGAACTGCATTCCCAAAGTCGTCCATGCCTCCGTAAGGACAAGTAATGCTTCGAGTGAAAATTTCCACCCAATTTAATGTATCTAGTATGGTGCAGTCTTTCCATCTTGGTACAGAGATTCAATAATTCGATTGGGACTATGGAACAAACTGGCTGCCGTAGCTTCCTTGGACCAGCACACTGCGACTCAGCACCTAAAAGACTGCTTCATGCAAGTGGCGACATTGTGATTTTAGACCTTACTTCCCCTTTCAGCTCTATTTCGATTTTTAGAGGATGCAGCAAATCACTATAAACAATGCATTGTGCAGTCCATTGCCAAGTCTTTCTTGTCTGTTCTCTTTTTGGGGCTTTTGTTATGTGTTATCAGCTGCCAGAGTTACGGTAGATAGCAGTGGCTGGATTCCAAGGTCATCAGAAATCTGCAAAAATGACAAGATATTATTTGTGTGCAAGAACAAACCTGGAACCGCCACGGTGCACCATTCCTCGTATAGCTGGCTGTGGATCAGTGAAGACTATACATCGACGTTTTCCTGGAGTAATCAAAATGTGCGACAAGGTAGCATCCGTGGCTCATGCCGCCAATCAGCCGACGTTGTTAAGGTGTCCTCCTACAGTAAATACACGCTGCGCTGCTTCAATGGCATAGTGTCGAATGGCACGTTGGTGTGCCGGGTCAGGTCTGTCGTGGACGGATACGGTACGTATTGCGCATATTCCAGTGTCGGCGTGCAACACCTCAACCCACGCCTTAACCATATAAAATTCTCTTCTGGAGAGAGAACAGCACTGATCGGTGGCCTGGCCTTCATGTTCACAACCCCAAGCCGATTCGAAGTCCAACATCTAGGAAGCAACTCCCGGCACTTTCATGTCGACATCAAATGCCTGGCGTATTCTGAAGAGAACACATTCTGGTCGTACCTGGCTGCCGGCCGTGAAGGCAAGCCTAGAGAAGGCCTTCTTGGTATGGGAAACAGCTACAGAATATCTCACTTTGATAACAGTCTACACAGTGGGCGTTACACATGTTCCAGTGTGAGTCTATCGGATCATGGAACTGCGGTGAATGAGTCCTTTTCAACATACTTGACAGCACCAGGTAAGGCAATACAAATGGCAGAAAGAGACTAGGAACTGTTTTACACTCTAGTGGCTAAACCAGGGGGGGGGGCGGAACTGGTGCGGCCAAAGCCGCACCAGTAATTCCATTTGTTGTGGTTTTTAGTTAAAGCAATAAAATGTTGTTTTTCTTGGCCCAATTTTCCAAAAAAATAACCGTGGGAGGCTCTTAGGACCCACCTCTTGATGTCCGCACCAGTGTGGAATACCTTCCGACGCCCCTGTAATTTATTACAGTGAAAATGTAGAGACTTTTGCTAAGAATTCACTCTCAATTTTTTCATTGAGTTCAGGCCATAAATAGTTAACCGGGGCAACTAAAATTAATAGTACTTCAAAGTATGTTCCATTGCAATTTGAGCCCGGGGGGGGGGGGGGGGGCTGCCAACCATTGTATTCAAATGTAATTCATAATTAACAGTTATATGGGCATAGTTTAGGCTTGGCTATCTGAAGTTCACATCCGACCCCAAGAACCAAACACACTCTGGGTGGTCATTTGCGACATGACCAATATTGCAACGCCAGTAGTCGTCAACTTCTTATTTTGTAGTCATGACGATCCTATGAAGTGCAACTATGCACACTCGTGTAGTAGCACAGTGTATATATACAGTGTATATTGCCTTCATAACCACACGTCTATGCTACATACACCTTCATAACCACACGTCTATGCTACGTACACCTGCATGTATGCTGTATAGGGTGGCTTCACTTTTTTTGTCATGTAACTTAATAAAAATAATATTTGTATAGAAAGTGATCATGACAAGGTCACAATAGAACAAACATGGCCCGTATCGTATAACCTAAAGATGCAGGCATTGAGTGGAGTTGGAATCAACATAGCCACCCTGCATGATCACGTGATAGATGTGCTACCACTATGTCTTTATTCTTGCTGTCTCTTTGTGTCTTTCTGTCCAGGTCATGCTGTTGTTCGCTTCACACCCAATATTGTCATCACTCCTTCTACTGATATGCTAACGTACACTGGCCAGGAAGTCACAGTGAAATGCTATTCTCCTAATACACGTGTGCAGCTATCCTGGGCCAATGTGAGCATGTTGAATGCTAGCATGTACACAGAGAAAGTGACACATGGCTCCAATGTTGCCACTACGGCCATCGGCATTCGCATCCGTAACGTGCAGTCGGATTTGCGATTCAGGTGTCGCTCACGCATGGCAGGAATCCACCGGAGTGCAGTGGCAGTTCACATACGAGTGAAAAGTAAGTTTGAGTTAGCCGGTGTGATAACGTGTTAACAGAAGAATGGCAGTGCCGCCACCCGTTTCACATGCTGATTGGTATGTGTACTTCGAGCATGATGCATGCCACTAGAGCTGTGCAAATAAAGTTCAGACAGTGATGCCTTTTTGAGTGTAAGTGCTAATAGTGGGCACGTGTGATTACACACCTGCATACAAAGAATGGGCCCCAAACTTAATTGTCCAAGATCACACAAGTGATCATCGGACACCATACGCTGTTCACTTGTGTGTCTGACCATCGCTTCGCGTGAAACTCTCTGAGTAACAGCAATACAGTTTTGTTCTTCAGGACCGTCTGAAACAGTTTTGGATTGGTCCGGCCATACCATAGCCCTTCACACACTGTGCAGAAAATGGAGGGTACGAATACACATGACCTCCTTTTGAGCTGGTGTCCGAAACGTTGGTCCAGCAATGGCCTGATCACTGAACCAGATCGGTTCTGCCGTGCCTCTCTATAGTGTACACATGTACATTTGTACAAGGCTCTGCATCTAAGTGCTTTGAGCTTTCTTGAGCTGCCACAACTCGCTCTTAGTATTGAATTACACATGCATATCATGCATTTTTCTTCTCTTTTTTGCTTGACTCGTTCAAGTCCCAGCAAAGTCCCTAAATGATGATTGCACAAACTATAGTTGCGTCGAAAAGTTAGTTCAAAGCAATAAGGAGAGTGTAGTATTTTCATTCTTCAAATTTTGTAGATGAAGCTGTATGATGCAATGAAGTCAGCATGCCGCACACCTGGCCCATAGAAAAGGGGTGGCAGTTGCTTACTCGTGATCATTGAATCATGATGTACTAACAAGAGTACCTACTAGTATCCCGAAGATGGCGCAGCTGCAGTTGTTGGGTGTGCAGACAGAACTTTGAATTCCGTGGCAAACCCATACACACTGCAGGCGCTTAGCCAATGAAGGGCACGGGGGGGGGGGGGGGGGGCATGTGCACCCCCCCCCCCCACACACACACCACCACCACTCCTCAAATCTTTGTTTAGGATACGCATGTTTGCTCCAAATAACCTGGAGGTTGCAGTTCCTGAGTGCATGCTGCGAAGTCAGAATCGAGTGTCAGTGAGCACTGTCCACGTGTACTTTTGTAGCTAGCTTTAGCCGCATATAGCTGCATGTGCCTGTACAATAAACCAGTAAACAGAGGCCCCCCATACAGTATTATTCCAATTACAAACTTACTGCTATTGTAAGTACAAACTGCTTCATGAATATTTCCACTGTGTACTCCCTAGCTAAAAGATGACTCGACAATGCATCTGCACTGCCTGTCCGTTGTACACTAACTTACCTTTCATTTATCCTGTAGGGACCCGGGAACTTCCCAAAATAACGTTCTGGGCAGACTTTCTATCCGATGTGATGAGACTAAATTGGATAGGGAACACAAGTCACTTGGATTACTCTGTATTAAGATGGACGCTGGCATACACAGTCAACAACACAAGGCCTTGGTTACTTGTGCCAACTGCATCCTACTTCGCTAACAGAGGTAGGTCCTTGTCATTGCGACATGCTATCTATTTTCCAAGTTGTTTCTACTAGTATAACGTTGTTCACACTGCCTGCTCTTACATTTCTCCGCGATGTTACATCACTATAAGCACGTTTCCCTGGTGTGAAGCAGTCTGCTGTGTAAACAGAAACACAAGTGGTAAAATGGTGGTAAAACACACCCATGTGTAACGATTTGCTGGTAAATACACGCCTGAGCTGCCAGCGGGTTCTGGCGAAGAGGACTCCTTCTCCTCACCACCAGCATCAGGCATGTCTTTTCCACCATTTCACCAGATGTGTCTTTTCCACCATTTCACCAGGTGTGTCTTCTTCCAACATTTCTTTGCTATGCCTGATGCTGCGTAGCAGTCTTCACATAATTCTGCTCACAAGCCTGGCTCGGCATTAGACGGTGTTCACAGCCATTTTAGCTCTTTTTCTTCCCGTTGAGGTTGCACTTGTGTTTATTTTGCCTGTACAAGAGGCCTGGGTTTCCAGCGCGAAAAAAAATGCTCACAAGTGTCACTTTCATCCTTTAGGTTTTCTGTGTAATGGCATGTCAAGCTTCAATGAATGTGACACGCTAAAAGGACGGTCCATGTTGCAACCCCAACACAGATGGTGATATATCGAGTTGCCCTGTGGCTTCAAGCGCGGCTCCCAAATTGTATCCCTGCACAGCTGCTACCTTCATAGAGATCTTCCCAGTCATTTAACTTGTATAATATTATAGTCATGCTGCTTGTTACTGGTCGGTCCTTTTCTCCTATCATGTTTGGCAGAGGTGATATATGGTCAAGAGACCACCTGTTTTCAGGATCCTCGTGATCTAAAAACCACTACATTACTGGCTGGTGTCGTAGATCGAGGGGGGGGGGGTCTTTTATGTTTAATCTAGAACTGTCTGTAGCTGAGTCACCCAGTACATATAGGTATCCTGTACCTGGTAAAATTCTACCTTATTCATTCTTCAGCACATCATTCTTCGGTGCTCGGCAGTATTGTAAATTCAATTGTAAATGTGTGGAATATGCAAGGAATCGCCCCAATGACCAGACTGGGTTCAGAGACGAGATGCTTTCAAAAAGTACGATAGTCCAGTCCCATGAGTGGTGATCAAAATCGGCTTTCACCTGTAGGGACTGATGTTTGGAATTGCTGTGCCTGTACTGGACTGTATTGGACTCTACTGGACTGGACTCTACTGGACTCTACTGGACTGGACTGTACTGGACTGGACTGTACTGGACTGGACTGTACTGGACTGTACTGGACTGGACTGTACTGGACTGTACTGGACTGTACTGGACTCTACTGGACTCTACTGGACTCTACTGGACTCTACTGGACTGGACTGTACTGGACTGTACTGGACTGGACTGTACTGGACTGGACTGGACTGTACTGGACTGGACTGGACTGGACTGTACTGTACTGGACTGGACTGGACTGGACTGTACTGGACTGTACTGGACTGTACTAGTCAGCAAAAGTCACTTACATTGTATCATGTACGCGTTTTCATAATGTACTTTTGTGTTCTGCAGGCAATGGCAAGTTGAACTCGGTTCTCTTCCACACCTATTCACCATACAATGTCTATCAAGTACAGATCAGCCTATCCCAAACTAACCTAACCAACAACCATTCGGAGCATATTGAAATGTTCCAGACCTCCTTCCTGTCGCCACTTATTTTTCATCCGAAATCAGGTATGGGAGTGAGAGTATTTTTTTTTGTAGCAAGCAACGGATAACGTAGTGTACGAGCAGGGTTCAAAAATGCACTGTACGAGTGCAGCGCGCATCTGACCCTGCCTGTACACTTTATGGATCATAATTTGCAAAAAGTTATTAAGTTCAAAGTAATGGATGGCTAAGGCAGCCATTTCCTATATTCCAGCAGCACGGTGCACTTTCCGTATTAATGGCTTTTAAAGTTGCACTTTGAACATGTTTAAAGCAAGTTTGAAGCACACTAGAAGTCGTTGCAATCTTCAATTTACCAACAGGTTTAGTTCATTACAGCTGAAAGACGAGTCACGGGGAAGTGGAAAGGGTTTTCATAGTCATGATTTCGTGTTGATCTGTGTCCAGGTCCGGTCAGTGATATCATATTCCATCTTGGAGTTCCAAGGCATCACATCTCGTGTGCGCAATGGAGCAGCATCAGAAAAACAAGTCATCTGAGGAACCAGGTATGGAATATTTGAATTTTTATTTGAATTTTTGTATTCCTGTGACATAACCGATGTGGTGATTGTATGGGTGCTGACAAGAGTACATAACCCCCCCCCCCCCCCCCCCCCAGAGTGTGCAACTCCACTATGGGTGCTGTCCCGACAGAATTTCAAGTTGACGTCATTTTGATGATGCAATGCGCACTGTACACGGATTATCAGACGAATCCGGAACCTGTGGTTGACCGAAGCTGATCGATCCTGTGCAAAGAAAAACGTGTGATGCGTTGACACCCGTACACATGTTGTAAATCACTGGTGCAATGAGCATTGCGTCATAAATAATGACGTCAACTTGAAATTCTGTCGGGACAGCAGGGTATGTGGGAGTTGCACACTCTGGGGGGTTACGTACTCTTGGTGCTGAGAAAGTATGATACAGGAGTTCATCTCCACTTGCCACCGGTAGACCTCTGGTGTTGAGTTGGGCACGGAAAGTATCGCATGTGAAGTGCTATTGGTCGCTCACTTTGGACATTTGAAATTTATAATATTACTCTAATGCAATGATACGGAAAAAGAAAAGAAAAAAGGAGCTCTTCAGCTCTGGATAACGGCCAAGTTGTGTGAGATGTTTCTCCCTAGCCTTCAAATAAAGCTCTAGTTGCAGCAGGAGCCGTTTGAAAGTACTGATCAACAGAGAAATGACCATTTCCACAATCTATTGCTGGGCATCTGCATGGAACATTTCGGTTCTCCTTGTCCGATCACCCGGAGATCACCCGGAGATCACCCGGAGATCACCCGGAGATAAGTCTACTGTTCACCAATGTTCTACTATAATTTCCCTTCACCAGAAGGAAAGAGTAAATTTAAAAGTTGATCCAGACCTCCTTTTAATGCACCTGTATCTACCCTGCATTCATTTTCCTCTGGATATTGCTTCTGATCATTCATAAATTCAAACTGAGATGTTGCGACTCTGGCAATAAGCCATCCGCCCTAAATAAAACTGAAGTCTTATTCCGAATGAATTCGGACCCTTTGTAATTCAAATTTTCTGACTTTTTTTCTACCATGTTGTTTCTGTAACTTCAGGTACAGGATGCATTCATCAGGACAGTGAGTCGCTTTGTGCAGACGGTCTGTGCCACTTGTCAGCTGCAAAATATCACACAGGGCGTGTTTGGCTGTGCGAATGGTGAGAATACAGCACGGCTCAGCGGTCAGTTACTCTATCCCAATGTAGAACAGCGGCAAATAGAGGATTACGTACGCCTGCTGGCTGACGGACAGTTTGCTGTGACTCTGCTAACCAGTGTTCCCCAAAGTGTATCGAAATACCTTGGAGCAGACTGCACGTTGCGTCACTCATGCCATCAGTGGAAGCTAACTGTTGACAGTGTCTGTATTCACACCAGTCGCAGCACTGATCCTCTCATTGTACCGTCTGGCCACAGAAAGTACCTATCCAGAAAGTACCTATCTAGAACGTTTCTTGGTCTTAACACACAGCAGTGTTCTAGATTGCCAAAAGCTCAGCAAGTTGATGATGTGAAGTTGTGATGTGAAATTTCTTGAGACAAATATTAGTTTGAGTGAGTAGTCAAGGCTCTTGATGCTATTGAGGTTGAAATCTCTTGGCCCATGTACAATAAATGTACCAGCAACTTAAGTCTTCTTTTCTCATTTCCCTACTCCATTCCCTCAACCTATGAATATTTTCATAAGAAGGGAGGATTCAGGAAATGTACACAGGAGCCGATTCTGCGGTGGATCATTGTGTAGTTTGCCAGGCCATGTCATAATGTGAGTGTGTATGTTTGTGAGGAGGGGGGGGGGGTTGTCGGGGAGGGGGTGGTCTCGGGGGGGGGGGGGGTGGTCGGGGAGGGGTGGTTGGGGGGGGGGGGTGGGGGGGTCGGCGAGGGGGGGGGGCTTTGGAGTACTAAGTCTTAATTTCACTGGCAAGCTGAGCCTCCCGGAACGAGCAATTACTACCGAGTAACTCCGAGTGGTAGTGTTCAGTCAAATAATCAATAGGCTACCCAGAATTAATTTGTTGTTTCGGGTCACTTCACTTCACTCATCCGTACCTGGGTAGTATTTTATTTTTTATTATTTTTGTTTCTGTCATATGCATACATATACATGTACATGTATGCACATTACAGACCATTGTATGACCACTATGTAGACTGTGCATATCGAATATCCAAGTTTCTGTCCATCAAGCCAGTCGATCAAATCTGACCGTAGACGCAGTCATTGTCCCCTCAGGACCGGATCTTGGCTTCACTGACCAATGAGTCTGACGAGCGGCTCTCACCAAACCTTCTGTCTTGAATGAGCGATGAGGTGACGGAGCTGGTGCTGTTTCAGGACCGATTGGGGATCAGCGGAAACAGAAGATAACGTTGTCACCAAGCACTGCATCCTGTCATTTGGCTGCTTCCGAGGTCGATGTCTAGACTGCTGAAAATCGACCGCGACCTGCGGATCAGGAATGATCTACTCTAATAGTAGTATCACTTCAGTTACGGTCTGGGAGTTTTCGACGCAAAAGGCCATACTGTCGGCTGAAAGTGTTGTCCCATCCAACACGGCAGCACACACCGCTGGCATGTTAGAACAATGTTCAATTTCGTCCCTGGTTGCTCTGTACAATGCTCTGTGGAAGCGAAATTGAAATGTGAGAATGCTTGAAGCCTATGCAGGCATGCCCGAGATCCTTTCGGAAGCATTCCTTGCTCCTTACTGTTTTCTTGCGTGGGGTTAGGATCATTAGGATTGAGTGTGTACACAGTCATTTACACTGTACACAATAGCACATGCACACTAAAATTACGGCCGGGTGAAAAATTACGGTCGGTCGGGTGACCCGAAACAACGAATTAATTCTGGGTGGCCATAATAGATTTTGGAACTAAGGATGAAACAGTTATGATAACTCCCTTTCATTCCCTCACACTGTTGAATAATTCAATAAGTTGTAATCATGAATTATCATCTTCACTTAGTAGATCCCCCTCCACATTTTCCTTCTCTCTATATCTCTCTCTATATATATCTGTTTGTCTGTCTGTCTGTCTGTCTGTCTGTCTGTCTGTCTGTCTGTCTGTCTGTCTGCCTGGGTCTGTCTCTCTTTCTCTTTCTCTCTCCGTCTCTCTGTTTCTCCGTCTCTCTGTTTCTCTGTGTCTCTATCTCTGCCTGTCTCTCTTTGTCTTTCTCTCTGCCTCTCTCTCTGTCTCTCTTTGTCTTTCTCTCTGCCCCTCTGCCTCTCTAGGCTGTCCCCCTCACTCTCCCTCTCTCTCTTTCTCTCCCTCTCTCTCTCTCTCTCTCTCTCTCTCTCTCTCTCTCTCTCTCTCTCTCTCTCCCTCTCTCTCTCGCTCTCTCTCTCTCTCTCTCTCTCTCTCTCTCTCTCTCTCTCTCTCTCTCTCTCTCTCTCTCTCTCTCTCTCTCTCTCCTCTCTCTCTCTCCGTCTGTCTCTCTCTGCCTCTCTCTTCCTCTGTCTCTCTCTGTCTCTCTCTGTCTCTCTCTGTCTGTCTCTCTCTCTCTCTCTCTCTCTCTCTCTCTCTCTCTCTCTCTCTCTCTCTCTCTCCCTCCCTCTCTCTCCCGTTCATTTCTCTCCAATCCTTTCTCCTCTTTTCCATCTCTCGATTTTCTGTTATCATTACTGGGGCAGACAACAAACAACACGTGCAGAAGCAGCAGCAAGGACGACGACGACGACGACAACAACGACGACAACGACGACGACGACGACAACGACGACGACGACAACAACAACAACAACAACAACAACAACAACAACAACAACAACAACAACAACAACAACAACAACAACAACAACAACAACAACAACAACAACAACAACAACAGCTCAATCCTCCGTCCGGAGCAGGTCTGTTTGATGTAGAGATTCTAGGTAGGGATGATGCATGTGCATCATGCGAATGTCGACATTGCTGAACTGTCGAATGAGAGTAGTACAGATAGTGTTGTTCTAGATTTCACGTAATTGATATGCAGGGTGCTTTGTCGATATTACTGTACACCTCAAGCTTGCTGCTAACCGCTGCTTGATACTTGGCTGACTCACGGCTCCATTTAGAGCACAGAAGAAGCACTTGTCAAGCCTTCCACTCGGTGAGCCTGCTAAATGCACCGTTCAGTACACCGTGTTTCTGGGAATACGACTTAAACCAATTGACATTGAGGAGTAGGAAAAGACAACATGGTGTGCTGTGAGAGCCTCACGGCATACTGTGTATAATTTCCCGGCACCCAGACATCATTTTCAGGGATAACGTACATGAACACCAACACTCAGTGGCCGTCTCTGTTTCTGTGGCGACAAACACCTGATCTCCCACTTTAGGCAGCAGAGAGAGATATCCTGTAGGCTGTATGGCCCATGGAGGTATGGGAAATGACGCTAAAGGATATTGACAAAGCTATCACCATCTGAACTATCAAGCAAGGCTTGCATATACATGTATGCATACCTCTCAACAAAGTAATAAGTAGTTGAAGTGGTGTACCATGTACACCTCCACATCCACGATTCGGGACATACTGTAACTGGCATTACAGCTCTGTATCAACTGGTACTGTACCAATCAAGTAAAGTGGTTGAAAGGCATCGTGTGTTCAGGACACGTCTCGCAAGTTCTCAGTTATACTGTACTGTACAACTGGGAAGTGTCATCATGTACTAGTATAGGATAAAGTGTGTCTGGTCTCCAAGGTGTCCGCAATTCAGAGGCTACAGTGTATTCTCATACTCCGACTCCGAGGAGGTGAATAGTACTCACAGTAGTACCAGTACGGCAGTAGAATGCTGGACTGAGTCCATAGTAGCCATCGGTGTTAACAGTGTACATACAGCGGGGGATTCACCGTTCATCAGTTGCGCTTGAGAAGGCTGATCGTGTTTTGTCAGGGCGAACTCTCCGAAGCCGTGTATTGTGCCGGATCGGGCGGAGGCGACGCAGCGTGTATGGTGTGATTGGTGACGTACCATGCATTACCATAGCCGCAGTAGCTATGGGGATTGTTTCAACTACTTCGAAGTACAGTATTGTCCATTCGTGAAAAGTCACTGAAAACCCCGAAGACTGCTCAACCTCAAACTCAAAGTCGGGACTTGCTTACTCTATGCTCTACATACTCTACATACTCGTGGATAAGTTCTCGACTTCACGTACATGTACTCCCTGGCCGTGCTCCACAGTAACACGACATTGCGCTCAAACCGTAGCGTGATATCTGCATGCAGACTGTGCTCTGTCTCGTTCAGATCTACTGGCTCAGGTTTCCTGTCGGAAGCCGGCATAGTACAGTGCAGTTGCAGGAAACCAGCTTTTCACTACGATCACATACATTGTACCTTGTACATAGTCGTCCAAAGATCTACCAGAGTCCAAGACTACTCACTGACTGGCCTCAGCCGTGCAGCCGTTATCCAGTATACCGTGTGCGGCCGTGTGGAGTGGCCATACATCTACTCAGGTGACGGTATACCAGTATGGGCCTAAAGCCATTCTAGTCTAATCTGTATTGCTCGCAGCCTGGTAGCCGAAGAAGAATGGGTACAATCGTACCTTCTGTCGGTCTAGCCCATGGGCGTTCAGAACACTGACAGCGGCAAGATGGCTGTGTAGTACTGGGGCCAATTCAAAAAATCGACCTCTAAAATACATGCCTTGACACATGTTGGCTAACAAGGATTTTTCGGTGTTATTTGATAGATAATGTCTTCAAGAGCATCTTGGCCCAGTATGGCGAGTCCAATCGCGTCCAAAGGTCCCGAAATCACCCTCGATAGGAATACAAAATTGCCGAAAAAACTAAGTTCTCATCGGCTATATTCAAGCATTTTCAAGACTTTCTCGGTACTATATTGACTGGACCTGGGAGTTTTTACCCTTTTATGTGCCAGGAGCTATAGTAACACCGTACATACACAGGATGCGAACCGACGCGTACACTGATTTTGTGCGAGAGTTGGAAAGATTGAGCATCAAGTACCGTAGTGTAGTTGTGACATACCAGAAATGTGTTACCTCGTTTGGACACTTTCTTCAAAGTTTTGCATTGACTCGCTGGTGCTTTTGCTGTCGGAACGTCCACGAATGGATCGATGCTAAATTCAGCAGAACCTTCATTACAATGTCATCTTGGCTCCCCGGAAAAGTAGGCATGATTCCAACAAGGAGCAGCACAACAATTATGTGTGGAAAGCAGAGGAAAGTCATCATAGCTTGCCAAGCCAGTTGTAACTACTTGTATTCGTAGGACTAATCTACAACCGTGGAAAGTTTCAGACCTGGCTAACTTCATCGGGCTGGAATGAAGGCATTTACTTTGTGAGTACTGCTGCACAGGAGGTGTTACAGTGGACGAGCATTTGATTCGAATCTACAAGAGCGGCTAGTGTTAGTACCATGATTTGAACACACCGACCGTGGTGATCAGCCACCATTATCACAAAGCCTATTTGCCAGCTCAACAGCTCTAGGACAACTGCCTTAGGAGTGCCATGCTGCAGTGAGAGGGAGTAGCTATGTGGTGTGGAGTGTTACAAAAACGAAATCCGAGTACCTGGAGGTAACCTATCCCAATATGCAACACCAGCAGTAGAAGAATCATTTCCTTGTCGCAGAATTTGATGGCTGGGCCTAGGCAGTGTGAAACTACAGTTATACTTATAAAACACTAACTGCAAGAAAGAGTCCGATGTCCAATGTCGTGGCTTGTCTCTCCTGAACTGATCACGGCACGTAGTTGATGCGATTCAAGAGCGGTGGTGAAGAGGGAAAACATGTTCATGTAATACCTCATGAACTAGTGGCTAAAGAATTGTCCCTGACTGCAGAGCCAATAGTGATGGTGTAGGTGGCGGAGTAGAGATGGGCTCAGCTGTACGGCGTAGAGTTTCCGAAGCTCAGACGGAAGAACAACTTCAGTTAAAGTGAAACACATGGATGCTAAATATGGTGGTAAAGACACACCTGGCAATATGGCGGTAAACACACGCCTGCCCACACATGCTCTCTAGGCTGCAAAGTTCTGGCACAGAGCTCTCCTTCTCACCACCACCACCATCAGTTCGCGCCTGGCGCCTGGCCGATGCATGGCTGGCGGTATCCGGCATAGCAGGCTGGTACATCAAGTAGCGCATGGCACATAGATGATGACACAGCAACGACATAGCTCGATTGCGACGTACGTTTCGTCCCCGCTGGACTCATCAGGCAATCTTCTTCTTGGATGTCTTCATACGGAGCTTGACTCGGGAGAATGAAGTTGAAGACACCACTGCAGCTGTACTTATGGTTGCTAAATATGGTGGTAAAGACACACCTGGCAATATGGCGGTAAACACACGCCTGCCCACACACGCTCTCTAGGCTGCAAAGTTCTGGCACAGAGCTCTCCTTCTCACCACCACCACCATCAGTTCGCGCCTGGCGCCTGGTCGATGCATGGCTGGCGGTATCCGGCATAGCAGGCTGGTACATCAAGTAGCGCATGGCACATAGATGATGACACAGCAACGACATAGCTCGATTGCGATGTACGATTCTCCCAAAACACATGGAAGCGAAAGTATTCGCATCACAATGTTGGGATCGATCAGCTTTTTAAACTGCAGCTATTCACATGTGAGCGTTGTCCAACTGCAGCCTTGAATGACAAGCTAGCCAATGTTTGGACTGTTTTATGCAAAGGATTTTGGTATTTTCATTTTCATCATTTTTCGTTACAGCACTGCCATCGCATACAAGTAGTGTTGTCCTTCTTACATTGCTGCAAGATCTATCGTAATATCTACACGTACTTCGAGTAAATTAGTTCAGGTTGAAACTGTCCTATAGCACTTCGTTCCTTAGACTCTGACAGTTTCCTACCACCTTTTCCTTCTCCTGTTAGTATTTGGGTTACAATACCTATTCTCTCAGTTGAAGTGTAACGCCGAACCGTCTGACGCTTCTCTCGTGTTTGCAGTCTGATTATAGTAATGCATGCCTGTAAATAGTCTCATGTACCTGCTAGCTGCACGTACATGTACACGTACCTCAATGCTAACATTCGACGCGACATGTACTGTGCATGTACATGTCCAATAGCCAAGTTTCACTGCACCTTGGAAATTTTGTTTTGACACTGTTAAAGTACAGTACTTGTTGCCGTACTGTATCTACTGCTTATTCTGAGCAAAATGAGGTGCTACTTGGCCATATACGTGTCAGTAAAAATGGATATAGGAGCAATTCTAGTTGGGTTGCTATGGTAATAACGGCCTTTTCTATTTTGATGTTTTTCACCATGTTCGGACACAATCCGGCAATCGAAACCTATGCCATCGTGTTCAGGAGGCAAAAACCATCCAGGAATGATAATAAAATCTATGTTAGCAAACATGTGTCAAGTAAAAGTGAGAAATTTCAAATGGGCCCTAGGACTAGTGGTAAGTGTGGTCATCATGGCACCTATGGTACCTGTAGTACCTTGCCGTAGTAACGTCCTTAGCTGACATGATGGTCGAAATGTCTTTTACTTTGAGGAATACAATCTTTTTAAGGAGTACAATCATAATAATTAGTGTTGAAACGAATAATCGAATAATCGAATAATTTAGAATATTCGTGGGGTGAACGAATAATCGAATAGTCGTAGGAATTATCAGAAATCGAAAAAAAAAAAAAAAAAAAAAAAACATCTATGCTCAGTGCTGACCCTACTGATATTTGCACTGCGTAGATCTGCTCGTAGTATTTCTTCTCAATCACTTCTCCTCCAAGGTTTAATCTCCTATCGGTATCTAGTAATACAATCATGTACATGTACATGTACTTCTGTTCTTTCCATACGAGGGAAACATGGATGCAGTGAATGTGATTTTCGGTCTTTGACCACTTTCGACCAAGACCCTATGCAGAGCTGGATCAAGCGTTGCACACTCCGGGGGGTTATGTACTCTTGGCGGTACAGGTTAACCGGTTTTGCACCCCCACATAACAAAATCCGATAATCAGCAAAAAAATATTTAAAAAACTACTTAAAAAGTGCTGAAAAAGTGTTGAAAAATGCCATCATGCGTATGATAGAATATAGATTATTCGTTCGATGGAGGGCGAAATTATTCGATAGATTATTCGTTCGAAGAATCCGTGTTCGGTTTAAACACTAATAATAATGTTATTATATAAACGATTCAAACGGCAACTGGACTGATAGACAGAACATGTGGTACTACTAGTACAATAATTATTATGTATTTGTGTAGTAGTGGTAGTGTCATGTTGTACTGAGTCTCTGGCTCTGTAGCGGACATCTCTTTTGCCATGGTCGTGTCGTCATGATAACTAATCACTATTGTTTGTATGAAGCGTCACTAGTGCTGCTGAACGTCGCATGCGTTCGTCGACGTTCAGTCTCAGGAGGTCAGTCTCAGGAGGTCTTAGTAAGTCACAGCGTACATGTAGTTACAGTTGAAAACACTAACTGCATATTCTACAGCACTGAGTAAGAGTTCTGGAGAGTACAGCAACGGACATGGTGATTCTACAACAACAACATGAATGCCCATAGACGTCGTCCTTCCACTCGTCCGTCGTCCATCATACTATCTAACGTTATGTAGTGCTTCAACTAGTACCTACTACTAGTGCCAGTAGTGGCCATCATCTACTAGTACTCAAACTAGTGCATCAGGTACAACAGTCAACAGGCAGGGAAGCCGAAATGGCTGTCAGCTGGTTCTGATTTGTGCCAACTAACTTTGCTGGGAGACTGGATACTGGAGTAGAATATCTGCACTGCCATTCGATCACCCCCTGTTTCCCATCAGGCATCACAATGCTCTTTTCCAACTAGTAACCTGGATTGATACAGTCACGTTACAGCGAGCACTGGCTTTCAAACGCGTGGGACTGTACTGTATGATTGCACATGTCCACCAAGTACATGTACAGTGTGTACAATGTAACATACCCTGCAGCTGAGCAGACCTAACAAGTCAATATTGCTTTCTGCATTGCTTCGCGTGGGCGTTGTGGGCTGCATGCGAGTGCGAGGAATGATCGGCTACGACATAGCATGGCAATGACATAAACATACAGTATAAGTATATCGAGGACAACCCTCCAGCATTTTATCAACAATGATCTGTACTTCTGAAGGGTGAAGATAGCGATGGATCTGCGTGACTTGCCAATTCGATGTTCAACTGTTCAACGCTACATATCTACCGCGATCGAATAGATCCCGCTCTCTCTCCCCCTGGCGATACCGTTCTCAAGTTACTCCTAGAAATAGCACTAGTCTAGAGTATGTATATGCAATGGGCAATGATTACCAATACCACATCTAGCATCAGTGCTACTGAAGGTCACCGACCCATTAGCTAAATTTAGGTGTAGCGCCAAGGGCGTTCACAAAGGCGCCGCGGGGCATTCTGGGATCTCTCTAATGGCGATCATGATCTAATGCGTTGATTATGCAAACATCATCGCCTTAAAAGGTGGTAGCGAATACACGGCATTTTCAGGCATAATGCCACGTCCTGGAATCTTGATAATAACATTCCACACTGACTGTGCGTAACATTTTAGTGGAGTATTCGCCAGTCCCAGTCACACTGATAAACAGGTTTGAAAGGTCTACACTGCACGCTGGACAGCTGATTCACCGGGAAGAACTCGTCATGAAGTAGCGTAGCCTCTGCCCCAGGAACAATTGCCGACGCTACATGCCTGGCTGGCACACTGGAACTAGCTGGAATGACAGTTACACTGACAGACTGGTGTTACTGGCTCCAGAGTTCGTTTTTATCTTGTCAAGTCGTTCTCCATGAACTGACAACGCGCCCTGGCCTACCCTTTTATCATACTTCATCTGGGGCACATGTAACGATACAGGACAATGTGCAAATTAATTGTTATCCATGGACCACTATCCCGTGAGGTGTGTTCTCGATCCAAGCCAAAACATTAGCCACGGCAGATGTCCTACTTGACGACAATAATGACCCACATCCCGGCCATCGTTCAATCAAGAGGCTGTCTCGTGCATGCTGAGAAGCAGACTCGTGTATAGTACTTCACAGTACAATTATCACCTTTGTGTGAATGTGAAAGTGTGTATGTGTCCTGGTTTTGCTAGGCATGGTCTCTGTGTTCCTTCAGTCCGTCCAGTACACGCTCACACTGTCACAGGCTAGGCCGAGCAGCCGGCCAGTGCCGCCACTACAATGCAGTTCGTCTCGCTGTCGCTGAGCTCCTGCTTCTCTCTCTTCTTACTCCGCTCGTGTTCTTGCTCTGCGGGATTGTGTAGTTGTGTAGTTGTGTAGCTGTACACGCATCTTGTCTCCATATGTACATGTACATGTCCACAAAGGACGAAACAGCATGCTGTCCGCAGATTGTGTACATGTACATGTATGTTTGAACCACAAAAGCAGTAAACAAACTGTTCAGACAACAGCCTTACTATTAGTTTAACCAAGAGTACTTAACCCACCTGGGGTTATGTACTCTTGGTTTAACTCCTTGTATTTCAGCCAGGGAGTAGTACAATACCGGGTATTGTACTACTCCCTGATTTCAGCGGTCATGAAGAGAACCAGTATTTCACATGAAGGATCCCACGTCCCACTTGCACCCCATCGTACCCATCGTGTACATCATTAAAACACGTGGAGTCAGCTCGACTGGAGACTGACTGGCCGACTGCTTGCCTGCTCTGCTCAGTTCAGCTCTGCTCTGCTCAGCTCTGGCATGTTATGGAAAACTGTGCGAGCACATGACTTGTTGTACTTCCTATAAGTACGTACACGATCAATATGAGGAGACAAGTGCACTGTTCCCATATCAGCTTGTTGTCGCCCAGAATCGTTTGGCCCGGGCGTGTTTAATGACTGCCAACGCTCAAGCAATCGACTTGTACCCCGCATAGAGCCTCCCACCCATATCATGCAACCACACACTGTATCATAACAGTTACAATGATGGGCGATATAAACAAAGCTAGAAAACTAGGGTAGTGGCGAAGACTTAAAATTTGACAGCTTGGTAAAACCTCTGGCAAAAATATGTCCATATTTTTTATTCTGTTTTGCGCAAGGTTTGTTGCTTTCTGTCATTGCCTTGCAGAATCGCCTGCACACTGTCATGTGCATGCTGAAGCGAGAACATTAGTGCAACACCATCCGATGAATATCGATCAGACTTGTCTATCCTTGTTAAGTGTGACCGTGACATGTGACACGAGTAACAGCTTCACGTTCATGTTCACATATCCGACACCAGATCTACATAGATATCCAGTCTATGTAGATATCCAGTGATGTAGGACTGAAGCTTACTTTGACAATGACTGTAAGATGTATCATTAAAGGTGCACAGAGGAAGTGAGCATTGCCGCCTGCAGTTCCCGACCAGAAAGTGACCTCAGCGGAAAACCTATAACAAGCCTCCACATCCTCCCCTAGCCTGTGACAGGGTGGCCAACCTTTCTGTTTTAGAAGCAGTCGGTGTGCAAGTGACTAAGGAATGCCGAGTAACGGTGAAAAGAATTGTGTTACGGATGGGGTTAGATGAATGTTTGTAGTATGTCGATGAATAGCTATTCCAATGACCAGATTGTGTGTCATGGTGTGGCCAGCACAATACGAACAAACCGCTGACATGAATTGCTTCGACATGGTCGAGCTCGCCAAATACTGGAGCGCTCAAGTATAGAGCAATAACGACACGCATTGGCCACGAGGTCACGTGTAACCTTATAAGCAGGAAGATAACGATGTCCTCTAGAAGTGTGTACTGGGCAGAGTCGGGTAGATTGAATCAGTGACTTCCTCTGCTCGACCCAGGCAATCTGCTGAGCTGAGTCCATGTCCTGGGGTGTGCACTGCACCTAGTTCATGACGTTTCCCAGGCGGTCGCTTTCCTGCCAACAAACACATTTTCGCATCTGTGCCATGAGGGAAGTGGATAGCGTATTCCGGGCAGGAATGTATTCTGGGTACGATCTGTACACTTCATTTTCTAAACACACTTGTATAGGTGGGAGAAACTACATTTCTATTTTAAATTCTGGCACCATTATTGACATTCTGGCATCCGGTGGAGTTCAAAACGTCTGATACGGTTTTTTCATCGCAATATCACGTTCCGCAGAGTAAGAAGTTACGTCTGAGTGTATACTAGTCGGTGAGTCTACGTCTTTCTAGGAGTGGGTGACCTGGGCCCTGAATTAGAATACTCGTGGAGCCACCGTGTTGCAGGACGATAACTAGGATAGCATCTGCAAAAACAATTCGTTAGAGGTCTGAGTGACGGACCAGGGACATGACTTCCTTCAGTGCTACAAGAGTCAGGGCTGTTGTCCCTGTCTCCTTTCTAGAATCATACCGTCGTCATATTGTCGTATGGTGGGGAGTCGAGCCGAGGACAGCTTTTCAGCAGATAATGTCAACAAGTACATCTCAGGAGGTTCTCGCAGCTAGGCACAACAAGTGCCAGAATACACACACACACAGATTCTGTACTGCTTCCTTGTTCTTCCCACCGGCATTCTACTGCTGATGGAGATGGCTGCGTTTAACTGCTGGCTGCGCACCGTCTTCGAAGGCAAGGTGGAACGGTTGACTGTACCATCACACCGGAAGTGGCCAAGCTAGTCACTCGTTAACCACTAAACGCTGCAACACCAGCCTGTCAGCATCATCAGCAGGGGCATTGTGGTGATCTGATACTCTCCTGTGTATCCACGGGCCACTATTACCCACTGCTCAGTAGGATGCATGCATGTATATGCACACACATTGCTTGCTTTGCAGCCATGTTGGAGATACATGTGCATGGCATGCAGCCCGACTGTATTCTATGCGCCTCCAATAAGGTGTAGTGATCGTAGACGTGGCTGTGAAAGCAGAGTTGTAACATGTCTCCTTGCCAGCTGGCAGCGATTTCTGAGTGACCGGTAAATGTGTGTTCGTCCTTGCAGAGGCTTCACCTTAGAAAGGTCGCTGTTGTTGAGGCGAGTTCATTCAATCTGATCGCCTGGCTGTGTCATCTACACTCCCAGGGACGTTCCATTTTAGCCACCGAACTTCCAGTTAAAAAGGCCGCTGCATTTCGTTGAGCTTGCTCACAGGACAGAAGTGATCATCAAGTTGTGGAAAGTTTAACCTGGGGGCTTGTGATCGGCAAGTAGCCACTGCAAGAGCGACACCGCAATTGCTATGCGACTTTTGTTCGCAAAGTAGGACTGGATTACCTCAGTTCCCAAGTGACAGGACTCAAGACCTGTAGGGGTCAGGCAAGTGCTCAGCAAGAACAGTCTTTGCTTTCTTTCAGACGTTCCATGACGATAGTATAGTGCTGCACATCCCGCCGTCTTCAGACAGGTACGAAATGACCATACCGGTACCAATAATAATGGCGCTGCTCCGAGGAATTCTCGTCCAGATAGTGCTTGTCGAATGTTTGCTTGGAGGATACGCTTCAGCAAGTCAACCCTCAGTTGTGATCAGCCCTGACACTGAAAAGAACATTGGAAGAAGAAAGATGGAAAACGTCCACAGGGAACCTGTGGCAAGTGCCGAGATTGGCCGAGTTCTTCTCAAATCTGATCTCTACAAACCACAGCGACTTGAACTGTTGAAACTTATTGATGCTGAGGTAGTTGCAGAAGAGCCGACAGAACGGAGCAATCCTCACAAGCGTCGTCAACACAAGCAACAACATCAAAGACACGGGAGGCAGAAAAGATCCGCGAACACAAGCAGTGGAGCCACTCTATATACCAGTGGAACTATGGAATCCACACTGCATGTTCTGGATGTCTATCCACGCGATGCCACACTCACCTTCCGAATGTTATCTGATCAACGCCTTGAGAGACTCAATGTGGATAATCTAGATTACGGATCACATTACGAGAGATGGTCGGAGATTTCTCCATCGGACCGCTTCAATGCCATTGCGAAATTTGAGGCTGGATTCAAAGGTACGTTGTACAGAGTAGGTAGGTGCACATGGAACATGATATGAGGCTGTTTAAAAGAACTCGAAAATTCAGAATTTTGGGTTTGTGGTTTGATGATCAAATATTGCGACATGGATCCTGTTAGTACCTGTATTCCATGCTGGTCAAGACAAAAACCTTGTTGATGCTTGTGAAATTGAGATGATATTTCGGGAAATATTTTGAATGCTGCGGGCTAGACATCTCTCATGCTTCTGGAACCGGCAACAAACCTGATGTGCGAGACAATGGCGTTGACTAGCACGTTGAAGATGATATTGAGCATGGTGCACTATGACTTTATTAAAACTAATTATTCATTCTTAGCATCTCCTTGCAAATGAAGGCATTCTGAAGCAGGAGCACTCGTACTGCTGTACGTCATTTAATATCTTTATTAATAATTTCAAGCAGCGTTCAAGTGCCTTATGTATATTGTTTGTTCAGTTCCAAAAAGAGCTTTTCTAAAGCGTTATAGAAAGGGATGGATTCCACTGAGAGATGGGGAGGAGTTTAGAAGTTCAGTTGTGTGCAAACGGTACACTGCACACTGTACACTGTACTCTGTAAGCATGACGGCCACCCGGATAGCACAATGCTACCAACAGTGCAGACGACAGACAATGATCAAACCCTGCCCTGCTGCTGCAGTGGATACAGTCGCACACATTTCTGAACCTTGCCAATGATAGAACCTACCAAATGCAGTCAGCACATAATGTTAATAGTAGTAGTGCAGAATTTTGGTTAGTGTACTAATCACCATATTCTTACAAATTGCCTCCTCTAACACAATGGCCATGTTCACTCACTAAGCATGTAATAATGAACACACAAAGATGGACATTATTTCGACTCTCAGCAAAGGCTTGAATTCATCACCCGAAAGGAACGAGCAGTGATTATGTAGATCTGCCTGCCTGTATTCGTTGGCACGTGCATGCAGTGCTGGGTCAACCGTATGAATACATGTCATGATGTAGGTGGAATACTGTGGAAAGTGCACAAGTGATGTCATGGCGTCTTGGCACTATAGCTTAGCTGTTTTCATGGATGATCCAAGGGCTAATCTTCGGCATTGAGAATTTCAAAAACCAGTAAGTCGTCTCCCTCAGCGGGAGCGAACCGGCGAATTGGAGGGTCCAAGGCTTGCACCTAACCCATTGGCTAACCACAGGCACAGGTGCCAAGAATACAGCACAGTAACGTTAGGTCTATGTCATCTAACCCTGTAACTAGCTGTACTACTACATGGTGACTCTATTATACAAGACTGTAGATTTACGAGAGTCTATTCGGCCAGGAAGGGATATACAGTCGACCTACCCTTATAACGATATTTGCGTCACACCGAGAAATATTGTTATAAGGGTAATATTGTTATAGGGGTAACTGGTTCATTTCATACACATACGTCATAATTCATGGATTTTGTTCTTTTTTACACTCTTCATAGCATAAAAAAATGACATACATGCACATTATGTGCACAGCAAGGCGCCAACTGGTGCCCCATTGCATTTCGCCATGTCCCAACGACTTATCAAGTGAAGCGTGCCCTACCTGGATAGTAGGCTCTACATATTCCCTGCTAGATATTGTTATAAAATGGAAAATGTCGATTGGTCAGCCCATTTTATATCGTTATAGGGGTAATATCGTTATAGCAATATTGTTATAGAGGTAAGGCATTGTATACACAAGTCAATGGAGTGATTTGGTTTGCCAGAAAAATATCGTTATAGGGGTAATATCGTTATAGAGGTTATCGTTATAAGGGTAGGTCGACTGTAATTAGAACAGATGTTGCATGCGCAGTCGTTTCACCACGCGGAGGTGTCCGGACCAAGGTACATGACTGGTCCACTCGATTCTTGTTCGCTACATGCGCTACATTTATCACCGACCCGTTCGGGCTCTGTGAATGTACTTTCAGAGTTTCAGTCGCTGTTGTTGGAGAGACAACGATAGGCCTCGAGGTGCAAACTGCTTCATGTGGGTGGTGTAGGCAGTCCATGCATGAAACCTTACTTTGAAAGCACATAGAGGTCTACGATCTGCAGTAGATCTACAACGAACTTGTTAGCACCAACCGAAGTCTACAGGAACCAGACTGAGATCTCTGTTGATGATCACAGGATCACTGTCAGATTTGACCCCAGAGAACAGTATCGACGCCATCTTCCCTTGGATTGGCTAGTCTTTAGAACCTACACTGGGCTACAGCGGAGTCACAACCAAGAAGCAAGATTTTTTGTTTTCGTCCTCCGCTTCTTTCCCGTGCATTTCAAGAATGGAGCTTGTGAAGGTTGGTGTAGACCGAGGTGACATGAACAGGATGTTTACAGAGTGACAGGTGCAGGACTGTTTGCCACAGTCCTCGACGTGAACAAGCTTTGCGGAAATATGCCCTGCTGTCTGGAAGGTCCACAGTAGCTCTTTCCGTTTAGGAGCGGCTGTAAGCTGATGCTACAAGTACACTGACCCGTAAGTCATAGGAGTAGCTAGCTGGCGAAGAGCATGGCCACAATCTGCTCGTCTGCCTATGACCTCATCAGAAGAGGAAGCTGTAAACGAGAAACAAACAGAACTGCACATAATTGTCAGTCAGACATGTGTTTTTGGGCAGTGAAGGTCACGACTTGGACACGGCCTGGACAAGTGCTCAGCAAGCAATTCTTGACCCTTACCAGTCCTGCAGCTTGGGCATTAGAATAGAACGGTGTTATTGTAACTTGTAGCGAGCTGGCACAATGTGTAGGTGCCAAGTGATGGCTGCTATCATTCTTTTAAAACAAGGACTGGAACTTCAGGCAAGCGAATAGGATACCATTGCTGTTAGATAAGGGCTATTGGAGTACAACTGGTTGAAGACTCGAGTAAATGCATGTGCTCAGTAGTAACTGACAGTGTTCAAGAACACACCAGGAAGATCTAGGCTGTGGTTACCCTTGCACCGGCCAAGTCAGCTATGCTCGGCCTGTTCTGGAAGTAAATTGTGCTGAGTGAAGCGAGCCGTCACACCATCGGCAAGGGCATCGTGAGATTTGAACCGTACAAATCAGAAAACCATACCTTCATAACCCCTCCTATCTGTATGGATAAAGCTTTCCATCAGGCAGGTTCAGTGTTGCGGCCAGGAAGCTGACTGTCTGGAAGTTCATTTTTTTACTGTATAGTTTCTAACTGCTATACGAAGTCCGAGGTCTTTGAACTTTGGATCGTATTCTTCCTGATCCAGTCTGATCCACTGCCCGCGATGCTCCAAAACACACACCATCCACCGTCTCGATGGAGTCTTTGTCGCATTCGTTGAATGTTTCCGCTAGCTTAGCAAGAGTGTACTCACCCATTGCCTCACATGTCACTAAAATATCTCACAGACCCTGATCAGAAGAGTTGAACATTCTTGGTGACATCCAAATACCTCACTTATTTGTGAGAAAAGCAATCTGCCTGGCCCATTCACCACCTTTCTCTCTTTCGTCATGATGCAAGTTGTAATGCTGAGTCGAATGCTGAGTCGAATGGTCTTGGTCCGAGAAAGCTGAGACGCTCCCTTCCTACTTGAATCCCAACTGAACTCGCGCACTTCCACCGAAACTGGGTGACTGCGCCCTACTAGATGGGGATTTGTATGCAAAATGTCACTAAAAGCGCCATTCCGTTCTTATAAAAGCACGGATGACCGCGATTGGCCCATATGTTGTAGTCTTTTGGACGCTGAGTCGACTGGTTTTGGTCCGAAAAGGCTGCGATGCAGCGTTCCTCCTTTATTCCCAATCGAACATGGTTGAACAAGCGGTCACGTGCTCCTGAGTGCTCAAATCACCTGCTCACCATGCCAGCAGGCGACAGCTTTCACACCAAGGTTGAACGTGAGTTCAACTCGAGTGACAGGACTGCACCCAAAAAAGGTCAAACAGGCTAGTAAGTTGTACCCTGCAGGCACGGTGACCAGGTGACTGGTGTACGCAGGAGCACGTGACCGCTTGTTCAACCATGTTCGATTGGGAATAAAGGAGGAACGCTGCATCGCAGCCTTTTCGGACCGAAACCAGTCGACTCAGCGTCCAAAAGACTACAACATATGGGCCAATCGCGGTCATCCGTGCTTTTATAAGAACAAAATGGCGCTTTTAGTGACATTTTGCATACAAATCCCCATCTAGTAGGGCGCAGTCACCCAGTTTCGGTGGAAGTGTGCGAGTTCGATTGGGATTCAAGTAGGAAGGGAGCGTCTCAGCTTTCTCGGACCAAGACCATTCGACTCAGCACCCCGAAGACTACAACTGGTGAAATTTTGATTTTAGCCTTAACTTCCCCTTTAATCGGTAATATCTATTAGTGATGAATCCCATTTGTTTTGTCGCCGGGTTGTTGATTTTTCATGTACATGATTCCGCAAGGGGTAATATTTTAGTTGAATTCTTCCCTGTTGCACAAATGGATTACGCAAGAGGTTCAATCATGGAACACTGTTTGTACTTGCTCATTTTGCAATGCCATCCATGCATGCCGGGTGCAAGTTGATCAAGTGTGCATATTCTCTCCACTTGTTCTATGTTTCTGATGTCCAGAGGTGTATGAGGATCAACTTGCCACATCAGCATTCGACAGCAACTTACCACATGTATCACCAGATGAGTTGTTTGTCGTGCTTGATGGCAACAGCAGTCTTAGCCTGCATGCTTCAGTGTTTCCTTACTCTAAGAACAAACTCACAGCACCCGGTAGAGGCTCTGCGTATGTCTACAACGCTTTGATTCCACCATCTCTGGGTGATCCTAATGACTTTGGTGAGTGTTAATGTAACAATGTTTCGTGGATGGTATATTGGGATCCTCTTATTGGTACTTTGCAGTGCCGTACACTGTTTGTATTGCCACCTAAAGGGAGACATTCCTCTCCCTCTCCCTCTCCCTCTCCCTCTTCCTTTTTCTGGCTGTCTGTCTGTCTGTGAGTGCCTGTGGGTCGCTTTCCCTCTCATTTTGCTCTCATTAGTTAGAATCACGCATTGTTAGTGGAAGTTGCAATCATCAGTAGCAATAGTTATAAATGTGTGTCTACATTCTCTGAACTCCGTGTCAATACAATACCTGTTGCTCATTTGCTTGTTGACTTTCATCTGCAGATATCGTAGTTTATGCACCGCAGCATTTCAAGAAGGCCCTACACCCGCTGCTTCGACTTGGAAATAACATTCCACTGAACACTGGGGCTGAGATTCTGTTACCAGAGGGGCATTATCAGCTCAAAGTAAGTACAGTAGAGCATACTATGAATATGTGGCTAATAACCGAGGTTTGTTTGATCCTATATTGGTACAACAGTTACAAGCTTGGCTAAAGCTCACACTACTTTTGGCCAGGCCAATTCTACCTTACCGGACGATACCCATCGGTGGGTGCCTTAAAGTTTCCACCGATCACTGATAATAATTTGAATGGGGATACTCTTCCTCAAGCTAAAACCGGTTGAATATGCATGAGTATCCTGTGAGACGCCGCACTACTTAGTACATCTCAAGGTCATAGATACGACTAACACATGACCTTTCCTTGGAGTGTATATACACTGTACTACTCAAGTAGGTGGAACTATTGCTAAGAGTTATTTCTCGGCGTTTGACACTGTCTTTTGTTGATTTGCCTCAATGTGAATACTAGGTGACACACCGTGGAGCTATTGTGAACATCTGTGACTTTCAAGAAGTGCGATCATTCATTCCACCGGCATGCATCGAGATCACAGAACACACACATCAGTATGTAGTTCTGCATGGTATCATGGATCGGTATCGGCAATCGTCCGACTACCCACCAGAGATGATGATGGTGCCTCCTAATCTGTGCACGCCTTCAGAGCATCATCCCAGAAGAGTTGATATCTATTTTCTGAACGTATACCAGACGTCGGAAAACCGCTTCAACCACCCAGTCACATTCATGTTCCCCAACATCTACCATTCAATTAGCTTACCACCAAACAGTGCTCGATTTGAAAGTCTCAACTTACACGACGGCGACTGCTTCAAAGTGCATACCAAAGGACAGAGTAAGTAAAATTGCTATCAGGCAATGTTTATTGAGAGCATTTCCCTCTCCATGGGGGAGAGGAGACTTGCTTTCCCCACCAAATATTTCAAACCTCTCTTACAAGTCCTGCTGCCTAATTCAGGGGAACTCGTGGCCTGGTACGAGGGAAACATGGATGCAGCGAATGGGATTTTCAGTCTTTGACCACTTTGTCGTGGGTCTGATCTACTCACCTCCCACCGCTTAGGAGCTGCATCTGCGCCTTGATCCTAGAGGGTGGAGGCATTCCTGCGGATGCGGAAAATTCGGCCTCCAGCCGAGTCTCATGCGAACCATAGCAAGTTGTCCGGGGATCCAGTCTATAAGGAGAGGAATACATGTACCATAAAGTACTGTTGATCTGCCTCTTCTCTAATTTCCGCTCCATGTCACATGTCCACCTATGGAGCGACTTCAACGTACCGGTGTACGTTAAAATACGGTGTTGAAACGAAGCATGCACGGCTGCACACGGCACATGCCTGTGCAGGTAGGCCTGTGGATGAACATGTGCACAATCCAGCACAACAAGTTTGATCATTTGAGTAGTTGTACATGTACATAATACTGCACATGAGAACTTTGATCTAACTCCCGTCTCCTGCTGGCAAGCCAGCTGGGAAGCGACACAGTGTGTATGTGTGTGTGTGTGTGGGGGGGGGGGGGTCAGTACTTTACGGTAGTTCGTTTTGGGAAGTCAGATATTATGGGTGCTAGTTTAGTTGTATCTGAAGAATAGTTGAAAATAACCTAAAACTCATTTTCTTGCATTGTTGTTGCTTCGCTCAATAGCCACGGACCCACCGCCAATTGAGGTTGATGCGGCTGAAAGCACAATGTGCATCTTCCTGGCAGACAACAACAAGGAAACGAATGACATGGATGCTTTCCAGCATTGCTGGGCAAAGTATGATTACCTAGCACCAGCAGCTTCCTGGATATTCTCCTACAATGCGCTCAGCAAGGACTTTGCACCTGTTGGTATGTTGCCATGGCCTAATTTTAAAGCTACAAGCAGTAATGAATGAACTGTTAATGGATACAGTAGGACTTCATGAACGTGTGGGTGCTGTGACATATGCGACTCGCTGATTGGGGACAACATGATCAGTTATCACCATTTCCCAGTCAAGTGTATTACTCGTTTGTTTCATACGAAACGAGTCAATGGATCAGGTCTGGGTCAGAATGTCATGAAGATCTCGTAGATTGTATTCGTTTACAGGAGTCCGGGCTATTTGATTCGTGAGTAGCTCCGAGACCGCACCGCACCAAGTAAGGATACATGTACATCATGGCAAAACAAGAAGTACGATCTAGTGTCCGTGGATAAGTACCCGTATTTCTGTTGCCATCTCTCAGTTTCTGTTTCAGTTGCCGTCCTGTCACCATAGCAATCAAAGTGCACTTTGCTCACGAGTCACTGAACCTCTTTTATGCCTTGCAGAACACAATTCGAACACGAAACGAAATCGATTTTGTTTCGTGTACGAGTTCACAACGAGTTACTGAACCACCCTATTGACCCCCATCACCTCCCCCCCCCCCCCCCCCATTTATCATTATTAGCAAGAGTACATAACCCCAAGAGTGTGCAACTCCAGCTATGGGGTCTGCGACGGCAGAACTTCACATCACGTGATGAACCCGTGCACTCTAGTGCATGATAGATACTGGGTTGTACGCAGCCCAGCTTTGGGTACAACTCTCTTGTGGTCACTTTGCACTGTTTGCCAGCATAACCTTTTGAACCATGTCACGTGATGTGAAGTTCTGCCGTCGCAGCACAGCATAGAGGTTGTGCAGGCAGTTGCACACTCTTGGGGTTATGTACTCTTGTTATTAGTGTGCCCATACAGTTGACTCTTGCCTTTCTGTTGTTGAACTCTTTGCTTTGAATTCAGATGTGCTGGTGCTTCAAGCTAACAGTGATCCTTTAGAGGAAGACAGTCCGTCTGTACTGAAGATCATGCACAATGTCACCACTGGGGAAGGCATGCCAGCTATGCTGACGGCAGGCACCTACATTGTCAAGGTAATTTCACCAGTACATGTACATGCATGCTGCACAAATCTCTGTTGCGAAAAGTATCCTGCAACGTGCAAAATTTAAAAAGAAAGAAAGAAAAAGAAAACACTGTTCTTGTGTTGTGTTGTGTTGTGTTTTGTTGTGTTCAGACATTCCTTGCATCCACAGTCTACACCCCTGAAGAGTTTCTAGCCACACCATCTGTAGCTGAAATGTCGGTGATTGACTTCAAGCCTCGCTCGTATCATTTCAACATCTTGTATGGTGGTGAAGTGGCCACCAATGGCGAGCTGAAATCAATTGGCCGTGTGCTTCTGGAACCACCTTCGCCTATCAATGCCACGCAGTTTTTGATTGAGCGGGCTCGTAACAAGACACGTTTAGTGCACAGTACCACGCCACCGTTTCACCACTCCTCAGCCATGTCCTTGCACACTGGCGATGGGTCAGGGTCCATAGCCAGGATGAGCATTGCAGTCAGCATTCTGCTTACAGTGGTATGTCATCTCCTGCAAGCGCTCAGATGACTCTTGTGACATGAGTAGTGCTAACGCGAGCTTCATTATATTCCACACTGCTTCTATTGAGACTTGAGAAGTTGACCAAATTCTTTCTTGAAAGCAGTGGTGTAACACCGTAGAGACAAAACGTTATCATTATGCGCATCATTATCTGCTTTGAGCTAGCACCTCTCCCTCGCTCGCATCTCAGGACAGGCGGATGGTAATGCTGGTGGTTGGTTGACAACAATGATGGCGTGCCATTGCCAGCTTGCAAACAACAGATCAGTGAAGGACCAGTATGTGACAGAGATGCATACACGGCCTTCGACTTGCCTGTAGTGCGCATTGAGTGAGAGCCGCTGTTGTGTTCTAGAAGTGGGAGGCAGTTGTGTTCTAGAAGTGGGAGGCTGTTGTCCACTATCCTACTGTGCTTGACTCGCCTTTCATGACAAATGCCGATTATTGCAATTGCGACCATGCTCCAGCTTTGGCACACGAGCACAACAAAGCCGTGCACTGCCACTAAGGAAGCTACATGGTGATGTGCATGCATGTACACAATATTGTGGCTGCTAACACGTTATATTTGCAACTGAGTGTAGTCCATGGAACGGACTGACAAATACATTAAGTGTAATCATCACCAGCGCTCTTGTTGTTGTGGAGAAAACAATTGCCTCATTCTGAGTTCATATGTCTAGCAGCCAGCTAATGCCTTTCTATCTTGAGCCTTCATTTGCAAATAGAAGAATCATGGCAATTGCTTCTGCACAGGAGCTAAATGTGTGCAGCTGTATACATGCTGACTGTGGCTCCAGCCCCTAGTGATTTATTGGAGATCTTTCTGGCACCAACTGTTCTTCAACTCACACAATTCCAAGTTTCCAACACACTACAGACCAAAAGTATTGAATTGAGTCGGAATTAAATAATTTTCAGATATGTTGTGCTGATCTCTAGCACAAATGTAGCAGTTTTGTTTGCAAAAGAAAGTAGAGGATACTAGTGAATGTTGAGAGTGGATGCTACGTGGATATGCCAAACCCAGTAGGGCGGCGTTTGGGTGTGACAAAGGACTACGATTGGGTGCGTACACAACGCTGATTAGATGAAGCAATAAAAAGGGCACTAGCAATTTTGTGTTGCTGAAAGTGGCAGGTGTGTAGTATGGAAAATGTCGAGAAACTGCCATGAGAACACACAAAGAAGTTGGTTTAGTTAGACAGTCTGTAAAAATGGAAAAGCTACATTTATTCATTAATTAACGGGGAAATAAGGCGACGAAATAAGGCAACAGCACATGCATGCCAGTCTCACTGAGCAAAACGGGATGCTTATTTATGAGGCGGCCCCTGGGTCACCAACATCCCCCACCACTGCAACATCAAGCAGCAGTGATTATTAATTAACTTGTACAGCACTATCACTAACCAGCAAGAAAATCAAAATATCTAAAGAAAAACAGATGATTGGCAAAATTACTACAGACATACGAACATGGGACAAGGAACATTCTACGTGAAGTAACTACATGTATTACTGTGTCAGCCAAACAACATGAACGCCATGTCAGAGTATCCAGCCCCTGGCAAAGCAAAAAATGTAAGCAATAGCAGCATTCTAACAATGTTATCTAGTGGGTGATGAGCTTGACCTGACCTAATATAAAAAATAAATATATATATATAGGCACAATTTACCAGCCAGCAATTTCATCTTCTTCATTTCCTCCAGCACCAAATCCGAATCCTTGTGGGGTGGAACGGACAGAAACGCCAAAGTCAGAGAGAGATGGCTGCTTTGCAGACGCTTCATCTTCATTTCCCCAACCTAGGAAAAGTGCACACACACACACACACAATCATCGTCGATACTGTTCGCAAATGAAATTCAAAGTACATCTACACTATGGGCATGTTCGATTGGTAAGGATCGGGATCGGGATCCCGATCTCAGATCCGTCGGATCCTTCAGAGTCAACTGAACACGTGCCATGTTGACGAAGTAATAGAATGGCGCTCACGAGTAACCCAAAAGCGTGAAAGTCGCACTCATCGCACACATCGTACAAAAGTCAACAAACTCTATCTCAATCCACGTGTGCGTACCACAATGTGTACAAAATGTTTTTTCCCCGCCATATACGCACAAAGGTCACATTTGGATCCGTTGGATCCGGCCAACCCTGCTCCCCGAGGTGGTTTGACCGGATCCAAATCCGAAGGATCAGGATCCGGATTCGACCAATCGAAAGGGTGCGAATCCAGTGGATCCGGGGATCGGGATCCCGATCCTGCCAATCGAACCTGCCCTTACATAGTAGCAGAGCAGCACACCGATTCTAGTACCGTAAAATACCATTGATCCACACCCAACGCTGTGCCGCTTCCCAGCTGGATTTTCAGCAGGGGGCGGAGTTAGTTAGATCAAGGGTGCAGTACTATGTACAACTATACGAAAGATCAGACTTGCCGTGGTGGAAAGTGTACACTTTCATCCACAGACGTACTGCACTGGCACGTACTGCGTGCAGCAGTGCATGCGTCAGTTCAACACAATTTTAGACGAATACGCTGGAGTCGCTTCGCGGGCAGGAAATCAACAGGGGGTTGATCAACAGTACTTTACGATACTCACATGTGCATTCCGAAAGCAGGAAGCCAATTGCAGGCAAAGAGAGATATTGCATTACTAAAAGCATCTCTAAAAAACATTAGCTGCACATGAAGACACTTTGTACTGCATGACCGTACATGCAATGTGTGTCAGGCATACGTACCCCCCCCCCCCCCACACACACACACGCAGCTCAATGCGCGGGCAACGCACACATGCACACATGCAGACACACATGCAGACACACACACACACACACACACACACACACACACACACACACAGACACAGACACAGACACACACACACACATGCAGACACACACACACTATATGCAGCGGTCAGTAGTAGCATGCTTACCTGCTGCATCAGGAGGCGCGGTACCAGGTGGATCGGCCGCGGGTGTAATTTCAACAGTGGCTGATCCACCCCAGCCTGGATCAGGAGCTGTGCTGGCCGTGTCATTGCTACTTTCGTTGAAGCTCATGGAGTTGCCAAAGTCACTGCTGGCAACAATTCCACGTAAGGGTTGTGCTGTGGCTAGACCCTCTGACTCATCAACCACAGGTTTCGATCTGCCAAGCAATGCAGCAAGGGCAGCAGCTGCGCCGGCCGATTTCTTTGGCGGTGCACTCGCAGTGTCTTCACTGGATTCAGCCGTCTCCTCAGTCGTTACCGCTGTGCTAACCATCTGTCTTGAACAGAGATGAGCCGTGAAGTCTTCTTGCTCCTCTACATCAAGTGGCTCTGGCCTATTTAGGAAATCACGGGCAAGATCAGCCCCGGTCTTTCGCAAGTAAATGACACGCTTCTTCTTCCGCTTACCGTAGGACAGCTTCTGTGATAGATCAACCGCCATGTACTCATAAAGAGAGGCCTTCTCTACTAGGATTTTACCCACTGGGAAATTCAAACGACATGAGTTGTTCTGGGAGATCGCTGCACTCTCAGACTTATTCATCGTCTGTAGATAGGTCTCCCAAGCACCATCAAAGTAGCTCCAGTTTGTTGTTGCTACGTGATGCAATGAGCGATATGGTGGGGCTGTGCAGCATAGCATACACACAGACACACAGGTGCACACACACATAGATGCACACACAGAGACACACAGACACACAGGTGCACACACACACACAGATGCAAACACAGAGACACACAGACTGTTAAAGATGCAAGTAAGTCGTTGTCAGGCTAGTGTTTAGTAACATACTGAGCTCACATACCAGTACCTCGTGCCAGTTACGAGAGCAGCTGTGCGCTCAACACACTGATGAGGTGAACAATCACACGACTCTTACAAGTACACTCGGCAGGATAGCTTGTGGCACTGTACTACAATACAGACTGGAATTGCACAGCCAAATGGAAACAAAAAAATGAACCAGGCCCCAAGTTCAATCAGAGAGCGACTCTGCTTACATTTATCTGTCTCCAACTTTGTGTCGATCAGCAGAACAGGATCATCCAACGCCAGCTCCACCTTTGCTAGCAACTGCGCGTAACCTTGCAGTAAGTGTCCGATCTCTCTGGCTGCTTCCTTGCTCATCTGGTACTTGTGTGGCTACACACAAACAACATGCAGCACAACAGTCCGCATTGTTGAAGCGGCAATGGGGAGCGCTCGTTTCTGAACTAGACAAGCAGCTGACTAGAGGTCAAAGTGTAGAATTGAACACAAAAGGTCCCTCCCTCGAACCCCTTAGGAATGGTGTCTGCTCCGAATGGTTAGGATAAATCGATACCTTACTGTACTAGTACAGACACCAGGCCAGGCTGATGTGACTACATGGTAGGTATGACATGGCGCCAAGGCAGGTTAGCATGACATTGTACAGTATGCCACTGGACTGTAGAAACATCATCGTCACCAGCCAGCCTCTCCACGTACCTCTATATCAGAATCCTCAAAGCTGATGATAACACGCGTTGTCGCCTTTTCCGTTGGCACTTCAAGTTCTTCTACTTTGATAGATTCCAGGCCATCAAATGAGCAAAATGTGGTGATCTGCGGGAAAAGTGAGAATAGGGGAAGAGTTCAGCACTTTGCTGATACATACTGCCACGCCAGAAAGCCTGGCTATTTTGATTATAATCCTGAAGACCCCACTAACTGTTCATGGGTGTTGACTATTACAACAATTGAATTGAATAATGTACCTCTTCACACAATATTGCGTAGTTGCCTGCTGATTGTACTGGAGCACGAAATCCAGCCGTTACAAGTTTACTTCTTTACATTCAACCATTTCAATGGCTACTGCCCAAGAGTGTGGTCAGAGTAGAGGGCAATTGCCCACGTCGGAATACTGCGTAAAGGTGGCTATATCAACAAGAAATTTGATGCACAGCTAGCTCCTAATGATAATCATGATGATTTAATGAAAGAAGAGAAATACAGCAATGTGTAGGAATGCCCGCCAGCCCTGTACCCCCTTCTTTGCCCTGCTGCAACCCCTTTGGTGCTGCGGAGAGCCCTTTTGGCCCTTTTCTGACAGGTGTTGTAGATCACTATGTTGCAGTACGATGATGACTACGTGGAAATTCTTATTGCCAAACTCTTTCTCAGTCAACAGTTGCCGAAAGCTTTTATCAGCGCTCGTATTGGAGGTCGCAAGGTCCCAGCCTTACGAGCTTCCATCGTGCACAATCTCTTTGATAACAGAATCACATTTTTATTACTTGATGTACAGTCGTTGGCAGAGAAATCCGACCAGTGTGGCAAAAACAGTGACAGGTCTCATGCGACCACTACGGCACTTGGATGGGCTTTTGGAACGTGCATGGTGTACTTAGTAATTGAAAAAGAAACGCGGCGCTGACTCGCGGGTCAGATTTCTTTGGTCACGGCTGTACTTCGCACCCCTGTGTACAGTTGCGAGCTATAACTAGTACCGTAAAATCCTGCCAGAGCGCCCCGTCTCTCACATCCGCCCCTCCCTGACTTCTTGTCAGGGAAGTGATTGATTGTATCCTCGTATGACTCTGTGATGCCGTACTGTACTGCAGACGGGTGCTCGACCCCATTGGAAATGTATGCAACAGTGCCCACCCTCCTGGCTCTTGACCTTTGGTCGGTGTACGAAATGCATGAACAGTTTTTGTAGGGTGAGTACTTTTTCATGTAGTACTGAATGCGGTAAGTGGACTCGCCCATCCGCCCCTCCCCGCCTGGACCTTCTCAAAGGGTGGAGGAGGTAGGGGCGCTCTGGCAGGATTTTACCAGAATACGTTATGATCAAGAGCTTAGGATTGCACGTTCACACAGTATTTCATTGCCGGATGTGTTGACAACTCTTGAGACAATTATTAGTTAATGAGAGCAGCACTCACCTGGACTTCTGAGCACCATCCGGCCTCCAAGGGACTGTCGATCGAGCCAAAACCATTCTGCGGTGAAACTAACAGAGTTATCTCTTGGTTGTTCACTTCATCCTGCAACACAGACATAACACAAGCACATACAGCAAGCGCTGTTGCAGTAACACTCTAACACTCCATACTGAGAGGCTAAATTATCCTGGCACAGCACATTGAACTGGCACAGCACATTGAACTGGCACAGCACATTGAACTGGCACAGCACATTGAACTGGCACAGCACATTGAACTGGCACAGCACATTGAACTGGCACAGCACATTGAACTGGCACAGCACATTGAACTGGCACAGCACATTGAACTGGCCCAGCACATTGAACTGGCACAGCACATTGAACTGGCCCAGCACATTGAACACATTGCAAACTGTATATAGTATGCTCTCCGTTCGGTAAAGGAAACGTTTGGTGGCCTGGAATCTACCGAGGCAGACGGACTGGAAGGACCTAGGAGAAAATATCAATTGCAGGAAACCTATGTGGCCTTGAGTACTACGTACCTGATTTCAGTTGGTACGGTAAATGTATCTTCATCTACGGTAACGGTAGCGAGGGAACAATATAATAAGACCCCCCCCCCCCCCTTCTTACATACTCAGCGGAGCTCAATGATTAGAGGTCTGACTACTACCCTTTACTATGACCAGAACTGATCATGGGTGATCACCATTTACTGGGTATTTTGCTACTCAAAAAACAAACAAAATACTTGTAGGTCAACCTACACCCACAAACGGCACACTTTTAGAGGAACTTAGTCGTCAACTTACCATACATTTAAATTTCTCGCCAGCCAGTGACGGGAACTCTGCAAGCAGTGAAAGATACTTTAGCTGTAGATCTGTTGCATTGGGCTGCTCCATGTCAATATCCTGTGTGTCCAGCGCTTTCTTCACGTGTTTTCGAAGGTCAGCAGTCTTCAGGCGATCCAAAATGCTTGTCGGAAAGAAAGGCTGCAGACCTCCAACAGTTTTCCTAATGGGACAGACAGAGATAAAGGAAGAACAGAATTCTTTCAGAACGACATTTTACTCTAGTCAGGTGTGGGACCGGAGCAACCTAAGAAACAGTTACCAGCACATGTTTTTCTTACTGGAACAAAGAGACATGAGACAGATCATAGCTGTGCTTCTGCACCGACTCAAGGACTACCAGAGGAATGCGCCTTGAAGCAAGCAAACAAACGAAAAAACCCAAAACTGGAGGACGAGACTTACTCGACTTCTTTCAGGCTGACCTTCTTCTTGCCTTGTTTCATACAGAAGTGTGCTATACTCAAACTGCCCAGCAGTAAGGCCACGTCATTGGGACATTCACTAGAGAAACGATCGTTGGCTACATCCAAAGAAGTCTGATGAAAGAAGTACTCAAACGCTCTCCGATCGACATCATAAAGATCATCAATAGATCCTGGAAGGAAACGCAATCTGCAGACTATTCGTACGATGTGTGACCGGTCATTTTCGGGCCTAGGCTCGCCAGCTTCAATATCATTGGCCACCATGGAGTCAATGATTTCTTGAGGCAATTTAGCCAGCAGCTGCCATCCGTAGAGGATTCTCAATGAGGAGCGCTCTGGTGTCACTGTTTCAATGTACAGTCCGAACATCTCTGGTGTGGTGATGTCTAGTCTCTTGCACACATTGTCCACAATATCCTGAGCGGAACATACAAAAACAGCAGATGGCTTCGGTGAGGAGACATAACAGTGCAAGGGGTCAACGTGTTTACAGCACAGTTATGACATGCACTCTGTACTACTGTAGTGTTACTGTGCATCTTGCACTCTGTAGTCTTACTGTGCATCTTGCACTCTGTAGTCTTACTGTGCATCTTGCACTCTGTAGTGTTACTGTGCATCTTGCACTCTGTAGTCTTACTGTGCATCTTGCACTCTGTAGTCTTACTGTGCATCTTGCACTCTGTAGTGTTACTGTGCATCTTGCACTCTGTAGTGTTACTGTGCATCTTGCACTCTGTAGTGTTACTGTGCATCTTGCACTCTGTAGTGTTACTGTGCATCTTGCACTCTGTAGTGTTACTGTGCATCTTGCACTCTGTAGTCTTACTGTGCATCTTGCACTCTGTAGTGTTACTGTGCATCTTGCACTCTGTAGTGTTACTGTGCATCTTGCACTCTGTAGTCTTACTGTGCATCTTGCACTCTGTAGTGTTACTGTGCACTCTGTAGTGTTACTACAGAGTGTTACAGAGTGTTACTGTGCACTCTGTAGTGTTACTGTGCATCTTGCACTCTGTAGTGTTACTGTGCATCTTGCACTCTGTAGTGTTACTGTGCATCTTGCACTCTGTAGTGTTACTGTGCATCTTGCACTCTGTAGTGTTACTGTGCATCTTGCACTCTGTAGTCTTACTGTGCATCTTGCACTCTGTAGTGTTACTGTGCATCTTGCACTCTGTAGTGTTACTGTGCATCTTGCACTCTGTAGTGTTACTGTGCATCTTGCACTCTGTAGTGTTACTGTGCATCTTGCACTCTGTAGTGTTACTGTGCATCTTGCACTCTGTAGTGTTACTGTACATCTTGCACTCTGTAGTGTTACTGTGCATCTTGCTCTGTAGTGTTACTGTGGATCTTGTACTCTGTAGTGTTACTGTGGATCTTGCGGCAACAGCAGACAGTCAAGGCCACACAGTGACCAGTAAGCAACACAGCATATCCTATTTAATATGCAGACAAACAAACCAGTGAAAGGATATGAAAGTAAGCCAGTGTGTGTGTGTGTGTGTGTGTGTGTGTGTGTGTGTGTGTGTGTGTGTGTGTGTGTGTGTGTGCGTGTGTGTGCGTGTGTGTGTGTGTGTGTGTGTGTGTGTGTGTGTGTGTGCTGTGTTTCATCCCTACCTGAGCAGTTGTTGTGCGTGTAATACGGAACTTCCTTGAGCCACCAGTCATCAGATCAACTAGTAGTACGCCAGGTAGTAAATGAGTAGCCTGAGAGGACACATACACACACACGCACAGACACACACGTACACACAGAATTATACGATGTATAGTAGCAGCCAATGAAGTCCATTGGGCATTTGTGAGCAATCACTGGGCTACTGCGTGTAGTGAGATCTGGTGACATGATGTCATTGAACATTGCACCACAATGCTGAAATTATGCATAGTTAAGTAACTTCAGCTGTAATGTGCTGGACCAGGCCAATGGTCGTCACTAGGACTACAGCATGTACACTCCCAACACAGCTGTACGAGCTATGGTCCTGGCAAAAGATGCTAAATGGCCTGCAATTCAACAATCGACAGCAGTAGAACATAGCTAAAACAAAGCAGTGTTTCTAGTAACAGAATCATGACATACAAGCTTTCCATCTTGAGTTTGCGTCGGCAGGCTCTCATTCTGTACGCAAACACATCAAACAAACCAAAATATATATGATTTGAGTGTCTGGATGATATTGGCATCAGCTACAACAACATACATCTACCAAAAAGCTCAAGCAAGCATGATGAAAATGATGAGAACGCTTGTCGATACATACTGTGTCCGCTCTGCAAATGTGGACGTGTTTAAGGTGTGTAACGATCACAAATTAATGTTACACTACTTCATAGCAATCATACATGATACACTACTTCATAGGGAAACACACACACCTGCGGACCAGACACCTCAGAGTTCATCACCTGAATCTTCACAGTCCCCGTATGTGTTGCTTCCCTGCACAGAGCAAAAAAAAACAGAGTACAGAGCACAGGGGGTTGATCAACGCTAGTTTACGATACTCACATGTGCATTCAGAAAACAGTAAGCCAATTGCAGGCAAAGAGAGATATTGCACTAAACACACACACACAAAGTTATATACTCATAATCTACAGTGCAATCAACACGAGATGGCTGAAACACCTGAACATGGGATACTAGTAGCAAATGCGGCTTCATAGGCATCATTACACAACAGACACTCACAAAACCTCAGTATGACAGGACAGGCAAGTCACTGCAAGACCAGCAGCACTTCCTGCAGTGACCACCTACTTCACCAACAAAAGCAAGTAACAACTTACTTAAGAAGATCAGACACTTCGTCCTTGCTAAGTTCAAACACTTCAACATGTCCGACACGGGAGATAACGTCATTTGCACTTAGCGATGACGATGCAGCACCCCCTACACAATACAAAAAGACAGCAATAAAGCATCATGTGTGTGTGTGTGTGTGTGTGTGTGTGTGTTTGTTTGTGTACGCTGAACACCCCTTGTTCTTCAGTGCTGCTCAATGAAATCCGGTAGCGTCGGTCAAGTTTGCGCCTTGCACCATTTCTCAGCCCAGTGTTCGCAGGTAGAGGGCTGCGCAACGGCCGGCACGCACTTGAGTGACTCGATTGGATTTCATTGAGCAGTCCAATGTGCTCCACTCCAAGGGTTGAAATACAGAGAGAGAGGGAGGGAGGGAGGGAGAGAGACAGAGAGACAGAGAGAGAGCGACAGAGAGGGAGAGAGAGCGAGAGCGAGAGAGAGAGAGAGAGAGAGAGAGAGAGAGAGAGAGAGAGAGAGAGAGAGAGAGAGAGAGAGAGAGAGAGAGAATCTACAATGCACGTACTAACACATTTACCGCACCAGGGTCCATCATTTTTTACACCGCACCATGAAAATGAACATGTTCATTCACATACAGTCGTCCCTCTCTAATCCGGCACTTGTTTATCCAGCACCCTTGTAAACCAGTTCATTTTCTACGCTTTAATCCGGCACTTGAATTCCGCCTCCTGCAGCGATTTTCTGCAACAAATCACTCAAACTGAACATAATTCGATTTTCTAATCCAGCAGTTGTACATCGCTATCAGGGAGCATTGTAACATACACAACACATGATTGTAACATACACTTGGGAGTATCCTATGCCAGATCATAGGATATTTCCCCAAGTGTATGCTATAGACATGGCATGTTACAGACATGCATTCCACAAAGTTCTTGGATTGACACAGAAAATCCTTACGTTTTGACGTACGACACAAACATGTACTTGCATGTTAACCTCTTTAGCGCGAGCGTCGTACTAGTACGACGCACATGAGTTGCATGCCCCACGGCCGTCGTACTAGTACGACGCGCGCTGTACACTATACAGTGAACCTGCATCTCATAGTCGTGGGGTCCGTGTTGAGTCCATAGTGACTTGTTCAAACTATCGCAACTCACTCAATACTTGGTCGATTCTCACAATCGAAACATGTATCTGCAAGAGAAAACTCTCAGCTGGCGATAGAAACAATCGCCGAAGCGATGCGACTACCGGTTGTTGAGATATGCGACTCGACACGGCAAATTTCAACTCGATTTTTTTGCGCAGTCTGCAGAACGCGTATTTTCCATCATGGATCCTTTTTGCGCTACCTGCTGCCATGGAAACAAGATTCAAATGATGGTAGTGGATCCCGTGAGTCCTCACAAAAAATTTGAGCTCGATACGAGCAAGGAGACCGAAAAGGCAGCTGAATATTTGAGCTTGATTAGTTTTGGCCGTGCTCAAGTCTGTCGAGCGCGTGGATGAAGTTTGCCAGACTGTAGCACGGGGTTTTGGTTTCGCTCCGAGCTGGGTTTGATACCAGTTTGTCCCTCGTCTCACGACCTTTCCAGGAAGCTCAAGATCGTGGAATTCGTCCAAGGGAAGGTAAAGTTATCGATCCTTGAGCAGCTAGTACTTTCATGGGAAAATGCGACTTTTACAGGTGTTGACGTGGGGCGCGCTCAGGTAGCGTCGTGCTAAAGAGGTTAATAGGTGGGCCGGGTTGGAGGGCAGGATTTGATAATCCAGTACCCTTGTTTATCCAGCAGAAAATGCCGTTTCTAAAGGTGCCGGATTAGAGAGGGGCGACTGTAATACTAACCTGGTGCTACTGAGGTCACAACATACGGTGGGGAATCGCTTAGAGTGAAGCCGAAATCTGTGTAAAAGAACACACAAAAAAGCCATTACTCCTGCACACTTGCCGTTCCTGTAGCAGTAATTGGCATAGAAAAGACTTTAACTTCTGCCATAGCAAATTAGCTATGTTTGAATGAAGGTCATCATGTTTAAACCCAAAGCAGCACAAGCAGTAGCAACACAGTGAACACACTCAAGTAATCAGTACTAAACCATGTTTTTACTTGGGGTGAAGTGACTGAGTCGATAAGTCGACTGGCCAGTCGGAAAACCCGTATCAACTCACACTCATGCTAACAAAGAAATACCCAGAGGTGCATGTAGTTCATGCACTTGTCCTGCGAGTACAGGTCATACACTGCGAAGTACACTTGGCACATGAATCCATTTTCCTTTCACACAGACCTGGTACGACAATGGTGCACAACACATACCATGCGGGTGCGTTTGAACGCCGAAACCCACAATGTGCTCATGTTGTGCTTCTGTTGCTTGTGCATGGGCGGGCGAACATGCATGTGCATCTATGTACATGTATGTGTAAATATGCTGTGTCTGTGTTCCTGCATGAAGGCAATGTCAGTCGATAGCATTGAATCTACCGTACTGGCAATATATGTTGCCGCAGTGAGGCCATGAAGCGTTACATTGGCACATGTTTGCCGCACGCAGGGCGTTACATGCAAAGTCGCACAAGAGCCGTTACACAGGTTTCTATATTGCCGCAGTCCTTTTTTGCTATTGCCGCATCACTTTTTTGCTATTGCCGCATCATTTTTTTTTGCTTTTGCCGCATCATTTTTTCTTTTCATCCACATTGAAGGCACAGAAATTCAGTTGCTATCCAACTGTTACAAACCCGACGGCAAAGGGCGACAACGATATCAATAGAAGACTGTATTATTTTAACTATCAGAGTGATCTGTTCACAAAAAGATCATCAAAAGGAAAGTGACATAGGGGAAGAGCGCTTCCTCCAAAAACTACTGTCACTCACACAGTTAATGAGTGTACAACATATTACTCTTCTTCGCAAAACGACCTCGGGAAAGAAGAAACCATTGAGATCGCCAACCACTGAATGATGCGCCTTCGAGTGTCAGGACTTCCTGCTGCGTCCAGTTTTGAACTTTTCACCACGCGGTACACGTGCTTTCACAGTTTTCAGCCTTTTTTTGCAGTGCAAACTGCAATGAAAAGATCGCCGCACCCCGCCGGACGAGCGTTACGAACTTGACGAAAATGTGTCGCACTAGCCTGGTCGCGCGTTACGCCGCACCCCCCTGCGTTACGCGTTACGCGGCAACATATATTGCCAGTACGGTACTACTAGTACTAGTAGTTGACAAGGAATTTGGGTGAGTTGTTTCACCCCTAGTTTGAATTTGGGTGAGTTGTTTCACCCCTAGTTTGAATTTGGGTGAGTTGTTTCACCCCTAGTTGGGTGAGTTGTTTCACCCCTAGTTGAGTAGTTTTTACCGTTTCACCCTGATGATGGGCCAAGCCTGTAATTTGCTAAACCTGAAGTGACTTTTGCAGTAGCAGAGACCATGTGTGAGTGTTTGGACTGAGAAAAGCAATGTGTAAATGGCTGCGACTCGCGGAGTTTGCGAATCCCAAAAAAATGCCAACCATGAAGATAGAAAAAAATAATGAATTGAATCAGTGTACACTATTGTAAGTAGCTTACCCTCATCACTGTCCTTTTTTTCAAGGAGAAACTCTTTCCTGGTATCCTGGTCATCCTGAAGAGCCAATATACAAACACATTTACAAAATAATACCAACAAATTCTGCAAGACAGAGCAATGGATCCATGATTAGATTGAGCATTAATGAATTTTATGAACCCTGTGGCCCTGAATAGTTCTGCAAACATTTAAAAAAATGTGAACAAACGAGCCTTACCAGCGTTGCTTGAACACGTGGATCCCTTCTTGTGGTGATTTCATTTAAATGACTGCAAAAAGAAACAGAGCAAGACCCCACCACCAGTCCAGTAACAGGATACAGAAGTCCTAGCAGGCTTGATAGAGTACTGCACCAGCACCGCGTTTAGTACTGGCATGGTAATTTGGCATTCTACCAGGACTGAGCCAGCCAATACGATTCACGCATAATGGTGTCTGATAATTCAAACCTTCAACTGGGCAAGTACGCCTAATTAGAAGTCCTACGAAACCCACGTACAGAGGAAATGCTCAATCTGCAGACAGAACTGTTTCGTCCTTTGTGGACTCATCAGAGCAGCACAGAGGAAATGAGGCCGAACCTGATAGCAATGAAAACTAAATTTTCCAAAGCCAGATTTAAACCAGGCCCGAACGTACCTTGCCAGAGTGCTCAAACTGACAAAGTCAGTGAGGTCTGCATAATGCAAACAGCAAAGGCACTACTCCACACAAGAGTGCTCAACTGCTACAAGAGCAGGAGCGAAATACATAGGAAATATGTGGGACCTGTGGTGATAATTCGAAGCTAGTAAAGCATAATTCAAAGTTCACTCTACATTATACAAGTCAGTTCAGACTGAGCAAGCACTGGCCAGTTCAGAGTGTGCAGAATCTCTGTCCGTAGTGGATATTACACTCTGTGTGACAATTGTGGGAGTATTTTGACATAAATATTGCGCTGTGGGCACGTGGTTGGACATTTAGAATGCCCGGATATTTCCTCCGGCAATTTGGGGTTCAAATCATCAGAATTCCAACTGAAACTCCAGTTAATGCCATCAGACGAGTGTATAGCTAAACAAGATGCTACGGTGCCCTGGCACCATGAAAGGTGGACTTGCCTGAATAACACACGGCTATGATCACCAGCCTTACTTTAAAAAATAATTATTTTTATTTAGGTCAACCGTTAGTAAGCTTCTTACCAACATACACACAAAGCCAGAGCAGTTGCTGAGCAGCAGGAATGCCAAGGCACAGGATCAACAATACTTACTTGATGTAATAGACGTGCCCATCATCGTCAATGCCAAGCTCCCATCCATACGGCAGCAAGTTGGGGCATTTCCAAAACTCCGGAGGAGGGAGCCACTGCGCCGAACGCTTGACGTGACTACATGGCAAAAATCAGAAAGTGGAAAGCAGCGGAATCAATCCACTGCTCTCTGTGTTCAACGCTACACTCCATACAGTACCAACAAATTATGTGAACAGCTCATATTCTCCTTCTCCGTTGTCCTAGTTTGTTTGCTATGCCCAATCAGGCTACAGTAGAGTCGAGCGCTGAAGAACGTGGAGCCCAAGAACGTCCAGCCTGAAATTCTAAGAACGCCACAGCCTAAAGCTAAGAGCGGCGGTGTTGGTTTTCTGGTATCTTGTGGGATACATACGATCCAGTACGGATTGTTTCTAAGAACGTGTTATAAGAACGCAGCCAGATTGCTGAAAAATAAGAAGGCTAACCCCTTGGAAACAACATTCTTGGGTGCGCGACTCTACTGTAATGTGCTTGTCATGTTCTTTAGAACACTATGACATACTCATGACGCACTTTGCTGATACAGGAACAGGCATGTCTCATGTATAGTCGATGCACTGTAACTAACAGGCATATCTCAATTGAACTACTACTCTTCAGAAATGTTCAACATGTTAGTCTATGACTATCTTCAGGAACTGGAACTTTTGTAGTAAAGTGTATGAAGCAGTAAGAAGCGTCCAACCGCGACTTGAATGTTGAGTGGTTTACAGACATTTCACTTCATCATTCCAGTGATTTAGCATTTCCGGGAGCATAACAGATAAGACACCAAATAATTCCTTTCAGATACTATTTTTCCTCTTCAGAGACGACTTCCGAACTTCACCACAACGAGGACAGTTTCAAGAACATGTCAATCTCCCTGTAAGAGAGCAGAACATCGGTTCGCATCAGCCAGTCCCATGGTATGACAGCTCAAGACACTCACTTGACGTAATGAAGCCTGTTGGTTTTCTTTCCCTCTGACTCAACCAATCGAACAGCCCAGCCAGTGGAAAGGCCAATCGTCAGAATGTCCAACTCCTTAGTTTTGTCCGAGGAAATCTCCGGTGGTTTTGTCTCATTCTCCATTTCGTATGATCAATGCTCCGTTGAGCATCTCATCAGCCCGTGCCCTCTGTTATCTGTCTGTTCCCATATCCAAATCTACTTCGGAAGGCGAAGGCTGATAACTACAACTACTTAGTACAAGAGTGAAGAGCAGCAGTAATAACAAGCGAGACACTTGACACGGAACTCTCAACTAACTTCGTCGTTCCGACAGGAATAACACAGAACCTTTGCCAAGGAATCAGAACAACGCCAAAAGTTGGCAAAACAGCACTCTCCTGCTGCAGAAGTTCACTCCATATCGGGAGATGAAAGTCTCACCGCAAATCGAACGCACAATCGATCCCGACCAGCCTGCAAAAAGTGCAAGTGCTGGGAAGCGCATTTCCGGAGTCGGCTTGAGAAAGGGGGATGCTCATTGCTCGCAATAAATTATTTACGACCCCTCCATGCATGATCCACGAATCACAGGCTGAAGCCAATATTTATGTGGGTAGAGTCTAAAACCTGGTTCGGGGCCATAGACTACTCCCCCCCCCCCCCTTTCTCCGACCTGGCCAAGCCCGCTGGGTACCGGGTGAGGTGCGGGTGGCAGTATCTGTCTATGTGTTTGTGTGTGCTATGTTATGTACTGTATCTTGTTCTGACCAGGGACAACAAGTCATTCTAAAATCAAGACCACATACGACTGGGGGTGGGGTGGGGGTATACTGTACTGTGGCGAAAATTGCCAAGCCCTTACACAATGTACAACATAAAGGTACGTGCATGAATACAGCGGAAAGACTTCCAGCTCCAGCAGAAGTAGTGACGGCAAGGCTGACCAAACCCAACATACCATGCCGCGTGTGTGTACCGCACACGTTATGAGTATCAGCTATAGTTACTATAGAGTCCATAACTAAGGCATAACTCTTCAGGGACTACCAGGTCCTCTTCTTGTGTATTCTTGGTACCAGCACAAGCAACAGTTAGAGTCACACAAGTCGCTAGGATTACAATTATTATCATAAAAACGCAAGCTCTCAGCCAAATGACTATGTGGGCTTCGGCTGGATAAAGCTCAAAAACTAAAGCATCAACAATCCTTCCTTAAACTCAAATAAATTAAGAATCACTTCGTAGACATCCTGCACTGTGTCAAAATAAGCAGATACAGGGCCACTATTACAGTGATGAGAAAAGGTTCATCGCAAAAGCAAGTAGAGGATCTTGGTGCAGAGTGCAACGGACACGGGCAACAGAACAAACCGTATGAATGATATGGAATAGAAAATGATAGGAGATGGAGTTGCAATGGGCACAGCGCACACTACATGAGCGCAGACCACTGACACAATGCCACAAAACACACGCAGTGGTACGCTCTTGAATTTCTTCGAGAAGAGCTTGTAGTGGCGAGCAACGCCAATACCCACAAGACTGCCGGACATCCTGAAAAGAGAAAAGAAGGGAGTAGTGTTCAGGTGGACCCAATCACGATTACTGCAGTGTTTTAATGCCAGACGAACTGATGTGGATGGATCAAGACCAAGGTGGAGCAGCAGCACATAGAGGAGGAAGCCAACACCCACAAACACACAGGACACTGCCAAGTGATGTGTGGCAGATTTGCTGTCCACAAAGTGCCGGAAGGACTTTGACAGGAAGCATTTTGCAATTAGCACTCCAACAACTGAACCAAGTAACACTTGATGAGGGAAATGAGTTGCTATGAAGACTCTTGACACGGCAACGAGAGACAGGAGTGACCAGAATATCGCTCCTGATATCCACTTGGAGCCGTTTGGTAGCACGCGCAAAGCAGTGTCAGATATGACATACCAAACAGCAGCGGATATCATACAGTGACCGGATGGGCTACCTGCAAGCAAGACATCAGTACCAGCAGCAGCAGCAGCAGCAGCAGCAGCAGCAGCAGCAGCAGCAGAAGGAAACACACGCAGTCAGTATGCTGAGAAAACACTTACACAATGTACACATTCACCGGATAAATTTCGTAATGCACCTTCGGTCTTGGCATAACTGATTATCCTTTCAAAGCACAACAGCCTGAAGTTACACATAGCCGCTGGTTCTGAACTTAGGGGCTGCGAAGAGCACATGTAAATTACAAAAGAAAAATATGTTTGTACAAGTGAATGCACAAGTCATACCTGGCCCCGTTTCGCAGGTCAACGGAACTTGCAGTAGCTCAGATTGTCTACTCCATTCTGAAGATTCATATTGCCACCAATAGGGTCTCTGACCATTTAGCAACCTGTACAACACAATCACAAACCAGTATCATACATAACAACACCTCAAACCAGTATCATACATAACAACACCTCAAATCAGTATCATACATAACAACACCTCAAATCAGTATCATACATAACAACACCTCAAACCAGTATCATACATAACAACACCTCAAACCAGTATCATACATAACAACACCTCAAACCAGTATCATACATAACAACACCTCAAACCAGTATCATACATAACAACACCTCAAACCAGTATCATACATAACAACACCTCAAACCAGTATCATACATAACAACACCTCAAACCAGTATCATACATAACAACACCTCAAACCAGTATCATACATAACAACACCTCAAACCAGTATCATACATAACAACACCTCAAACCAGTATCATACATAACAACACCTCAAACCAGTATCATACATAACAACACCTCAAATCACTTGAATTTATTCTTAGTTCGACCCTGCCCTTGGGGAAGGGCCGATCTATGCATGCTTGCATATACATGTACTTCAAATACCAGCGCTGGTCTGGGCTGCATTTGGGGTCAGCAGGCCGAGGTCATGATCGTGAATTGTGTAACCCACGGATCTCGTCGAAACGCACATGGTGCTGGATATTATGGTATCATGCCATCTCCTTAGTAAATAGATGCTACGACTTCCCGGTGAACATGAATACATTGCACTGCCACGTCGACATACCCACTGTTAGCAGCTCCCCCCCCCCCCCCCCCTTCTTCGGTGTACCCCATACCGACAAGCCCAATATCATCCACCAAGTTGCAAAAACACAGAGTGACAACACCCTAGCATTGGTCCACAGCTTTATTGCGTACATAAATACATCATAATACACAACAGTCCGTCTGTAGTTATCGACGAATCTGTCCGCTTTGTGAAAGGGCCTCACAACTACAGACAGACACTTACTTCTATCAATTAAAAACATCAGTTTCCGACATGTTCTGAAGTGCAAGGATGTGGTATAAGATGCCGCAACCTCGTGCTTTACCAGTACCCTCCCCCTCCCCCCCCCCCCCCCCCCCCCCCGGCCCCGCCGCATGTGTCCACGCGGCTCTAGCGCTCTCTGCATCGCTTTTGAGGCTACCTATGTAGTCGGGTAGGCAGGCACAGTGGGTTGGTCTAAGACCATGATTGAGAAACGAGAGGTACCAGGTTCAAGTCCTGCTTGGAAGCGGAAGGATGTGGATGTGGCAAATGCGATTTAGGCCTTTGGCCTCTGGTTGGTGGATCTGATCTATCCTCCCCCACCGTTTAGGAGCCGCATCTGACGCCTGATCATGGGGTGGTGGCGTCCCACGGAAGCGGAAAGGTGGTTCTTGACCAGGGAGTTGTACGACTCCTTGTTCTTGACCTGCCCGGTACGCAAGCCCGTCGAGTAAGAATAAGAAGAATAATGTAGTCGGGTTGTCGGCCACACTTTGAAAAGCCCAGCCCAAAGTGTGAATGTGGTGTAGCTCTACTCACCATTTCAGAATGATGTTGAGCCACTCTGCCACACATGCTGACCACAGGATGCGACGACCAATGGATTTCTTCAAGCAGACGAATAATGGAAACATCAACGTGTAAGCACTAAAGGGATCGCCCAGGGTTGTGATAGCCGTGAATTCCTCTTTCAAATGCCACATCTCACGCTGTAAAGCTTGGGTCATTATCGCACCGCGATAGTGAATTCCCAATCTCAACAAATTATCCAATTCCAATTCCATGATGAGAAGCTACGGTGCTGACTGGGCACTTTACTACATTTACAGACACAGTCTTTCGCATGTGCCTACTAATAGTAATACTACTATCTATACTGGTGAAAACAAGAGAACGACTCCTACAAAGAGAAGGTGTTACGCTCCACCTTTCTTCGTCTTTCAACAAGGCTACAATTTTGTACAAATGCAAAAATTAATTCAAACCTGTGCAAGACATAACACTCTTGATCATGATGACATCATAATGGGCAGATCGATTGTGCACGCGTGAGATATTACCTCACACCACACTGACACAATCATAAACGGTCTGCCTGGACTTGGATTTGGAAGTAATTAGTTGGAGCTACGTCAAGACAAGTCCAGAGCCTCAAAAGTCAAAAAGTGTGTGTCATGTAGTTTGAAGCACGACTATTGTACTACTCCCTGGTTTGAAGTACTGCCTTGGTATCGGACCTCTGAAGAACAAGAGCTAACATCTTCTGAGCTAACATCTTCTTCTGTTACTACTAGAGTGTAATTCCCCGTAGTATTAAAAGCTTCTCGGTTCTAGGGTGAACTATTTCGCTTATTTTTCTAACAAGAACAATTGTGAAGTGCCTTCAAACTTCCTTCTTCTCCAAGCAATATTCCCTATCAAGTTTCCATATTAAATATATAGCTTCATGCGAAGTTGTAGCCTAGAAACTCCTCGACGCTGAGAAGATGAGTGCTGCACGCAGTTCACGGAAGAAATCGCCTGTTGGTGCTACGAATCGTCTGAAGCAAGACTATCTCAGGATCATGTCAGATCCAGTTCCGTATATTCAGGCTCAGCCTCTGCCCTCGAATATCCTTGAATGGTAAGCTTTCTAGTGAGCGCGCACATTTTCTATGTATGTGTACGTGTGTGCGCGCGTGTGTATGTGTGTGTGCGTGTGTGTGCGTGTGTGTGTGTGTGTGTGTGTGTGCAGTGGCGTAACTCGGGCAATATTTGTATGGATTCCCTCAAACTAGTCAGGGTACACTATACATGTACTGGATATCTTTGGCCAACGGAGTATACATGCAGATGTATTTATTTATTTTATTTTATTTCACCATCCAATGGCAGAAGCCAATGCAAAGGAGGGGGATTTGAGGTCCTTGATACAGATAACGCATATTTATTCCACTGGATGCTATGCAAAATATGTAGCAGTTGAAATGTATGTAATACAGAAGCGGGTAATGGATAGCGAAAGTTAGTAAATTGTTTCAATTCGCCCTGGAGCCATTAAAGACAACCAGGATGTTTTCAGCAACAAATCGCGGAGTTGTCTGAACCACCGATATCAAGACGCTTCGCAGAAGGCGCTGAAAGCAAATCTCTAAATTCTGCAAATCTCTGAAAGCGCTTACATCTACCGCACTGGCAGAAGTTTGAAATTAGTGGCGAAGAAGAAAAAGAGAATGGAAACAAACTGAAAGCCCTCGAAACCAGAAGACTGTGACTTTCCGACTTCGAGTTCGACTCCGATTTTGCTAGTGGGTGTTGCACTGCAGAGTGCAGTGGTGCTGTGCAACACTGTTGCAGGGTGCCACACATTGAAATCAAACAGCTGTTCAAAGTACAAGTACATGCATGTGCATGTACTTGACCTCACAACTAACAATTACAAGTAGACGGCCTGCAAACTCTTCTAAGTCAACAGTAGATCTAGGCGTGAAGTCAGTAGATCTACCTCACCCTGTCTGTAGTACTAGTAGTGGTCTGTGCAGAGCAGACTACCGGTAGGTCTACAGACAGTGCAGCATTCCGGCATGTGCAGGCCAACCACGTATGGATACCTGACTACTGGTATAAGGTATCCACTCTGGCTACACGCCTGGTGCGTGTATATGCGTGCGTCCGTGTGTGTGCGTGCGTGTGTGCTTGTGTGTAGCGTTGGTGGTGGTGGTGGTGGTGGTGTGTGTATGTATGTGTGTTTGTTTGTGTGTGTGTGTGTGTGTGTGTGTGTGTGTGTGTGTGTGTGTGTGTGTGTGTGTGTGTGTGTTCATGTGCGTGTGCACACGGGTGAGAGTGTATGTGTGTGTGTGCGTTTGTGTGCGTTTGTTCATGTGTGTATGTGATTGTGATTGTGCTTGTGTGTGTGTGTGTGTGTGTGTGTGTGTGTGTGTGTGTGTGTGTGTGTGCGTGCGTGCGCACATGCAGGTGTGTGTGTTCTCGCTCGCGCACTTGTGTGTGTGTGTGTGTGTGTGTGTGTGTGTGTGGTGGTTGTGATGTGTGTGTGTGTGTGTGTGTGTGTGTGTGTGTGTGTGTGTGTGTGTGTGTGTGTGTGTGTGTGTGTGTGTGTGTGTGTGTGTGTGTGTGTGTGTGTGGACGTACACGTGTGCATGCGTGTGTGCATGTATGAGTGTGTGTGTATAAGTGTGTGCAAGTTTGGACATAATGCCATGATAATGACAATCGATTATTCAGCATTGGAAGCTGTTGATTGGTGCAATCCCTACACCAGTTGCTCTGGCTTTTGCTGTGGCATTGTGATCATTGCCTTTGGCGATCGGCATCTGAGGTGTCTGTACACGTGTGCACGTGGTGTGTGTGTGTGTGTGTTCCTTTCTGTCTGTCTGTTTGTCTGTCTGTGTTTCAGGCATTACTGTGTAAAAGGCCCCGAGGATTCACCGTATGCAGGTATGTGCGTTTAGATGTTTGCTAAGAATACAACATTAGCGCATTTGCTGTTGCATGGACGTGTTAGCCGTCAGAAAGTGGTGCGGGACCGTTAGGTGGCAGAAAGACTAGAAGCAACAGTACTGTAGTGGCGGTCTGTCCTGTAGTGGCGGTCTGTCCTGCCACACGCGCACCAGCTCTTACCCCTCTGTCTTTGTTTCTTTGTCATGAGAATAGTGCCAGCATAAATGTGCAGTGTTTGTACGCACCGTGCATCGCATCTATCCACAGTAAATGTCTGGTGATTACTGGGGTGTCCGAATGTAGGTAACTTAGCTCACAATCTATGTGCATGAAGCTACGGCTCCAGTGTAGATATACTGAGTAGTATGGCCTCGCTTATCCGCCCTTCGGTGATCCGGGACTTCAGGTATCCGTAAGTTGGAGTACTAGTATAAAAAAATTATAAAAATTAATGCAGAATGGTGGGGGGGGGGGGCACTGCGGCATTTGCTATGCAGTGCAAGACATGTGGATGAGCATGTGATGAAGTGTGGATTTCACTTATCCATGTGTTTCACATACTGGTATCCACAGATCTATTTGTGGAGAGGGGGGGGGGGGGGGGGGGGGGGGGAGAGTAAATGAGTGAGTAAATGGAGATGGGTGGATAGAGGGATGGTCGGATGAATGGAGATGGGATGAGAGAGAGAGAGAGAGTTATGTGATCAAGTGCCGCTATGGGTGAATGGTGAGTACGGTACTGTCGGGCGCCGAAGAACGGCCAGGCTAGAATTTCACTAATTTTTAAGAACGGTGTAGGCTGGTTGTTTTGCAGATAAGAACGGAAACCGTAATATACACTATAATGTACACCCAGACGTATAACTCTGCATAAATGTACATGTAAGACTGTACCATCGAATAAGAATGAAACTGCAGTGTTCGCTAAAAATAAGAACGGGCTAGGCTAGATCCCTGACCCCCAGTTCTTCGGCGCCCGACAGTACTGTAGCATGACTAGTAATGTGTAGCACCCAGTGACCAGTCCTCATGCACAAGACCTACAGAATCTCTGTGTGTAGCACCCAGTGACCAGTCCTCATGCACAAGACCTGCAGAATCTCTATGTGTGTAGCACCCAGTGACCAGTCCTCATGCACAAGACCTACAGAATCTCTGTGTGTGTAGGTGCATGGTGCATGTACTCCCAGAATACTACTACCGGTACTTTCTAGTTGTTGCATGCACTCGTGTACAGCATTTAGATTAGCAGTACACTGCTATCTCTACAAATGGTGATGTCTTCTTTGTGTTGCTTTGCAGGGGGTTACTATCATGGAAAACTAGTCTTTCCACCGGACTATCCGTTCTTGCCACCGAAAATCATGATGCTCACTCCCAATGGTCGCTTCAAGACGGGGACAAGGTACTGGGACATATCTTCTTAGTACTGTATTTTATGGAGTATAAGCCGCAGCCAGATTTTTGTCACAGAATACAGATATCTACCCTGTTTATCACCGTTATCTTGACCAATGTAGTACATAGGGCGTGTTTGGTTTGTACGATCTAGAGCAGGATCGAACAGCTGGTACACATGGAGCAGCCTCATACCTACCAAACGGTACTCCAGAAACAGAGTGCATTTATGTGAAAAGTGCCCCTAACGTGGTTGCATTCGTGAGAATGTGTACGAGTCACCATGATCACTTTGTACAATGCGTGCATGCCAAGTGCAACTGCTCTGGCTGCTCCAGCCTCAAGGCCAGAGCAAGCCAGGGGCGTAGGCAGGGGGGGGGGGGGGGGTGCTTTGGGTGCCAAAGCACCCCCTCAAAAATTTCCATCTTGGTTCACAGCTGGTTCGAGAGAGACCATAGCAGACCCGCTGATCACATGCGCAACTCTGCACATCTCACACTGTAGCCATCCCTGTTTTAGACCAGGGAGTAGTAGGTACTACTCCCTGGTTCAGACCTGCAAGTACAATGTATCTGAAACCAAACCACATGCTAGTGGACTATTAATTTTTGTCTCATGATTGGCCATTTTGCAATGAAATTTCTAGCCAAGAGAACTCCGCGTTGTGCAGTGTCACATCAGGCCTCAGCAGGCTCAGCACATGATTTGTATTGCACTCCACATGTTTTGTTAGAAGCAAAGAATCATACAAACACGCCATTGGTAGAAGCAAGGAAGTAGCAATGCAGTCTATGGCCGGAAAGCACACGTCAGACATAGCAGTTTGTTCTCGCTATGTTTTGTATAATGTAGTTCTCGCTGTTAATTGGTCTCGTTGTGGAAAGGCAAAGTTTCTTTCATGCATTGCAAGTGTGGATACAGCAGTAGAAGAGTGAAAGTAACGTTGAAGTGCAGTTTGAGTTTTTGTGGGGAATAGTGTAGGTTTGATCAAGGATGCCTTACTGCACTATCAAACATGACGAAGGGGAAAAATGGCTCGAGAAATCCCACTTTAAAAGTTCGATGGAGAGTGAGATAATTCTGGAGAAAGCAGCATCCAGGACTTAGTCCATCATTAGTTGGAAGCAGGCCAGGGTGTAGTAAAATACCATAATTATTACTACTCCCTGGTTGGAGATTTGCCATTCACTGATTGATCTTCAGTGTCAAATTAGGGGCGAATTTTGCTCCCCCCCCCCCATTTCACGGATCGAATAATGTGCATGAAAGGTAGGGGTGTGCGGATAATGCTCGAAAGGTGGCAGATTCTGCTCAAAAAGCAGTGAAAATGGCATAACCATACAAACCTTATGGCGGGCAATTCCTCGAATTCTGCTCCATTTCTTTATCCACATACCAAACATGCATGAAACTTACCAGAAAAAGTACCGAATTCTGCCAATTTTCTGCCGGCATTATCCGCATATGCCTAATGAAAGGACCAACATAAGTGCATGTACATTTGTGTGGGGAAAGTCTTGGCACCCCCCTTGATCACTATCCTGGCTACGCCCCTGCAAGCGGAACATGTTCTGGCCGATCCAGAACAGGTGCAGTCCCAACCAAACGCACTGTACTGATGAATCCTATTCTAGGCTGTACCAACCGACTCCTATTCTAGGTTGTGCCAACCAAACGCACTGTTCTGGTGAATCCTGTTCTAGGTTGTACCAACCAAACGTGCCCTAAGCCGCACGGATTGTTTTGGGTAAACAACGAGTGCCTAACTTTAAAGTGCGGCTTATACTCCGGAAAATAGGGTACCGTATTTTACCAACCCGGTTGTCAGTCGACTTGCCCTTTTTAGGTGGGGCTCTAGGTCATTAAAAGGTCGACTTATAACCGGTGAAATACGGTATTCTCTTTCTGCTGTTGCTGCTTGCAAACTGTGGGTCCTGTAAAACTGACAAATCTTCCGTGAGCCTTCCGTGCGTACTTTCTTGTTCGGATGGTTTTGTTGCTACCATACGTATCACTTATGGCGTGGGTGTTTGGAAACAACTTTCTGTTGTTAGCTTTCTTATGCCCAGCATGTCTTACACATCCCACATGTGTGCTAACATCAAAATTATGAATAGGCTGAAACAATTATACCGATAACTCACATATCGATCATTAAGAGTGCGATCGATAATTGTTAGTGTTCAAAACGAGTGCTAACGATTTTTATGCATGCATATCAGTGACAGCATTCTAGCCATTGCACTCCATCCGATAGTGAGTACAAGTACAATCATGTACTTTCAAGCACAGTGAAATTGATTTGTGGCTTTGAAAGACATCGGGAGAGAAGACTTTGTCTTTTTGGTTCATTTGTGGGAGAGGTCGGAGATAAGAGCAGTTGCCAGAGTGTGATGACACGATTCTTTGCTCTAGAAACAACATGAAATTCTCCAGTTCATGTTGATAAAACCAGCCAGATGTCTATAGATATCAGCAGTGCGGTGCCACAAATTTCAAACGTAGCAAAGGCATCGTTGAATTAAACTGGTGTTTAAGGTACACGGCTAGAGCCGACAAGAATCGATAAAACCAATATATCGATCGTTAATGATATTGGCTGATCGTTAGGAGTTATTGAATGATCGTTTCAGCCCTATTTTTATTGCTAAGACAGAGCCAGTGATGTCACCATGTAACTATGATTTTTCAAGTGGAAACCACCACCAACACCCCTACCCACCAGTCTTTGCTTTGTCATGTGTTACTGTGTGCCCTAAACACGTGTCTTCCTGGTGTGTTGTTTTCTTTCATGGGTAGATTATGTTTATCGATATCGGATTTTCATCCGGATACCTGGAATCCAGCGTGGTCTGTATCCACCATCTTGACTGGCCTGCTAAGCTTCATGGTACGTACTGTACACAAGTAGACTTATACAGTAGTAGAATAGTCCCTGGAGGCTTCAGTTTGTATTGGTGTATTTACAGCTTAATTCAGCCTAGTTCCATACCTAACTTGTGTATGTGTATGTACATGTGTGTGCGTATGTGTGTGTGTGTGTGCGTGCGTGTGTGTGTGTGTGTGTGTGTGTGTGTGTCCCTTAGTTGGAAGACACGCCAACACTAGGAAGTCTCAGCACCTCAAAATTCCATGTAAGTTCTCTCATATGTGCATGTGTGCATGAGCGTGATTGCATTGTGCGTTGTTTGATAGAAACTCCAATGTACTCCCATCTGACGTTTGTCTTTCCGATTCAGTAATACATGGGATAGTTCAGTATAGTCTTTGCACCTTTGGTGCTCCATCTTTCGATGCAAGGACCTCTCCCCGTACTGAATCTCGGGCACTGTACTAACTTTTGGGGTGGACATTCTTTTGGGTATGTTTTGGCCATAGCCAAGAAGAGTGTGTATGTGAGTGCATGTCCAACCTGTCAGAAGGCTACCTTCTTGCCAAAGCATTTGGAAGTTTCGTCTCCACAATCCAGTGTGTCGTTACTATAATTATAGCTTTCATGGCTGAGGTTGTTGGTATGTCTGTTGGCCCTGGGTTCCCAGTACAGTCAACCTACTCTTATAACGATAACCTCTATAACGATATTACTCTTAGGCGAGACCAAAAAAATAGAGATTCCCGGGCCCTCCCGCACCAAAATCGAGCCAAAGCCAATTTTTTTAAACAGTTCATACATATGTACAGTACTGATCATGTGAGTAGATCTGTGACGTGGAGTCACACAAACCCGAGCTTGTACGACTTCCCGATGTACAGGGCCATCCATCGTTGGCCGAAATATAGAAAATTTGAACGGGTAAACCGCGTACCTGTTGTCTGAAAAATAAAATTCGCCCGCCCGCACCTATTTCTCATGGGTCCTGCCCGGGAATCTCGATTTTATTTTGGTCTCGCCTTATAACGATATTTTTCTGCCAAACCAAATCACTCCATTGACTTGTGTATACAATGCCTTACCTCTATAACAATATTGCTATAACGATATTACCCCTATAACGATATAAAATGGGCTGACCAATCGACATTTTCCATTGTATAACAATATCTAGCAGGGAATATGTAGAGCCCACTATCCAGGTAGGGCAAGCTTCACTTGATAAGTGGCTGGGACAGGACGAAATGCAATGGGGCACCAGTGGGCACCTTGCTGTGCACAGAATGTGCATGTACGTCATGTTTTTTATGCTATGAAGAGTGTAAAAAATGAACGAAATCCATGCATTATGACGTACTGTAGAGGCAGAAAATTTCGTCTGTCAATAATTTCGTCCAACTCCAAAGAAAAGGAGTTCGTCCGGTTGAAAATTTCGTCCATGGATCATAAGAGTGTATAGAAAAGCTGGACAAATCGATATTCGTCCTACATTTAATTTATTCCTAAAGCTCCTTGGACGAAAAAGACGAAATTAAATTCCGGACGAATATTTCTGCTTATACAGTATGTGTATGAAATGAACCAGTTACAGGTCGTCCCCCGTTAATACGAGTCCGGTTAGTACATAAGAAATCTCAAGTCCCGGACGAAACGTGGTCACTTCCATACAAATTGTGTCGGTTAATACATAATTCGTTAGTACATAAACCCCGTTAGTACATAACATTTCTCCGTACCCGCATGCCACCTACCTCAATAGTACATAATTTGTTGGTCTTTTGGCCTTCCAGTGGAGGCACATCGTGTTCTACTTTCTTGTGGACGCAATTAGCTCAGAAATCAGAGCGCACATCGCAAACCGACAAAGGTCTGTTTTTCTCCAGTGACCGTACAGGCGCGGCTGGGCATAATTATATGTATCATGCAAACTGTAGAATATTCGCTGTGACCGTTATAACATAATTTTTTATGTTATATTGAGGGAATCAAGAATATCTCGCTGCCTAGTCATGGTAGCAAGAAACACTCAGAAAGTGAAAAAAGTGAAAAATCCTGGTACACAAGCAAGCTATGTACACTTTCGTTTAGTACATAAACCCCGTTAATACATAACATTTGTCAAGTCCCAGAGATTATGTATTAACGAGGGACGACCTGTACCCCTATAACAATATTACCCTTATAACAATATTTCTTGGTGTGACGCAAATATCGTTATAAGGGTAGGCCGACTGTACAAGTACTCAGTTGCCGAGGCTGGTTGGTAAAGTAACTCCAATTATTTCACTTCAAGGTACCAGTTCATGTAGTGTCTGCTTCTGTCAAAGCAGCTTGTTGTCTATACTGGTTACCGCAGCAAGTGTAGGGTGTGCATAGATAACTGTCTTGGCCGTCCTTTTCCGATGCGCTCCGTGTGGATTAGACAGTTATGTGGCGCTTAACTTGATCTGTTTCATTCAGAATCAGATCCGCTATCGTTGCTATAAGACAAATCTGTGGGTGCTTTTAAGCTGGGAGTGTAACATCCAGAGTTTGGAGGGGTACATTTTAGGGCATGCACTTGTTTACTGTAAAACGGCTAATTATTATTTTAGCAACTTTAGCGACAGGAGTGTTTTTGCTAAATGTTTTGCCGCACCAATCGAAATTTTGCATGTACAGTACTAGTCGATGTAGTCATCCTTCTTTCTAAAATCTGAAACTCGTATCGCTGAAATACTTCATCGCAAATTGGGCCAGATTGAGAAAATATGCTAAAAATGTTACCCGCTACGATTAGCCGGTCTACAGTACAGGAATTTCTGGGCCATCGTGTTTAGGATCCCACGTCTTTGCAGTGTGAGGTATTGGTGTGTAGCTGACTAATACTTTGAAGTAATTAATGATAATTGAACAGTTCGCGTAGTAGAATATTGCTTGGAAAAGAACTGGAACAACATCTGTTCCGCTTCTGTCTAGCTGACAACTATACAGGCATTATACATGGAGTAAATTTTCTACGCATGAAAACAAGATTTGCTTATGCTTTTTGAAGTAAATTTTATTTATAATTTATTGCTCTGCCTTATACCTGTCATTCAGAAACGTACACTAGCACAGCAAAGTGGAGAGTACAACCTCAAAAACCCAACGTTCTGTGAACTATTTCCTGATCTGCTGGAGGTAAGGCTTTGACCCAAGTTAGTTGTAAAATAAAGGGCGCACTGATATTTCCATGCTGCTGGGTGAGAGGAGTCTCCTCGGAGGAATGCTGTTCGGTTTACTTCGCAAGCGTTCGGATCTACTTAGTTGTAGTTAATTAAAGGCTACTTTGATTTCTCTTCCCTGTTGTGATAAGAAGAAATGGTAGTGAATCAACTTGTACTACCTGGGGTCTGGTGTGACGTGGGTTGCAGTATGCAAGCCGCTGCAGCATCTACAATGAGAAAGCAGAGCGGTGCTTCTGTGCAGGAAAAAATTGTTCATTGTGTGCTTGTGTGTGTGTGTGTGTGCTTGTGTGTGTGTGTGTGTGCTTGTGTGTGTGGGGGGGGGGGGGGGGGGGGGGTGTGCATGCGCATTTGTTCACTCTTGCACAGGAAATTAAAAAGCAGAGTGAATCATCGGAAGAAAACGGCGCCGACACAAAGGTAGCACCATCGAAAGGTCAGTCTAGCACATCGGCGCGTTATCCTCAGCATAGCCTAACCGGTAACGTAGTAGTGATAGCTGCAATAGTGATGTTTGCCTGGACTGTGCACTATGTCCTATCTAATGCAGCTGTGTAAGCGCTGCCGGACATGCACTGCGGTGCAGTTTGTTGCTTTCACTGTGCTGGGTACAGTGTTATGTGCATCCACACGGTACACCTGCTATGACTATCTGCACTAGTAGTAGTGTTGCTGCTGGTGGTCATGCTCCATGTGTCCACTGTGTATGCGGATGCTATACACTGTATCTGTAGCTACTAGCTGCTACTTGTATGGACATGATCATCCTAGTCATAACCACCCTCACCAAGAGGAGTGTGAGCATGCGCAGTGGACGTATGAGCAGTGGCCGCTTGCTACTGTTGTATGTACATAAGTTTTGCCGCAGCGCTGTGCGGCTAGGTCCTGTTCTGTGCAGGGTCACACGGCACTGCAGACTTGCCTTTGCGTCACGAGCGAGTGTGTGTGTGTGTGTGTACCTGAGCATGTCCTTTGTCCTTTGGGTGCGTGCATTTGAATTGCCGTCGATGCACATGCTCTGTTCGTTTCCCTGTATGTCCATTTTGTTAGTGCAAGCTGTGCTTTTTTCCCCTCTGCAATAAGACATACTCACACCAGGGGGCTGGTGCCCTGTTCTGGTCGGTACAGTGTTTAGTAAATTGATGTTATCATATTGCTCACCACAGCGCAACCTTTGCTGCCTATTGTACATCACGCTGCTGGAGTCCAGAGTGATGATGGACATGATCTATTTATAACTATCTCATTTTCAACACCTGCTATCTCCTTTTCTTATCGTTTCTTACCACCCAGTGTTTTAGTCGACGTATCTCAATTCTGCTTCCACGCACTCAATCCTTTAAAAAAAATATTATCATAAAAACACAAGCTGTTATAGTGACATGTGTTGTGGGTGCAGTGATGCCGCCACTGGTCTCGATTACATTTTAAATGATAATGACAGGGACATAGTAGTGTACTGTAAATTTCTACCTATCCCGTTCAATACCAATGAGAAATATGTGAAAAATCGGGGTAAAAGTCATCGAAATTGTAACTCCATGCAAGGAATGTGTGCAAGCTTTGATCGGAACTATAGAATGCTTCCAAGCTACTGGTATGTTTTATGTTTGGGAGTGTCCCGTAGTATGATAAAATGTATTTCATAGGTAGAAATGAATACGTTCTTGCAAGTCTGGAAGAAGCTGTGAATGGCTGTGGCAGAAGGTAATAATATACTGTACTTCTTTCTCTGTGTTCAGTCCTTGCTGGCCATCTAACCGAGCAGGCAGTTCCTGCTGCTGTTGCTGATGCTCGTATTGTTGCTGCTTCTGGTATGGGAATGCATTGATTAGGGACTGCTGTCGTCTTGCAACATGAGCACTGCAGGGTAAATTGGGTAAATTTGAAAACACTAACTCAACAAGGTACTGTCGGAGTTGCGGTTGCCGAGTTGGGCTCACGCCTTTCACTCGTACTGAAAGCCCTTAGCTGTCAGCCATGAGCTGAGTTGGTCCTCGTTCCTAGCCAGCCAGTTGATGTTGGCCTGGATCTTCTCAAGAGTCTGCTGTGTAGCGCGCTGTCCAGACTCAGCATTTGGGTTCTCAGCAAAGAATTTCTTCACCTGCAAGGAGTGCAACAAACAGTGGATGCGATTAATGTTTGTGTAATACGTGTGCAGAATAGACCCCTGGAGCTAAAACATATCCTCGAGCTGGCCTGTGGTATAGAGGACTTTCCAATGTGTCATGCCATGCGACCTATGAGGATTCGGGCCAAAGATCATTGGGTTGACCACCGATCACCAGACTTGAAACGGAGCTTGGGTGGCAAAAAAAGGAGAATGGAAGGAAACAGTGTTTTTCAAAAGTACATGTAGTTTCTATTCGGATAGTTTGAGAATGTCAAAGAGCTGCTGCGTAATCGGATGTTCCAATTGCTCCACATCTGGGTCGTCTTTAAGTCTTTATAGTTTTCCCTGCGATGGAGAACGACGGAACCAGTGGATGACGGGCACACGACTCGAGAACTTTGGTCCTATTAACTAAAAATGCAAATACATGTACTTCGAAGGACACGAATATTGGTCCATCACTTTGTTGGCTCCGTACATGACGGGGCCGGCGTTGGAATCGGTCACTGAGTCTTGTTCTTGTTCTGGTTTTTTTCTGGGTTTCCTCTCTTTCTGTGGCTCTCCCATCTATTACCTTTTTCCTTCCGTTTTTTTCTTTCAGTTCTAATTCTATCATACCTTTTTATTGATGGTCCTTTATCACTGTCTTTTTCTCGTTTATCCCGAGTTGCACACTCTGGTTTATGTACTCTAGCTCTTGGCACGACGGATACGAGTACTCGCTTTGTTGGCGAAGAGAAAAAAAGTGATGATCATCCCCTGTCACCCCAGTAGGTATCAAACTAACTAGTTCAGTTCATTTCTGGTATCAGCAGAAGATGATGCCGAACATTTCTAGTATCAGCTAAGTTGGTCACAGTGCAAGGTTGTCCGTTGTAGCTGGAGTTTGTGATGATTGATAGTGTTGATGTTGATGGTGGTGACATTCCCAATGCTGAAGTCACGCCTGCTTGGTTCCCACTCGGTAATGTGCCCTGCTTTGCACATACCCGTACCTCTACAAGTAGTTTTCATCATAGCCTGGGAGCCGTGGCATCATTCATGATCTACAGCAGGACGGCAGCAATGCCTAAAAAATAAGTAAAATAAAGATAACTTAACATAGTGCTAGCTATAGTAGTGGGTGCAACTCATCATCTGTCACTTCTGCATTATGTGTGTCTCACTCTTTTTTTGGAATGCCCTGCCGGAATTTCTTTTGTTGCTCCATCTTCATCCAGAGGAAGGAGCAGTGCAGGGGACGAAGTCCGAGTCCGAGTCTGAGTCCGAGTCTGAGCCTGAGTGGGAGCAGGAGCCCGAGTTTGAAGAAGACTGAAGCTGCCACACTTTGATCAGGATAATTGTTTAAAAATAACAAAGGAACGGACATTGCGCGGGAGCTTTTATAGCACGTACGCGCCCTTTGTAGTCCCCTATGTTCTCTTGCTGTTGTTGTTGTTGCTGTCCTCTTCCGTTCTACGTAGGCACGTGCACTTCAATTTAAAAAAAATTTAAAAAGATGAGGCAGGTGCACTTTCATTTAAAAAAGATGAGGCATGTGCAGACGCTGCAGGGTACAATGACCGGATGGGGAGCAGACTTCTTCTGCTTTCCACTCGGCCATTGTGATGTGAACCCACCTCTATCGCTGAGTGTACATTGTACCTGAGTCCTCATCCTCTGCCTCAGTGTGTCTGCCCTATATGCTGTTTCTTTGTCGAGCTGGATCACCAAGTCTCTGTTCTAACCGTTTTTGTTTCGAACGATCCCGGCCTTAAAGCTACCTCTCAGTCAAGTGTGTACCTCATGTTTTGGGTACTTTGTCAGTGTGTCTGCTGCATCTTCATTGTGCATACATGTATGCTTCTTTGTCGAAGATGAACTCCGCAATCGAACATGTGTTGCTCAATCTTCAGCTGCGTCCCACTTGGTTGCTATGTATGCGTCTTTGTCGAAGATGAACTCCGTAATTGAACATGTGTTGATCTTCAGCTGCGTCCCATTTGGTCGCTATGTATGCGTCTTTGTCGAAGTTGAACTCTGTAGTCGAACATGTGTTGCTCAATCGTCTTCTGCTTCCCACTTGGTCGCTGTGCTGTGCACACTTCTTCATCTGCTGCGGCACATAATAGTATGGTACCTCATATTCTGTCTATTTGGCCAATTAGGTATTCAGCTTCTTGATCTTATGCTGAGGATCATCTTGATCTTAGGTCTTGCGTTACTCTTGCAAAGGAAGTAATTGGAGCCACTACATGTATCTTCTTCTGCAGCAATACCGGTAATCAGCAACTGCTTATGGAGAATGCCAGGTTGAGGGACAACCAGGAAAAGCAATTGCTGTATTGGTTGTGTATTCTTCAGCGTGTTTTAAGATCAGGACAACTTAAGTCCGCTACTACACCAGCCTTTTTGGCTACATCGGGGCCATGATGATAGTGGTCGTGTCTGACTTTGTCAGCTTTCGTGTTACCAGCCGCCACAGGTCATACTCGTACTGATAAGGAAGAAGGAACACACACACACACACACACACACACACACACACACACACACACACACACACACACACACACACACACACACACACACACACATGAGAGACAGACAGACAGACAGACAGACAGACAGACAGACAGACAGACAGACAGACACAGAGAGAGAGACAGAGAGACAGAGAGAGAGAGAGAGAGAGAGAGAGAGAGAGAGAGAGAGAGAGAGAGAGAGAGAGAGAGAGAGAGAGAGAGAGAGAGAGAGAGAGAGAGAGAGAGAGAGAGAGAGAGAGAGAGAGAGAGAGGGGAGAGAGAGAGGGAGAGAAAAAAGGAGGGAGAGAAAAAGGAGGGAGAGAAAAAAGGAGGGAGAGAAAAAAGGAGGGAGAGAAAAAAGGAGGGAGAGAGAGAGAAGGAGGGAGAGAGAGAGAAGGAGGGAGAGAGAGAGAGAGAGAGAGAGAGAGAGAGAGAGAGAGAGAGAGAGAGAGAGAGAGAGAGAGAGAGAGAGAGAGAGAGAGAGAGAGAGAGAGAGAGAGAGAGAGAGAGAGAGAGAGAGAGAGAGAGAGAGAGAGAGAGAGAGAGAGGGAGAGAGAGAGAGAGAAGGAGGGAGAGAGAGAAGGAGGGAGGGAGAGAGAGAAGGAGAGAGAGAAGGAGAGAGAGAGAGAGAGAGAAGGGAGAGAGAAGGGAGAGAGAAGGGAGATTACTTGTAGCATATGGGCACGGTAATAATGGACTATATGAACCAATATTTCCTTCAAACTATTTGGAGAATCGCTCGCTGAGTACTCGACTCGAATTCAAAAGGGGACTCAATACTCGATAACATACACGTATAGTACAGGAATGTATACTGTCGTGACTTTTTTGTGTAGCACAAACTGATAAAGTCAAGCAAGGAAGTTCTTTTCGACGACGTCAAAGTTGTGCTTCTGTTACTGGAAGTTTTAGTTATGTAGATGCAAGTGAGCGAGAGGAAAAGAGTCCGAGAGATGTCACTGACTTCGGGCGAAACTTAGAAATTGACCTACCCTGCACAATAAACATGTGTACTTAATTTAAACCTCATGTTGGTGTGGTGGAAATGTGCACACACGAGCAACTAGGTTCCCTTATAGAGTACTTGATACTCGGCTCGATAGCGGCGCTACTCGTTCGATAACTTATAGAGTACTGGTTTTAGCACTAACTTAGATGACATTGCAAAGGTGCTTCACCACCACAACACTCAGTTTGAACTACGCGCCGAACAACACAATTTCAATCTCTTTTTGCCACCCAAGCAAATTTTACCGTAGGTCAAAGGACTTGTCCCGTGGGTGATCTTTGGGTGGGCACCGGGAAGGCGTCAAAAAGGTGATGTAATGGAAAATCCTCTTATAGGGCAGGATAGATAATGGGCCTTTCCCATCACAAAAGGACCTTTCCCATCACAACGAATGACAAGCACTATGCACTCTAGTATTCCCATAGGCTGCGTCACATGACAAATCAACAGATCTAGTCAGGTACACCACCGGCGAATCCAGCGCATGCACCCACCAACCAAACGGCTTACCTCCTGCAAATAGAACGGGGTGCTAAATGCGGTGGTGCTCAGAATGAGGCGACTGAAGGAAAATGAACCTTCTCCATAACTGTAACATGCACAAGAGAAAATGGGGGGGGGGGGGGGGGATAGTATCAGTTATGCCAGTGAGTCACTGCAGTGACATTACAATACAACTCCTCTACAAGTAAGGGGTCGTCCGTAATATTCGACAAATTAAAAAACCACAGTGCAACAAGTGTACGAAAATCAGAATATAAAAAATTCCACCAGCGGTCTTGGCCACCCACCCCCTTTTTGCACGGGGAAGGATTTTTAAAAAAATTCTATAATTACGGACGACACCTAGGGCATGTTCGATTGGTAGGATCGGGATCCAGATCTCAGATGCATCAGATCTTTCAGAGTCAACCGAACACTATATTTTAGACCTGACTGTTGTCATGTTGACGAAGAAATAAAATGGCGTTCACCGGTCACCCCATGGCCCAAATGGTGAAAGTCGTACTCATTGTGTGCTTCGTACGAAAAGTCAACAAGAGATACACGTGTGTGCGTACCACGATGTGTACGAAAATGATTTTTACCCGCCATATACGCACAAAGTCACATTTGAATCCATTGGATCCGGTCAACCCTGCTCTCCGAGGTGGGTTGACCGGATCCAAATCTAAAGGATCCGGACCCGGATTCGACCAATCGAAAGGGTGCGAATCCAGTGGATCCGGTTGATCTGGATCCCGATCCTATCCTACCAATCGAACATGCCCCTAGTACCTTGTGGGCTTAAAAAAAGCACAAAATCTAGAAAACTGTTTACTTGCATGCAATCAGTATGACTGTATGTTGCGACAATGGCCATGTACTGGTTACTTCACATACACAGTTGATCATACATGTACTACAGTGCTGCTCAATGAAATCCAGTCACGTCTCAAGTTTGCGCCTTGCACCATTCGGCAGCCCAGTGTTCGCATGTCTAGGACTGCACAGCGCCCGGCGCATACTCGAGTGACGGGACTGGATTTTATTGAGCAGTATATGCACTGAAGATTTGAAGCTGGTGTTCGCATCCCTTCAGGAGCCACCAGGTGCGTGCATTAAAGCCCCACGAAATCGTACCGTTCCAGCAGGTCGTTCCAGTTAGCGCGTACAAAATCCCAAGCCATCAGCTGGCCAGCAGAGTTACTGGCAACGTAGCGAATGACTGAAGTCGAATCTTGTGATCGGATCTTGTTCTCATCCAGTGCCCACACAAGGTACCTAGACATGCAGTTCAGAAATCAAGGTCAGAAAAAAGGCTAACACTGCCTGTAGTCTTCTCTACGTGGCTCAAGTCCAAACAGAAACAGAACGATATGGAACAAAAAGAAGCTACCAGGCGGTAATCGTGCTTGGAGCTGGTTCTAAGCAATCACCACCACCTTGTACAGGCACTGACTGCATATTGAGGTGGAATTCAAGCTCTCCAACACAATCATCTTGCCGAGGCAGGACAGTTATACACGATGGATAAAACCTCTCTGGACTAGAAGCCACATCGCTACATTCCCTGCCACAAGCACAGACTCTGTATAGCATCAGAGGTTTACCGGAGGTCATTTTCAGACAGAAAGCAGTTACTGGTACTCTTTTTTTGAAAGATAGCATTCGAGATTAACTTTTTCCCGTGAAGCTAAACTCCTGAAGATATCAGCGGCCTATCTTCGACTGTACGTTCAATGTAGTTCGTTTGATCAGGAAGAACGGGCCCGAGACGCAAATAAAATGATGCTTACAACTTGACAAGCTACACATATTGAAAGGATATCATTCAAAATCGGAGTAATGTCAAAACATCCATGGACATACCGATGAAGGAGCCAGTTGACCTTGGTCTGTGAGAGGGCATACAGACATTTGCGCTTCTCAACTGCCACTGTAGCATTCTGATACACACCCCAGAAGAAGTTCCAGACCTTCTCGTCTCCATGAGCAATAGCTGTTGCGTAGTACGTGGTGCGGAAGTTAGCTGGGATGGGACTGAGCACAAGAAACGATAACAAGCAAAGAGGAACAGGTGTTACGTGCACACATGTGGAAAGCCAACAGCACGCCTATAGTCACAAACCAGGCGGGGGGGGGGGGGGGGGGGGGGGGGGCACTGTGGTCTGTGGTCCATACTTCAAAGTACACACAGCAGTGATAGTGTCGCAGACAACACCCGCACCAACAACAATCACTCTCTTGATTGCCCAATGACCATTGTTATAACCACGACATGACTTGCGGATAAATTATCATTTATGATACATATAATATAGCTATGAATAGGATGAAGTATTGTCCACAACGCGCGGTCCTTGGTCGTTTCTGGCATACAGTCAACTTCGCTAATAACGACTGCGGATATAACGACAATTCGCGAATAACGACAGAATTTCCATGCCCAGAGCAAAGTCCCATCCCACTGTAATACATATAATGAGACTTCGGGTATAACGACACTTCGCGAATAAGGACACCTTTTGATGCCGCGCCGAGTGTCGTTATAAGCGAAGTTGACTGTAAATATCTGTGGAGTAGTTTGCTGTTGCCCTCCGAGGTCTCTGGATTAATGTGGGTGCCGTGGCAATTCGTGTGAGAGTTGGTGATGCCAGCGCGGGTGTAGGTGGGTCCACTGCAGCCCCCGCCACAAGAAGAGCCGGTGGCGGTTCTGGTGGTGGCAAGGGCAACGGTGGTGCTGCTGGAGTTGGTAACTTGGGCAGCCTAGCCCTCTCACACGGTACCGCATTTTGTGTTGGCTCAGTCTGTACCACTGGCACAGGGGGTGGGTTCTTGCGCGGTCGGCCACTCTCACACAAATTGCCACGGCACCCACATTAATCCAGAGACCTCGGAGGGCAACAGCAAACTACTCCACAGATATTTATGCCAGAAACGGCCAAGGACCGCGCGTTGTGGACAATACCAACAGAAGGAAGGTCGAGCAGGATCATGAGTCAGTGAGTGAAGCGGATCTGGAGGAACAACTCCGCTCACGGGACGAGTAGCTAGCAAATGGGAGACAAGTGGTCTGTACAGAAACGGAGGATGAGACAGGTGATCAGAGGATGGAAGAGCAATTGGATGACGAAACGGTTGATGAGGAGACAGAGGACGAGGCAGATGATGGTAGTGATGATGATCGTGAGGATGACGAGCGGAACGAGGAAGAGGATGATGAGATGGACGAGGAGGAGTCGGGTGGGAAGGAGCGAGATGAGGCGGATGAATGTGTTGATCGTAAGAAGTCAGCTGTGTATCTACACGTGTTATCTCGTCCTGACTGTCTTAGTGTGTATGATGACTCTCATTTGTCTGTACTGTGTCGTGCGCGTTATGTCCAACAGTTGAAAGTCCTTGAGGCAGTTTGTATACGTATTCATAAGCCTGTTTTGTGTAAGCAGAAGGAGCACGTTGTTGCACTGAAGTTGTATTCGTAGGTTGACACTTCGTTTAGTGCCTTCTCGCCTTTGGTTACGTAATCTTGTTACCTTTTTGCGTTTCCTCTAGTGGTTTTATTGCACTTGTATCTTGTTGTTATTTCTAACACCTTTCTATTTACAGTACTTAACCTTTTTGCGTTTCCTCTAGTGGTTTTATTGCACTTGTATCTTGTTGTTATTTCTAACACCTTTCTATTTACAGTACTTAACTTCAGTTTCTTTGGTTGTATCCTTACAGTTCCGTATTTTTTCCCACTGATGATAGGAACAAGAAAATCGATTATGGGTTTTCAATAATACTTCTGAAGTATTTTTGTTATAAAATACACAGTAAATACATGTCAAACAAGTAACGTAGTTGCGTGATGTCTGCGGCCTTCATCCTATTCATAGCTATATTAAAATTATTATCTCCACGTAGATTATTTGTATGATACATATGCATGCAAATGGTGACACTCACTTTGGCCCACCAGTTGCCATCCACTGGTTGACTGCTGCAACCGCTGCAGTAATGCAAGTCTGATCACCAAGGTCACATGACCGATGCAATAGAGCTGTACGGAATAGCCTGCACAGTACACAGACACACGTGCGCACACAGACACACGCGTGCACGCGCGCACACACACACATACACACACACACACACACACACACACACACAAACACAAGCACTATCTGAAACAAAGACCTCGCTCTATGGAGTAGCCCGGGAAAGAATGAACATGGACAAGTCGATACCATCGCTTTATCAATACTTTGCTGCATTCATTAAAAAAAATTATACAAACACAGACGTCCCCAGCCCTCTGCAGCCCGTCGCTGTCACATTCAGCTACCCGCGGAGTACTGTTACTGGAGTAAAAGATCGACTGCACGACTGCGAGAAAAACCGGTCTTACCTATGTGCGTGAGTGCCATTGTCATTGTAACCAACCGTGCTGAGAGCTCTTTGCACTTTCTTCAAGAAGTACGCCTGGAAGGAATATGGGAGTAAACACAAGAAGAAAAACATCATGATGGTATTCTATACAGTATACACACAATGATGGTATTCATACAGTGCACACACAATGATGGTATTCTATACAGTGCACACACAATGATGGTATTCTATACAGTGCACACACAATGATGGTATTCTATACAGTGCACACACAATGATGGTATTCTATACAGTGCACACACAATGATGGTATTCTATACAGTGCACACACAATGATGGTATTCTATACAGTGCACACACAATGATGGTATTCTATACAGTGCACACACAATGATGGTATTCTATACAGTGCACACACAATGATGGTATTCTATACAGTGTACACACAATGCATTCTATACAGTGCACACACAATGCATTCTATACAGTGCACACACAATGATGGTATTCTATACAGTGTACACACAATGCATGATAGGATTACATGCAACTTCAATCAATGGACTAGCAGGTAGAGGGGACGGCTCGATACCGGGACGCTTTGACAGCCAAATTTGTATAGACCCAAATCGATCATCAGCGTTGATTTTTCACTCAAAATATGTTTGTGGAAGGAAACTGGCATGTTGAAGTTTGCTCTGGGGCCAGAGTCAATCGAACTGAGCCACTCCTTTGTGTTGACCCATTGCCTCCAAGTTGCCCAATTTTTCGCTTCAAAAAAGTTCAAATCAGAGGTGGCTCCAAACCGGACACGTTTTAGAGTGCACATCAAATTCACTCTGGGTCTGAAATTAGGTAATTGCTATCGCTCCACGACGGCCAGTACAGAGTAACAATAAGCCTTGTGTGTGCTTCCATTAGTTTTGATTGGTATGCGGTGCTTTATTGGCGAGAGGCGAGCCGCTGTTTACCTGCGACAAGAAGTTGATTTTTCGAAAGTTGTAAAACTCAAGTCGTAGTGCGAAGCAACACGTCAAAAACTCACCTGCTTGGTATGGCGCTTCTGGTCATCGCAGAGCCATGAAATTTTGGCTCGGCGTATAACACATCGTAGTCTCACTGTGACATATGTTTTCTAATCAAAATGCCAAGAGAGAAAGTGAATATTGAGTCCGTTCCGGTTTGCAACCTGTCCTATTTGAAACCGTCCCCTCTACACTCAACGAAACTTTCGACCAGCAAACCATTCATGACTCCTCAACACACACATCAACACAAAAGACCAAGGCAGAGAAGAAGCTGACAGGAGCACCAAAAGACACACCATACCCTGAACTGTCCAGATCCAAGTCTTGAAGACAGCAAGAAGTCGACATGAGACAGCGCATCAATTCCCGTCAGCCATGGTACATAGTTGTCCTCCTGCTCGAGGTAGTCAGTCGTTGCCATGGCTGTTGTGATGGGTACTCGGCCATCGCTGCATGCACCCACACGCACCCACACACACACACACACGCACACACACACACACACACACACACACACACACACACACACACACACACACACAAGACACAAGACATACAGTTGAAGAGCATGTTAGCAGCCAGAAGGCCTCTCAAGCTTCATTCACCGGTCATGTGATAAGCCCGTAAATTCTTACAACAGCTACAACCAGGGACAGCAAACATGAAGTGGGGGGGGGGGGGGGGGGGGGGGGGAAACAAGTAAAGATCGGTCGGTCTAAGCAAGCTGCAAAACAATGCAAGTAGAGGAGAAACACACCAGTAACATGTGTACCGGTATAGCAGTGAATACGACAACCAGTTCCAGTACTCACTTGGCCAGAGCAAAGGCGTCATCAATCAGTCCAGCACGATCAGCAACAGAGAAGACCTACAGCAAAACCCAACACACACACACAGTGACAGAGATGAGATTCACGGCACAACCCAACACACAGTGACAGAGATGAGATTCACGGCACAACCCAACACACAGTAACAGAGATGAGACACTCCGAACAGACAAATCACTTGAAAGTTGTACAAGCGACAGCGACGGCGCAAGGAATACTAGTACATGAGTAAGATGAGTAACGTGACCAAGACTGAATGCATGATTGAGCTTACCGAGTGATTGCGGGAGAGTTGCTGCGTCAATTTCTCCCAATTGCTGGCAGGGTAGTTGACACGATAGTAGAAGTTATTGCCGGCGTTCAACTTGTACCACTGGTATGGTCGTGTTGGCTGAATTGTAACTGTAGATAGTGCAGTAGCAGCAGTCAACAAACACAACATCCACTCACGATTGTAGTGTATGGAATTACATGGAAAAACAAGTACAGTTTTGGTTATTCCCATCAACTTGCGCTCTTGCCTGGATGTGACTATGTTGACAGGTGCATACTTTGCTTTCTAAATCGATGTACCGTGTAAAGTACCACCAGAGTACCTCGTCTCCACTGTCACTGCTGACCTACACATTTTATTATTTGTTTTGATATTCATTTTATTTATTTGTACCTTTTCAGCGCAGCACGTGTGAGCAGTTCGTACTTGTAGATGCATGCAGTTCGTGTCTACAGCTCTATGTGAATGTGTGCGTATTGTATGCAGTTCGTGTCTACAGCTCTATGTGAATGTGTGCGTCTACAGCTCTATGTGAATGTGTGCGTCTACAGCTCTATGTGAATGTGTGCGTATTGCATGCAGTTCGTGTCTACAGCTCTATGTGAATGTGTGCGTATTGCATGCAGTTCGTGTCTACAGCTCTATGTGAATGTGTGCGTATTGCGCAGTTGTCCTGAGTAGTACATGATTTGTAGTGTGTGTTAGCATACACGTGGAAACGCTACGCACTTTACATGCGACCTACTTCTTTGATTCTGTACTCCCTTTTTCATGCACGTGTCGCTGGCATACGCGATTCTGGCTGGGTTTGTGTATTGGTTTTCGAAGCTTGTTGTTCTTCGGTTGCTCCTCGTTGTCGTTTTGTTTGGAGACAAAGGTGGCTTTCCGTTTCAAGTAATATGATATACATGTAGTTGACTAATAGTACCGTAGAATCCCGCGCATAAGCCCAGGGTTTGTTCGAACATCACAAAGCTTCATCGTACAAGCCCATGGGCCTAGGTCATACCGAGAGTCCATAAATTATGGACTCTTGGCCATACCATGTACGTAGTACATGCACATTATCGTTTGTTTTCGTACATTTCAGCACAATCATCGGTTGTTTTTGTTTGCACAGTGGTTTTCAGCAATGTACTTCTCACTTCCTTGATACTTTCAATAGCACAACTTGGTGTTGGCGTATAAGCCCATGCCCGCGTATAAGCCCATGTTCTCGTATAAGCCCACCGAAATGTCCTTGTGAAACAGATAAGCCCATGGGCTTATCCGCGGGATTCTACGGTATTCTGTTGGGATCTCGACCACCCAGTAGAAATCGTGTTTGCCGTAGCGTGCTGCCCTTATCACGGCCGAGTCCGAAGCCCAAGAGAAATCACCTGGTGCTAGTGGAAGCGCTGAAGCTGGAGGCGAGCCTACAGACATTCTGGCGATGCACTGGTCTCTGATGCACCTCCCACAAGTGGGACGTTCCGAAATACACCGACAGGCAGAATGTCTGATCAAGAGGGGAAGGGCATGTGTTTGTCACTTCGTCACTTCATTGCTAAGCTACGGCATTATCATGGCAACTGAAGAATGGCTTTGACGTGACAATGGTGAGGTGCTATGCTGTGTGGTGAGTGAGTCGACGGAGTGAATGCCCCAGGGGCCTCTCGCGTTGCTACTTGCCGTGCTATGCTGTGCCATCTATCGAAGTCACACCTGGCTACCACTACATGACTGTACTCTCACTAACACCCTTTATATTACTAGTATCCTCAGTGTAGTCTATCAATATCGCCTTTGCTTAGCCTTAATCTTCGCGCCTAAGATGCGCCATTATGTTTCCCCCCTTTTGCGCCTAATATGCGCCATTATGTTTCCCCCTTTTTTTGCTACAAAAGGGTGAAGTTCACAATCTGTTAGCCATTCTACATTATCAACCTTCACTGACGAGATCCTGATGATCGAAACAGCTGCTGTCTGAAGGAGCAGAGTACCAACTGAAGTGTCGTTTTGATGATGGTGTGCTGTGGCAACGTGTTGAGGTCGGCCGGAGAGCGCAGCGGTGTGGTGTGGTAGTTGATAAGAATGAGGCAGGATGTTCGTCGGTATTTGGTCACATTTGAGGCTGTCGTTCAACAAAACGGTTATCAAAAATCCACGTGGTTGTTGGCCTTCCGTTCTGCTGCAATGGGTACAAAGCTGGAACCTGTACCGGACCATGTAACGATATATGAAGGCGCAAAAGTACAGCTAACATGTAATTTTGTCAGGACTGCTGAGAAAACCTGGGCTGAACTCCTGTCTCTTTGGCAGCAGAAGGACGACACGTTTTCCGGTACATGACTCATGTGGTAGAACTGCTCCAATAGTGAGCATCACTCTGGAGTGCCACAGAACCAGAAGACTAGCAATGGCAACAGTGAAATGTTCATGGTATTGGGCTCCAGGGATGTTCGCCCAACCTCCGTGCGTCCTTGCTTGAGAATAAGATCAGCGACAAATCTTTCGAAGCGATTACGGAGCTAGGTACAGCATACCAGGAAGCCCACGGCGTACATGCCATGTCTGACAAGAAGCCTATGGTGTATGTGGTGTGTTTGACAAAATACCCATGGCCTGGGAGCCCGAAGGTGCATCAGCACAGTGCTTCAAGCTGTCCACAGCAGACATAGAGAAGAAGATACACAGCATGCATGTTGTGCAGTGGAGAGAGTATGCGCAAGCCAATGTCCCTTGCTATCGCTGCCTGCGGGCAGGGCACAACCGGAGGAGGTGTAATAGCAGTGTTACCTGCAGCAAGTGTAGCAAGAAACACCATATCCTGCTTCATGATGAAAGTAGCCCTTGTCTCTTCGGCAGCAGAAGGACGACACGGTTTTTCCGGTACGCGACTCATGTGGTACAACTGCTGCAAAGAGTGGGCATCACTCTCTGGAGTGCAACAGCACCAAACGCCTAGCAGTGGCAACAGTGAAATGCCATTTCCTGTCCGTGCCGTGTGCAACCAAATTCATATGCTGCAAAGTGAAGAAGATCTTCACCAGCTCAATGCCTGTGTGGACCTCACTGCCATTCAAATGGTGAAGTAAGTACATATTCACTGCGCATGCACATCATGCAATGTGTGTTCAATGTACATGACATCAGCCTGCAGATAGGACTCACTCTCCTGGCCCACCTCGCAAACACAATCACGAAGGGTTCATGTGGTGGGACACTCTCGTAGTACTTTATAGCAGTGATAGAATTATTAAAAAGACTTCTTAGACATTTTCCAATTAGCGAAGCACAATGTAGCTGTAACGGAGGTGCCACTGGTACACTGGCATACCCTACATACACGTGTATACACACATACCTGCAGTCTGGTGAAGGAATGTCACTTTGCCAGGTAGCTGAACATCTGTCTGATAATTGATCGGGACATACCACACATATCTGCAACCAAAGCAACATCACAGAGACGCTACTTTAATCAGACGAACAAGATCCGTCCTCAGTGACCACACCGAACTATTCAGGGTCCGCAGCAAAGTTTGGAAGTTTGGAAAAAGTTTGGATTTTAGATTTAAATTTTCCAGGTCTGGAAAAAGTTTTGAAAAGGCGCTACTTTTGAAAAAAGTTTGGAAAAAGTTTTGAATTTCGTTTTTTTGGCCGCGGAAGTGCAAGTGGCCGTTTTGACTGCATGTACTTCGTGAAGTACGAGTCGTACGCGTACGCGGTGTTCACTACATGGATACAGTCAAGGCAGCTCAAGCGCGCGACCGGTGCAGACTTTGGCCGTTTTTTCGTTGGTCGAAGTTTGTTCTGCCGCTCGCGCTCGACTTTGATTCTTTGAAGTCGGGACAGGAGGGAATATGCCGTGATGACAGTTGTCGGTAAGTCACAGTTGTTCAGACAGTTCTGTTGTGCAGTGAGTCGAGTTGTGTCACTTGTGTCCTGTAGTGAAAGTAGTAGTCGTGCGTTTAGTATTTTATTTCGTGTAGCCGTCATGCCTGGTTGTGCCTTCTCCGATAAATGGCTAAGCCAAGACAAGTACCGTTCTTGGATTGCCCCCATGCCGTCTAATCGGCACAAGGCGCGTTGTAAACTGTGTAGCAAAGATATTGAGCTTGGCTCGATGGGAGAAGCTGCGTTGGTCAGCCATATGGCCAGCAAAAAGCACGGCGAGCGAGCGAAGCTTCGATGTGGACTGTCGATTTCAAACTTCTTGCCATCATCGCGCACCGCTGCGTCCTCGACGGCTACGTCTTCTGCTGCTGCTACGCCGGACCTCCGCAACTGCGATGGTGTGACAACGACGCAAACGCTCTCTGCGGAGATATACTGGGCCCTGAACGTCGTCACAAAACACCAGTCGTTCCGGTCCAGCGATAAGTCGGCAGCTCTTCTACAGAAGATGTTTCCCGACAGCGGCATCGCTGCTAAGTTTTCGTGTGGCGAGCGGAAATGTAATTATTTGTCAACGTTCGGGCTCGCTCCGTATTTCGAGTCGTTGCTGCTGTCCAATGTTAAGAATAGTGACTATGTCGTCCTGTTTGACGAAAGTCTCAATTACGTCACCCAGTCGAAGCAGCTGGACGTCCTTGTTCGGATTTGGGACGTGGATCGTGTCTCCACTCGATACTTCACGTCCAAGTTTCTTGGTCACGCGCGAGCGGAGACCTTGGTGGATGAGCTGCTTGACAGCTGTCATTCCCTGGGCTTGAGTGGTCTACTCCAAGTCTCAATGGATGGTCCCAGTGTGAATTGGAAGGCGTTCGACCTACTGAACGATCGCCTGAAAGCGGATGTGGATCGGAAGCTGTTCAATGCAGGAAGCTGTGGCCTGCACACTATCCATAATGCTTTTAGCGCCGGCATAGCTGAGACCACATGGGATATTGAGCATGCCTTCACGTCGCTTTATTGGCTCTTTAAGGACTCTCCCGCAAGGCGTGATGATTTCACCCAGCTCACTGGATCCAACCTGTTTGGGCGGAACTTCTGCAAAACCAGGTGAGGTTCAGGTTACTGAGGTACCGTACTTTAAATGAGAATAATTAATGACGAACCACTGTCCTTGTTTCAGTAAATTTGTAAACTTGTCCTTTGGCTTCGCTCCAGTGTGTGGTTGTTGGTAATGTTTACGTCTGGCTCTAAAATGCATTGCCATTCGCTGTGTGTTTGTTTGTGTGACTGTCCGTGCGGGTGCGCGTTATTGTTCCTGTGTGTTTCCACTCCAGGTGGGTGGAGAACGTTCCAGTTGCGGAGCGTTTGCTACAGGTGTGGCCATCCGTTGTCGTCTATGTTGCTGCTGTGCGTGACAAGAAGCTACCGGATCCCAAGAACAAGTCCTTCTCCGCAATCGCGTCATTGTGCGCGTGTCCTCTGTTCTTGGTCCGTGTCAATGTGTTCCTGACTATAGCCAAGGACGTCATACCGCTGCTGACGAAATACCAGTCAGACAAGCCCATGCTGCCGTTTCTGGCTCACGACATACAAGCATGTGTTCTGGACATCCTGGGACGTTTCGTGAAGCCTGACGTTCTGGCAACACTCGACTCTCCCAGTAAGCTCCTGGCATTTGCTCCTGAGCACAGAGCTCACCACATCGATGCATCCCGTGTCGACATTGGCTTTGCGGCCGACAAGTTGCTTCGCTCTCTGAAGCAAAAGAAGAAGGTCAGTGACCAGCAACTGCTTGCACTGAGGCTTGACACCAAGGAGTGCCTGATCAAGATGGTGCAGAAGATCCTTGCAAAGTCTCCTCTTCGCTACACGGTGGTCCAGTGCTTGGATTGGCTGAATCCTGCAATGATTGTTGATAACCCTGACCGGTGTCTTGACCAGCTACGCCGTTTCCTGAAGGTTGCGACCAACTCTGGCCACGTCCCAGTGAACGATTGTGATGCAATCCTGAAGCAGTACCGTGAGTTTGTTCGCCACGCAGCTAAGTCAGCGACCATTGTCGGCTTTCAACAAGGTGTTGACCGGCTGGATGTTGTTCTCCATGAGCACCTGGCAAGGAACGAGGCCATGCAGCACTTGTGGGCAGTGGCGAGGAAGGCTCTCCTGTTGTCCCATGGACAAGCATCAGTGGAACGCGGGTTTTCCATCAATAAGGAAGCCCTTTGTGACAACATGACGGACAGGACTTTGGTGGCTTTGCGCATCATTAAAGACCACGTCTTGAGTGTTGGGGGAAAGCCAACTGATGTCGCCATCACACCGGAGCTACTATCGTCTGCTGCTGCAGCACACAGCCGATACCAGGCCTACCTGGAGGAGCAGAGGAGAAAGACCAGTGCAACGAATCGTGGGGAAAAGAGAAAACGTGCTGAGGATGATCTTGAGCAGCTCAAGTCGAAGAGAAGGTGCCTGGAGACCAGCATCAAGTCGATGACCTCCAGCGCCGAGTCTTTTGCTGATGAGGCAGAAGCATGTGGTGCTTCCGCTGCAGATGCGATTGCTCTGATTTCGAAGTCCAATGCCATGCGCCGATCTACGAAAGAGAAAGCAGCAGAATTGGAAACAGTGAGCAAGGAGATTGTGGAGAAGGAGAAAGAAGTTAAGGCGCTGTAGGCCGTCAGTTGCAGGCTCTCTCGCTCTCTCTCTCTCTCTCTCTCTCTCTCTCTCTCTCTCTCTCTCTCTCTCTCTCTCTCTCTCTCTCTCTGTCTTTATTTTTTCTGTCTCTATTTTTTCTCTCTCTGTCTCTCTCTCTCCCCCTATTAGTCTGGTAATTTACTATGAAAAGCCGGCTGCTGGCGGCTGTGCTTCTTTTTGGTCAGTGACAGTCGTTATGGTGTTTAATTTTATGTATTGTAGTTTTATCTCTGAGAGAGTCTCTCTCTCCTCTGTTTGAGTCTCGGACTCTCCATTGTGTCTTGAGGACCAGAGGTGAGTCTCTTGAATCTTGACGTGTGTGACTCTGCAGTTGCCAAATTGTTTGGTGTTATATTATACTCGGTGACTTATAGCCGCTGACTTGCAACCAACCGACTTAATTTAAAAATTACCGTCCAATTCGAACCAAACACTGCCTTTTGTGGGTTTGGAAACTCTTGAAATTAGTTTGGAAAAGGTTTGGAAAAAGTTTGGAATTTTGTGTGCTTTTTTGGCTGCGAACCCTGACTATTGCTTAACACAAAGAATCGAAGAGACAACAACTTCAAAAATGCAAGCCGCCTAGGCAAAAAGGTCATCCCGCCTACCCAAACTCTGAATGGAACTTAGACTCGGGAACAGTGCCGTTGCTACCGATGAGGAATCTCTGCTGGTCCACCATAAGCCCATTGCTTGTAGGCAAGACGGTAACTAGCGGATATCCCATCTGAAGAGTCCACGTGTCCATGAAATCTGAAATGCTCGGCATCAGCTGGTACACCTGTGATATCAACACACAGTGACAATAGTCACACAAGACATCGGCAAGCATGCAGACACCGGGAACTCATAGGGCTGATCTGATAAATGATCATGCATAGTGTGACACACAGCGCCCTGACATCAGGGAATGTCTAAAAAGGCATTGGATACCAGAGCTGGGTTCAATTTCAAAGTGACCAGTTTGGAAGATGGAATACAAGTATGACGCATCAGCACCTAGTGATTTAAAAGCAGGTATGAAAACCAAGCAGGTGTTGCCAGTGAGTTGGGTGATTGCCAATACATGATGTGCAGACGGTTGTAGGTGTTGCATGGCTCATTGGGTCAGAGTGTGTGTTGCCCGACTTACCTCATCCATGGCTGCCCACAAATCCGCTGTGCGAGCGCTGGCAAAGGTGTGCTTTTGTAGGTATCGCTGCAGACACACACACACACACAGACTATGACTTGATGGAGAATAGAGATGGGTGAAAAAAACTCGCGCAAATCGACATCAATTGTAACAGCCTGACCAACTGCCCATTCCTCTGGCTACATCCTGACTGTCATTGGAGACTTACCCGGATGCCATCGATAAACGCAGTCTCCCCGATCACACCTCGCAGCATCCTCAGCACAGATCCACCCTGCACATGACAATGCAATGAGAAACACCCAAGCCACACATACATAGTCAGTATACAGTACAACTGAAATCGTGTTGTAATAGAATACGGTGATGCTTCATCACTTACGCGATGCTTCATCACTTACACGATGCTCCAAAGTATTAGAGACAAACCACTACAGCCTGTCACCAACAATGAGCTCCCCCCCTCTTCCTCTCTGTCTCTTCCCCTCTCTCTCATATCGCTTGGCTGAAACATTTGTTATTCACAGAAACATGAAACATCTGGATATGTCAGGGAATCAGATAGCCCAAAACATGTACTTTCACCAAACACGATTGCTGTGAATTTGCTCTGGCCATTCTCTGAATGTCTGGCAATGGAAGAGGATAACAAAACAACCATACCGTGAAGTAAGTCTGACTGTACACCAACATGCTGCACTCAACTAACCTTGGAATAGGAGATGCTGTCGAAGATTTCATTGATTTGACTCGGGCTATGGACTGTGGCTAAAATAGGATGTGACGACGGCAATGAATCAGATGCGAGTGCTCTTTCAAAGTCATCCACCATGAACTGAAGTTGCTGCGCGAGGCAAGGAGCAGAAAGTAACACAACAAACAATTGGGTTCACACTTCATAGGCATGAAAATCATGGCTCGCGTGAAGGCACTGCTGTGCGTGGTCAAATCCTCACTAAACACGAAAACCAGCCACAGCAAGGCCCCCTAGCCAACAAATAACTTATTAGTATGTTCCATACTTCGCTGTACTTTGAAGCACATGATTTTGAATGACCTTATCCAAGCACATGGAACAATACTGAATACAATGCATCTACAAACAGCAACTGTTTGCCCTACTTGGACTCTTCAGCAATAAAACGTGACCAGGATAGTAGAAAACGGTTGAGCCGAGACGGTCACGCCGATCGAGATGTTACTTTAACTAGGCGAGTAATGAGGAGTATTAAACACTGGCATATAAGCTACACATACCATATCCCATTGGCCTTTGGCATAGTGACCAGCACCAATGTACTCCATGAACGTAGCAAAGCCTTCATTCAGCCACAAGTCACTCCACCATTCCATCGTCACCAAGTCACCAAACCACTGAAGAAAACAACACAACACCAGCCAGCAGCAGCAGCAGCAACATACACTGATGACATGCCTTGATATCACTCATTGAATAACACAATGCAGAGCTGTCCTGCTGGGTCACACCATAAAAAAAATGAATACAGTAGATCGACCGACTTTACCTGATGAGCAAGCTCATGAGCTACGACAACGGCAACCCACTGTTCGTCTGACGTTGATGATGACATATTGTTGTAGAGCAGTGCTGTCTCTCTATATGTAATCAGTCCCCAGTTCTCCATAGCACCAGCAGCAAAGTCAGGTATGGCAACCAGATCTGTAGCAGGCACCAGGGATACGGTACAGCACACGTTTTCACACGGGCGCTGATACCTACAATACAATTTAAATTAGTTCACAACAGAAGTGCAAATGTCCACTGAGCACTGAGCACAATACATGGTGCCATGATAGCAATGTTGTGACACAGGACTATCGGTGCATTCCACAGTTCACGATGCATGCTGCCTTACATACCTTGCTTGTCCAGCGGATAACAAATATTGTAGAACCTCTCATAGTAGCCAAGCACGTCCACAGCAACGTTCAGAGCCAAAGTTGTCTGGTCGATAGATTGCTGGCGACACCAGACGCGCACCTAAATGTACCAGAAACACACAGACGCATATCGTGAGAACTAAGCACATACGCGAATAGAGTAACCTAGCCATTATGAAGGTGTACAGTTGAATATACAGGGGCGTCGCACACGGTACGGTCACTACGGTATTGACCGTACCACTATTCGACCCCAGTACCCCGTGCATCAATAAAATTTACTGATTTGGGCTCTAATTTTCCAAATTGTTCGGCTCAGCCACCCCTCCTCCACGAGTAAATTGTACTTCAGATGGCTGACCGTACCACACACACCTTCCGACGCCCCTGAGTCATACATACAAAGAGAAGAGAACAAGGTACTACTGTAGTACACTGTCTTGCCAAGCCAATACACCAAGGTACAAACCTTGATCGAAGGACAGCTTGGATTGTTGGTATGACTTTGGACAAAGTGGAAATCTGACACGATGAACGCCACGAGGTAGGTGCTCATTTTGACTGTTGGCCTGAAGTGCACGCGCACCAACCCATCGGAGAGAGTCTCGTTGTGCTCAATATCCATGTTAGACAAAGCGGTGTGCGCTGCATCTCTCACGATGGAAATGTTGAACACTGCTTTCATTGCCGGCTCGTCGAAGCATGGAAACGCACGGCGTGCATCCGTAGGTTCAAACTGTGTAGTGGCCAGCTTCCTACACACGCACACCGAAATATGTACAGCTGCTTGGCATATACGTTATATATGCACATAGCTAGAACATTCAATGGAAATGTTGCACATATGGTTGCCATGGAAACGGGAAACGGCACAGAAATACTCCCGGAACACCGAAAAAACACCAAATAAACAATCCCCGCAAACAAACTACACCAAGGCAAGGGTTTCTGTGCATATCTTGCGCATCTGCAAGTTCGCAGCTACAAGACACCAATATGAATTTTGGAATAAAACTGATGTGTTGGGTCTTGAAACATACAACCAGCAAGAAGTCCAAAAACACGTCTTTGTTGTAAAGACTTGCTGGGTCGGGTGCCGGTATGCCTACAAGGATTCCAAGATCATGTCCTATTGCACTGTGCTGCAGGTGTATGGCAAGTGTGTTTAACATGTAGTCGTCAGTAGAATCTAATCTCTCACCGAATTTCTCCAGTTGCACTGTCTTTGTACTGGCTGCCATAGAACCCGACCAGGCCGCTGCTCAAGGAATAGTTGAAGGTGAACTGCACGTAGTACGTACCTACTTTTGCTGACTCCGCCAGCGGCAGGACATAGAAATCATGCTCTTTGGAGAAGAATGGTTCCTTTACAGTTACTTGTTGCATGCTGCCAGTGCTGGACAAGACAGACACGGAACTGGACGTGATACTCATGTTCTTGGCGTGCACAAGTATGGCATCCGCTATCCCGCTTGTCACTTGAATTTCTATGGTTGTGTTGCCATCTACATGAGACGTCACCAAGTCTGGTTTCAAAGCTATCTTGTAGGATTTGGGAACAATGTTTTCTGGCAAACGCACACGTTCCCACATGGGCACCGTAATGCTATCATTGCCATAAGGGTGGCAGTTCTCCTTCTTCTTGCCAACAACCACTGCCACTACAATGACAGCCACCACGAGTATAACCACTATCACCAGGATACATATCTTGCGTCTGAATGATATAGCACCACTTCGTTTGCCATGAAAGGCTACTCTACCACTACTACGAGCCATTAAATCATCCTCATCATCATCAATAAAATCATTGTCAGATGACAGTTCTCCTGCACCATCGGCCACGTGCATCTCCGAATCTCCTTCGTCCCCTGCATCCTCAGGAGAATCCTCTCTCTTTCTGTACGATTTCAAACTTGCCATTCTTGTGTCTGTGAGCAATAATACTCACTCCGCCACGCGATTACCAGAATGACGACTAAATAGAAAGGACATGCAGGCACCACAAAATCCAGAGACGACTCGGCCTTGAGGGCTCCACTGGCTTTCTTGTCTGAACTGACTAAAGTCGTGAAGAGCGACAGCAGTATTTAGTATTGTTTTGACAGGAACAGGCAACGGGATAGGGCTGACAAAATAGTTACGTTTTCACACCAGAAGTACCAGTAGTATTTTCGATGGTACAGTAGGCTGAACTGAAAGGCTGAAGACAGAGTCAGTGAAGTGCAGTGACACTCAACACACTGACAGTCTGTTCGCGTTATGAACTATACTCTATTAATATTATAGACTACAATGTAGTATTGTAATACTAATAGTAATAGCCCATAATTTGGCATAAATTATAAACTGTATGCACTCTTGCTATTTACTGGTATGGTATGTGAGAGTGTGAGACACTCACTGCATGCATTCACCGCTCCTTTTTGCGTACGCGCGGCAATGCATGGTGCACCGGTGATGGATTAGCGTCCTCACGCGTTGCCATCGAAACTACACGTGAGGCAAAACAAAATCAAACAACAAAACTCAAAAGCTCTCAAGTCTCATGCATGCTCATCATACTGTGTCATTATTTTCATTTTCAAGTACAGTAGTTCTCACAAACTTTCCTGGCATTTGTAGTGTTGTTTCTTCTTCTTGTTCGTTGTCTTTCCGTACCTTTCCACTGAATACGACTAGTGTCAGAGCCTCCTAATTGACTATGTCTGACTCTTTAGACGCAGTTGGCCAGGTTCTCAACGACTCGGCCAAGTGAGTGGTTTAAAAAAAAAATGTCGAAATGTGCCTCAAGTAGTAACTTCGCTGCACTTTCCATTTGTGTCTTGTTGCAGGCCGTTGAGTGACCGTTTCCGAGCACTCTTTACTCTGCGAAACCTGGGTGGCTCAACTGCTGTCAGCCACATTGCCGCATGTAGGTCACCGACTCCAACGAATATCAATGTTTTTCGTATAGTACAGTCATGTAGTTTCTTTGCGCATCCTCCCTTGTTATAGTGTGGACAGTATGGCTGACTTCCTGTGCACTAGTACACATTATGAGAAAAGCAAAGCATATTTTGTAATTGAATGTGTGCAGCTCACTAAGTGACATGGGTATTCATTGTGTCTCAAGAAAAAATCACTTTCAAGACCAGGACTCACCAATTTAACATTCTTTGCATGTTTTTTCAGGTTTCTCTGACTCTTCAGCCTTGCTCAAGCATGAGTGTGCCTACTGTCTGGGTCAAATGCAAGATGGATCTGCAGTACCAGTGCTTGTCAAGTATGGAAATATTCATGGTTTGTGTTGCATTCACTGCGGATTCTTTACCCTTTTGAGTATGTGTGTGGGTGTGCACGCGCCTGTGCAGGACATGTTTAGATAGCAGGCATGTGCGTGTGTGGGTGTGCGTGGGTGTGTATTTCTCACTACCAGTCGGGATGTCTTTGAGTAACGATGTGTCTGAGCTAAATTGGTGTGGCCAGGATTCCAAATCCTAACATTGTTACCGTCATATGGGAAATCTTAGCTCGTACGTGATAATGACCTATTTTGTTATTAGTGAACTGATATAGACCAGATTGAATGACTGAGAATGGTAGGACTGATCTATTTTCTGAGGATGTATGCTGAGACAAAAACTGAAGCCGAGGTCGGAAATCCAGGCTTGAAGGGGAAGTTTACCCAAAAATAAAACTTTACAACCTGTAGCAAAAAATGCACTGATTCCAATGGTGAAGGACTCGGGCTGATCGGAGCAGCCGTTCTCCGAGCTATAGCAGCTTGAAGTTTTCACGAGATTTGGTGACTTCATGATGCCACCTTTAGCTTTCCCATAGAAGATAGGTTCTGCGAAACGAAAATTCAAACGAAGTTTTGCGACGGGCCTTGCGAAAATGTTTACGAATTTTCGCACGAACTTTGTGTTCCGCACATTTTCGTAGTCTGCACGTGCCAAGTGCACGTACACCATGGCCTGATGTCACGAAACTTCCTACGAAAGTTCGTTTCGCATCCAAAGTTGTATGTGAGTAGATGGGAAAATAGCAGTATTTGGCTCTCCATTGTCCCAAAGAAGTCTGATGTTTTTCAAACTTCGGTACAGGTCTACCTTCGTTAGTACGACATCGGTTACAAGACAAACCTCATTAGCAGACTAAAATCCAAAGTCCTCTGACGTTTGAAACGCGTACGTGCAAATCCTAATAGTAGATAATACTCGTAAGCAAAAAAGTTGAAACCCCGGGATTGTCAACTAACGAGGGTAGACCTGTATGGGACATTTGACACCCTGCCGGTATCGCGACTGGAAATATTTCCAGTAAGAAGTTCGTTGTTGTACATGGCTACTCCCATACGAAGTCTATCTCTCTGATGTCACAGATCTGGCCTATTCTGTACAAGTTAATGACATCATTATGATGTCACCAAATTTAGTGAAAACTTCTGGCTTTTATATTAAACTCGGAAACTGCTACTCCGATCAATCTGGGACCTTCACCATTGGAATCAGTGCATTTTTCGCTACAAGTTGTGAAGTTTTCATTTTAGTGTGAACTGCCCCTTGAACTTGAGCTGATAGCAGTAAATCGTGAAGGCAGTGCTGCTAGGTGTTGGTGGTGCTGTTGGAAAGTGAACTGTGTTTAAGACATTGCTTTGTTTGGTGTTGGTGGTGCTGTTGGAAAGTGAACTGTGTTCGTTAAGACATTGCTTTGTTTCATGTTGTTGACTGGTCCAGAGTACTGGAGGACCGTGATCAGGATGTGATGGTGCGGCATGAGGTAAGCATGCACTGTGGCATCTACATACATGTACACTGTATCTATATTTGGCATCTGAATCTGGTCATGCAGCTATGTGTCCCAGTCGTCGCGCCCGACGGTTTGCTAATGGTCTCCAATAAATACCACTGCACTTTTCCCTAAAAAGGAGTATTTTATGAACTGTAATTATTGGCCTTAGTAGTACTTTATAACACATCACTGCGTACCACTGGGATTGATTTGGCCTTGTTGCCTATGGTCATATTGGTTGTGAACCGGTCTTGTATTTGTACATTTAATTTTTGCTATGTCCATCCTATCTGTTTAGGCTGGCGAAGCACTTGGTGCCATTGGAGATCCATCAGCTTTGGCGATCTTAGAGCAATATTTGGAAGACTCGGCAGTAGAGGTGACATTATGCTCTTGTCTGTGTGTTGCTGTTGGTGCTGGTTGTGGTAGTTGTGCTGTGTGTGTGTGTGGGGGGGGGGTACTCATGCTTGTGTGTTGTGCGTGCGTGCACATGTGTGCATGTGTTTGTGTGTATACATGTGTGTGTGTGTGCTGAGCTGTGTGTTGTGGCAGGGTTGCATGCACTAAGTTATTTGTGAGTGCATCTCTCTTCAGAATTATTTGCCCACGTGGAAATTTCCAACACTGTTCTTTTGGTAGTACATGTATCATTGTCCATACTTCCCCTATTGTAAATCGCACCCTCATTTTCAGGTTTCAATACCAGATTTTTCACTTCAGTAGCACCTCGTGCTTGATTGTAAGTCGCACCTCCTTTCGTGGCCCTGAAGTTTTGTGTAAAAAAAAGGTGGGACTTATATTTAGGGAAATACCGTTGATGTAGTTGTTCACAGGTATTTTCTGTCCACCGTGTTCTTTTCTTGACATGCTGTGTACATGCTGTGTAAATGCTTTGTAGGTGGCAGAGACCTGTCGCCTTGCTCTTGATAGAATTCAGTGGTCTGTGAATGTTGCCTGTCAGGAAAATGATAAGTTGAGGTGAGTGGCTGAAAATTCCCTTTAGTCAGCTTATATCTTCAGTCCAAGGCTGGTCAGCTGTGGACCCCAGCTTGTCAATGCCTGGTACTTTCAATGTACATGTGTTGTATACCGTACTGGCAATATGTACATGTGTTGTGTGTTGTATACATAGAGTAGTAACTTACTAGTAAGCTTGACTTTGACTTTGGCGAGAGGATAATGCAAATAGTTTGGGAGAGCACATGCGTGCGTGTGCATGCACATGCATGCAATCGTGTGTGTGTGTGTGTCCTCGTCACGGCCCGAAGAAGAGGTGGCGAGATGTGGTGTCGACTGACCTGGCGGACCTCGGCGTGACCACCTGGCTTGAGAGTTGCCAAGATCGTCCCGGCTGAAGACGAGTTGCGAGTAGCACTCCACCGCCACGGCCTGATCCTCTTCTCTGTGTCTGTGGATGCCCGTTTCGTCGACCAGGAGACCTGAAACGACATGCCAAGTTCTGCGCTCGTGTTCTCACTTGAACTTTCCGACATTCGCTATCATTGCGTACGCAATGGGCAAGATCAAGGTCAAGGTGTGTGTGTGTGTGTGTGTCCTGAGTCAATGGCATTCCCGCTATATAATGTACGCTTTGCCAAGCTGTTTTCTGGATTCTTTTATTTGGTTGATACGCCTCGTGTGCTCCGCTGACAGTACAAACCCGTACAAGTCCGTGGACCCAGCACCGCCAGCTGTGAAAAGCGAGGACGTTAACCTGGATCAGCTGCAGCAAGATCTCATGAATACATCTCTTTCCCTGTTTGACAGATACCGGTAAGTATACATGTAGTCTCTGCTGTACTAATGGACACCCTGGAGAGGTTTGACTGTATTCTACCGTAGCATGCGAACGGACATTCTGGTCCCGTCCAACTGCAGGGTGTGAACCTGGGGATCAGTTTCTATTTGTTATGTACGCTCATCATATATGATGAAGGAGTGATCAAGTATAGCAAAATTAGCAATGTGCATTTACATCAAAGGGGCTTTTGTTTCTTTTTTTACTCTTCCCTCAGTGCACTGTTCTCATTACGCAACCATGGTGGTCCTGAAGCAGCGAAGGTATTTTTGATTGCTCTTTTGTCTGTCTGTACACATGACTGAATTCCAAATGCGTACCGTAAACTAGGGATAATGGTGATTTGACAACTGTTCACCCAGCACATGCTTGATTCTGTGCCCGTCTCCGTCCCTCTTGCAAGTATCTACATTGTACCTACCTCTCTCTCTCTCTCTCTCTCTCTCTCTCTCTCTCTCGCTCTCTCTATCTCTCTCTCTCTCTCTCTCTCTCTCTCTCTCTCTCTCTCTCTCTCTATACTTGTGTTTAGAAAATTGCAACTGGGCTGAAGGATACAAGTGCCTTGTTCCGTCACGAGATTGGTGAGTTAACATGCTACACACTAGCTTCCTTGCAGTGTTAGGCAAACATACATTAAACAAATAATGCCCAAGTGACGCTAAGCACATGTGTACTGATGTTGCTGACCATACATACTGCATACTATTACAATCATTGTTTCAGTGTTGTTTTGTGTGAACTTGTAGATGGCAAAAGGTTACAAGTTACTGCTGTTGCGAGTGTTAGTGGGGGAGTTGTATTCACGCAACAAGAGCTCCACCCATGGGTTACTTGACATCACTTCTTGACTAAACTAAACCGGTCTGAAACTTTTCTTCAAGGGATGAAAAGGACCCCTCTTTGCTTCGATGTGAAGTATGTATTTATGCGCACATCTGTGTCCGGGTCTATGTGCATGCGTGTGCGGGCTCTTTAGAATGTACGAACTTACCTGTCACCGTACATGGATCCATCTCATGATGAATGTTTTGTATTTTTCTCTCTCTATCCATAGCTTATGTCCTTGGTCAAATGCAAGAGGATTCGGTTGTTGCTGCCTTGACTGAAGTAAGTCTTTTAACGGCATGCCCGGTGATTAAGTTTTGTACAGACCTGCAATTGCCAGATCTCAGCATGCCAAGGTCAAGTATGCACTATATTGCACTATGCAGGACGAACCAGGCATGGTTTTTCTGTGGTTCTGTCAACAAGTCTGCTGTTCAAACCTGTGTCAATCAATGATTAGCAGCGCAGTGAAATATCGGTCCTACGCTTGTGAGAGGGTTGCTAATTGCTGTTGTGTGTTCAGCAGGAAGGCCATATTATTGTGCATGTGCAATGTTAGAATGCCAACTGATCAGCCCAAGTATTCGCCTGGCTGATTTCCGAAATGTTATCGCCAAGACTGATCACAGCAGGCTTGAAACCTCTCTGGTATGGCCCTATTAAAGCCACTGCAGGAACTTGCTGGTGGTGGTGGTGGTTACCTTGTCTGTCACGGCTTTCCATCTTCTCATTATTTCTACTCTTGAACACTGCAAACTGTTCACAACTTCCACAGCACCTAGTCCCAAATGTACAAACTGTTCACAGCACCGAGTCTCAAATGTACCGAAATGTCGGAGAAAATCACATCTCTAGAAGCTGACCCCTGTACACACTGGCTCTGCAATGCATGTTATTTTGCCTCAACGTATCGAGACAGGAGCAATAGGAAGCGCTTGTATGACTTATGTTTTCATGTCATGTTATGTTGTGCGTGCGTGTAGGTGTTGGCCGGGCAGAGGGCAATACTGTCGGATACATGCCCGGACAGCACCAGCCGTGACCCCATGTATTGGGGACAGTATTGACTTTCCGCGTGTATGATGTTTATACTGTAATCTTTCCGGAGCATCATCTGGCTGTAAATGTTTGTTTAAAATGTCTTGCAGCTAGGACTCTGCAGTTATCCGTTGTGACCGTCATTGAAGTGTTACTGCTCTGTACTGCACCTTGTTCTTATTCACTAGAACCTGAAAGACTTGGAAGAAAGTCCAATGGTGCGACACGAGTGTGCCGAGGCTCTTGGGTCAATTGGTTCTGTAAGTCCGGTTTCTGTGCATTTTAATACTCGGACCATTTTTCTTTAGCTGACACCACTACTCCACACTTTGCCCTTGGCCGACCCACTCCACTTGTGTATCCTGAGTGACCATAGCAAGGACAGTGCCATTGAGGCAGTAGTATTTTACAATAATCGTGTCCAAACCCTCCACCGGCTCAGCTAGTTCCCTACATCAGGATAAGAGCAGCGTGCGGAGTTGTGAAGTTTGCTCGATTATTTCCATAGTGGCTAACAGTTGAATAAGAGCAGGCCAATAGTGAATGTCCCTGGCTGGATTCCGGGTGTTTGCCAATGTGTTCGGCACACGATTCCATTCTCATTCTCCCGTATGTAGTTTTTATTCACACTGCTGACTTCTGTAGACTGTTGTGTTAATCCCTTCCATGTGCTGTGTATATGTAGGATGAGTGCACACCCATCTTGCAGCAGTATCTCCATGACAGTGAGCAAGTAGTGAGGGTAAGTGGATCACTTGTTGGTAGATTTTCTGTGTGGGTCTTTGTCAGATGATTTAGATCTGGACTCTCGACCTTGAATTTTTGAATCTATCAGCCATGAATCCTCGGTCTCGACCTGTACTGTAACATTATTATAAGAGTAGATAAACAAGAGTGTGCAACTCCGGATCTCTTCTGCACAATCTGCAGATACCCTTCGCTTTCTTGTTATTGGGAAACTTGCCCGTTAGAATCTGCGAAGTAAAATAAACAACAACCCCGCCCGCGGCAGAATTTTTTGTTGACGTCACATTTTTTCAGAAAAACGCACATTTTGCCACAGACCGAGATGAGAGCACGTGCTGGGCACCGTCCTTGTAATGTAAAGCCCGGCCAAGTGCACGAGGCAAAACTTTCCAAAAGACTCGCAGCACGTGCGTTGTCGAAAAGATTACGTCAACAAAAAATTCCGCCGCGGGCCAACCCATCCCGGAGTTGCACACTCTTGTTTATCTACTCTTGATTATACGTGGCATTTAGCTCTGCCCAGTACATTCTACTAAAAATAAATAACTAGGTCCACGCAGCAGTATCACCGTGTCCTCCCGTGCTACACTAGTATGTTGTGCCCATGTTGACTGACATGAATTGTGTACATGCATCCTGTACTGGTTTCTTTCCCCTACTCGCAGGAAAGTTGCATTGTGGCGCTCGATATTCGGGACAGCGGCGCCAGCGGGGAATTTCAGTACGCCAACACACTGTCCAAGGTCAATTGATCAGTTTTCAAATTTCCTGGTCTGACTGCGTGTAGCCGACAAGCTGTCAAGGTCAATTGATCAGTCTGCAATTTCCTGACGTGACTGTGTGTAGCCAACACGCTGTCAAGGTCAATTGATTAGTCTGCAATTTCCTGACGTGACTACGTTCAGTCTACTTCTAGAAAGTGTCAACACTGCTCCATCCATCCATCTGCTAAGGTGTGCAGCACTTGAAAGTCTGGCGGGTTCCAACGCTATACCGTCGTGAGAACAATCAATCCTTAGGCATGCACTGCACCTTGCACGAGAAGTGATGTGTGGCTGTTCGCCATGTGCTGTTTGGGCAGATGGCCGGGCTATGTGGTGGTCTCTTCTTCGGGTGCGATTCATCTGCACCGATATTTTTGTGGACTTAACCAGACATAATCCGAAATATTTTCAAACTATATTATTGGACACTCGGCCTTGACCGGACATAACCCAACCACCTCCAACAATTGGTCAGCATTCTTACCAATCTGTAGTTGCCTAGGTAACCTAGTTTTAACTTACATTTAGCATAATCTAGTTAGCAGCTGATGGAATTCTTCTAAGCTCTTTCAGCAATTTATTCCTCGATGCTGATGACAATTCATTTGGAAGGATTTTGTTAGGATCTCACTTTCACCAGGAAAACGATTTTATTTCCAATTCAAATTTTTTAGTATATCCATGATTACCGATCATACATACCGATACTGTTGTCAACAGCGTGATCTGCCCAGTAAATCTGCCCCTCCCAACAGAATTGGCGCTGAATTGGCACTAGTCTATTTGGCACCCTGCATGCAGCCTACCCACCCCGGGGCCCCGAATGGGGAGGGGGATCGAACCAAAGGACGACCTGCTGCCTACCCGCCCCAAATGGGGGGGGGGCACATGGCAAAGGATGACCTAATAGGGGTTGGCACCCTGCATGCAGCCTACCCGCCCCGGGCCCCGAATGGGGGAGGGGGACCGAACCAAAGGACGACCTGGTGCTTGCCCTGCATGTGGCCTACCCGCCCCAAATGGGGGGGGGGGGCACATGGCAAAGGACGACCTAATAGGGTGCTTAAGGAACGCATATGCCCTGCTCATCCCCAACAGTCATAATGGCGAATGAAGAACCTAATATAGAATGAAAAGAGCTTTCCAAGAAAAAAATCATACTGAACAGTAAGCAGAAAGAAAAGAGAGACCCTTGCTGGGTCAAGGTGCCAGTCAATGGGGCAGGGCTCGTATCAGGCTCTCATCAGCACTGAGGAACCCTGTTGAAAACGTCCTAGCACAATCATAGCTGACACATGTTTGATTCGATGATGAAAATGCAAGTAGGGTCCCAAAGTGTGGCGACCTCCTCTCTAGTCTAGGTTGAAGTGGCATCACAACAGTGAAGAGAGAGGGAGAGAGATACCCTGATCAATAATCATTCCTGCAATGAGGACACGTACATGTCTCAACATTTGACGCCTCGTACTCGTGCCGCAGGACTTGAACAAATCATTGCACAATCGTGATCATACCTCAGGCCCAGTCGGGAGGTTCACCGCAGTACAGGTGTGATCAGCAGAGCACGAGTACATACTGGTATGCTGATGCGGGAAGCTGTCAACAGGAGGCAGAGAACGACGCCACCCCTCCTCACGAAACATCTCTCTAATAGTGTCGTTGGCGATGGAAATGTGTTGTGCAGACACAGCGTACACAGTCAAGGGCCAACACGCATAATAGCCTGGTCTCATGTCCACATCAGTCATCCTCTGGATATGCCTTGATGATCAAGTGCTCATCAACTGGTCTGTAATACAGAATACACAAGTGTTCACATGCAGATACACGCACGCACACACACACACACACACACACACACACACACACACACACACACACACACACACACCATTGGACCATTAGACGCCCATCGCCGGAGGCGATGATAGCTATGCTACAGCAGAAGCCATAGCAACTTGTGCTGGGATTGCACCATTCAACAGCTTGCAAGGCTGAAGAGTTGGCCGCCACTATTCAGCCTGGTCTACACCACACAGCTATGAAGTGGCTTTTTCTGGCCAGTGAATCCTATCTTTTTTTTCCGCACACACATCACACCACATACTCCGGCATGCACTGGCTGTTGGTAACCACCCAGGAGAATGAAAGAAAAAACAGGAAGAGTCTGAGAAAGAGAAGAAAGACGCGTGTGACCATAATCGTCGGGAATCGAACCTGCAACCTATCGATTGGAAATTGCTGCACATACCACTGCACCATATGGGACACACACACACACACCATGTACCATGTATACGCCCGTCGCAAGAGAAGCACGCAAATCTGCAAATGCACTGGATGTGCACCCACAGATTTTCTCTTATCTCTTAATTTGCTAAATCCTATATATAGGATTTTGGTCATATTTTTCAACTCAAAATGGGTGTGGCACGAGACTAGGGACAAGTATGTGACCAATTCTTCCTTGCTAGGTCTTAGTAGATATGGAGAGTTGAATAAGATAATTTTTTCAAACACTAACATCTCAGGCTCATCTGCTTGCTCAATATTACTAAGGCCTGTGCCCTATTTTCGAATCCTATATATAAGATTTGAGATTTTATTGGACCTTGTTTTATCCTTAAAACTGGTAGTTTCATGACGGCATGTGCGATATGTCATCATGAAACCACCCCGTGCCACACCTGCAATGTTCTTCTGCACATTCACTGCTTCAGTCCTTTCCATGACAGCAGCTGAAAAATTATGCTCAAATTTCCAATTCTTGCTGAATGGGTATTCATCAGAAATATGATCGCCCTATGAATCTAAAATGTAAACATTCATGCCTCAAACATATTTACAACTTCCATGAAAACCATTATGCCGTTATTATTGGTCGTGATGACCAATAACAACGGCATAAAAGGCACACATTTTCAAATCCTATAATTATATGATTTTTGGCCAGCAAATTAAGAGATAGCAAAGATAGCGAACAAGATCTGAATGAGACAGATCAAGACTTGCGCCAGATAACTGTCTAATCCACACAACTGGCGAAGCCATGTGAATCGACCACCAATGCACACCTGGTCTACGCCACACGGAGTACATCGGCATAAAACGGCCAAGACAGTTACCTATGCACACCCTGCACTTGCTGGGGTAACCAGTATAGACAGCACGCTGCTTTGATAGAAGCAGACATTAGATGCACTGGTACCTTGAAGTGAAATTGGAGTTACTTTACCAACCAGCCTCGGCTACTGAGTACTGGGAACCCAGAGCCAACAGACATACCAACAACCTCAGCCATGAAAGCTATATAGTAACGACACACTGGATTGTGGAGCCGAAACTAGTCAAACTTCCAAATGCTTTGGCAAGACGGTAGCCGTCCGACAGGTTGGACACACACACACACACACACACACACACACACACACACACACACACACACACACACACACACACACACAATGTCTCCATTTACATGTACGTGTGAAGAAAACTGAAAAGGAATTATTATGTCCATGATGGACACCAGCCACATTACCAGTTGTCCAAATCCGAAATCAGCAGTAAGTTACTTCTTATAAAGGTTACCTTGGCAACCTGGTGGCTCACAGGTTGGCTAGAAAATGCCCTGACAAAAACGCTACGCACAGCTATGCATACTTGTAAGTATTAGTGCGCAATGTGACACTATGCCATGCCCTCCCTTCCTTTACGTCAACATGGTTGCAGGCTGGAAACGGAACATCTACTGTACAGTGGTGGCCATCGAATCACACACACACACACACACGCGCATACCATTGGACCATTGGACGCCCATCGCCGGAGGCGATGATAGCGATGCTACAGCAGAAGCCATAGCAGCTTGTGCTGGGATTGCACCATTCAACAGCTTGCAAGGCTGAAGAATTGACCACCACTATTCAGCCTGGTCTACACCACACAGCTATGAAGTGGCTTTTTCTGGCCAGTGAATCCCTACTTTTTGGTCTTTTCATTTTTTTCACGCACACATATCACACCACATACTCCGGCATGCACTGGCTGTTGGTAACCACCCAGGAGAATGAAAGAAAAGTCAGGAGGAGTCTGAGAAAGAGAAGAAAGACGTGTGTGACCGTAATCTTAGGGAATCGAACCCGCAACCTATCGATTGGAAATCGCTGCACATACCACTGCACCATACACACACATGCACACACACACACACACACACATGCGCGCGCGTATAAACACTCACCGATCCTTATCATCCGTCACAACCAGTCCAAGGCGCTTCACAACTCCCATGCCATTGCTGATTCGTCCAAATATAGCATGTTTGCCTACAAGAAATGCACAGCGATACACAACAACATTCTACTCTCTGTACAACCATCCATGCATTCTAACATTTCTAATACAGGCAAAGATAGACTATGGCTTGAAACGTTTTCTGCTTCAATTATTCTACGAACAGCACAAATCCAAAGTGCACTGAAAGAGAGTAACTGCCTGACTACTAGCCACCCAGTAGCAACATCCAGCACTATACAGCAGTAACAACACCCAGCACTATACAGCAGTAACAACATCCAGCACTATACAGCAGTAACAACATCCAGCACTATACAGCAGTAGCAACATCCAGCACTATACAGCAGTAACAACATCCAGCACTATACAGCAGCAGCAACATCCAGCACTATACAGCAGCAACATCCAGCACTATACAGTAAACTAGTAGCAGAGAGGTGGTCACCATTTCCCTGTGATGTTTCACCTTTGGTGCCGATAACAATGCTACGTATAGCCCCAAGGCACGTGCTTGCAGATAAATGTACAAACACTACAGTCTACATGTACACTCGGTAAGATGTGCACTTAGGTCTTAGGGTTGAATTGCGTGATTTATCGCCAGTGCGTTTAATACTTATCACGGGTGCATGACTGTACAAGTATACGAATACACAAAAGCAGATGCTGTCCCAACTCTAAACGCCCGCGACCTATCACAAGTATGTGAGTAAAAGGAGCGCGACTCATCACAAGTTGACGGTAGTGCGGGTTAAAAGTTGGTCAGCACAGCCACTGGTGACATGCTAGCACACGGCAATGACACTGCATGTACTAGTACGGTATGTACAGACACACAGTGATACATTGCAGGAAAGAACATCTCCAAAAGCAGCATGCTGCACAAGGAATAGGTGAGGGGCAGCACCAAAAGTACACGGTAGTCGGTGTAAAAGGGAAGACAAGGGTGGAACTGAAAGACAAGCCATCGACATACGTGTACGCAACATACAACTGTACCAAACTAGACAATTGCGATAAATCTAGCCCCGTCTCTAGCGCCGAATGCCAATGTCAATCTCTGTATGGCAAGGGCTCAACCAGGATTCACGATTGATTATTTAATTTAGTACACGTACGATTGTATTGAGTCACACACACACACACACACACACACACACACACACACACACACACACACACACACACACACACACAAACACACACAGCACGTGTTGCAGATGGAGGGCAGCTTACCGTCCAGCCATTGTGTAGGCGCAAGGGTGATGAAAAACTGACTTCCATTCGTGTTCGGACCACTGGTAAAGCACAGAGCACCAAACACAACCAAGTACGGTCAAATGCAATTTAATTAATCTGACTCGAGTCAGGATTAAATCTGTGCTTGACCGAGTCAGGAGCACCTAGAAAAGTCAGCCAATTTCACTAGCAAAGTCGACCGCATGCTTTTTGTTAGAGAAGTTCTCCACCTCATCCATGTACATGACTGTACACGAAGACAAAGACGCATATTGACGATGCATGCAGTAATAGAGGAAAACTCATATTGGACTACGGCCGCTATGCAAACAAGGCACACACAAACACACGTGCGCACACACACACACAAACACACATCCATGTATCATGTACCATGTACAGTATACGCCTGTCGCAAGAGAAGCACGCTAATCTGCAAATGCACTGGATGTGCACCCACAGAGTTTCTCTTTATAGCAACGATAGCGGATCTGATTCTGATTGAAACAGATCAAGACAAGCGCCAGATAACTGTCTAATCCACACAACTGGCGAAGCCATGTGAATCGACCCCCAATGGTCTACACCGCACGGAGTACATCGGAATAGGACGGCCAAGACAGTTACCTATGGCATAATGCACCCCCTACACTTGCTGTCTATACTGGTTACCCCCACACACATCCACACACACAGACACTGTGGTTCAACAAGTCTGCAAGAGGTCATCCCCGTCCTCGTACAGGGGGGATGAGAGATGGTGGAATTTTACTTTTTGGACTGTTCGTACACTTGTTGCACTGTATTGCATGCATTGTCTATCGTTGCAAACGCTGCGGTACTTGTGCATTGTGATGGTCTGTGCTGCAGTGAGCTAGCTGCATGCAGTCATCATGGTCATGCACTACGAATACGATTGGTATTTGATAAGGCGGGGTGCAGTCATGCGTGGTCGCACATGTGTATTTCAGGATAGGCATACAATCATGTAGGTATCGGCTGACTGGGAAAAATCAAAAATAGAAAAAATGGGGGGGGGGGGGGGGGCGAGAGAAAGATTCGCACGAGAACTGATTTTCAATTCTTTGATAATTACGGACGACCTCTAATCTATAATAGTGGATCGGTGGTTCTAACCTGTTGGCCATAGAGAGAACACCGGCTCCAGTGTGTTTGAGATCTTTGTGGATTTCATCCTTGAACGTTTGTCTGCATATGGCCAAACACGCACGCACACATACACCCACCCACACCCACATCCACACACCCACACACCCACCCACCCACACCCACACACACATTGAACAGTTTTAGGCTAAATGAACACAGAGGGCATGATCAAAACAGAGTACATAAAAAAATCTGCCGCATACCAGGAGACAAGTCACCAACAGCTATCCTAGCCAATCGAAGAATGACTAAAACGAAACAAGCATCAAAACAAAATAAGAAATCAAGAAAGTTGGGCACACCGAGATGTGTAGTACACCCGTAAGCACTGAAAACGGTCCAATACACACAGTGCAAAAGCAGACTACCAACAGGTATTCGCATTAGCTTTAAGTTCGTTCACCATCAAAATGAGGTTGGTTGACATAGCAGTACATGACATACAGTGATTTTATCCGCGGCTAGAAGCCATTCACATCAATGCAAGAAGCAAGAAGCTCACCCGTAGATCGACGCTCCACCCTTCCCGGTACCGGTTGGATCTCCCGTTTGAATCATGAAGTCCTATATATCACGGATACAACACAGGCATACGGCATGGAAATCAGCACTGAGAAGAGTAAGCTACTGGTAACGGGAGCAAGCGGGGGTCTGTCCGCAAGCATAGCCATCGACGGGAAGCAGCTCGAGCAGGTTGGCGAGTTTAAATATCTGGGTAGCACGATTACTGATGATCAGCGTTCAATCAAAGAAGGGAGGAGTCGGATCGCAGCAGCCTCGGCTGCTGTTGCACGACTAGTAACAATCTGGAGGGATAGAAATATCAGTATCGGCTCGAAATTACGTCTACTCAATGCTATTGTTTTATCCATATTCCTTTATGCTTGCCAGTCTTGGACCTTAACTGTGAAATTGTGAAAAAGATCGAGGCTTTCGAAATGAGAAGCTATCGACGTCTTCTCAGGATTCCGTTCACTGATCACCGGACGAATGTGTCTGTTAGAGAGGAAATAAATAGTATTCACCAACAAGTCCCACTTATTGTTTCTGTTCGTAGAAGGAAATTGCAATTTTTGGTCATATTGTTCGTTTCGGCTGTTTGTCATTGACTGTTCTTCAGGGTTGTGTTGCTGGAGGTCGTGGCCGAGGCAGGCCTAGAATGTCATAGCTTGATAATATTATTTCATGGACTGCACTTGACGTGCAGTCCTTGCTAGCTGCCGCACGCGATAGATTTTTATGGCGCTCGCTTGTTCATACTTGCTCTGTGACGCCCCGACGGCCTTAGGGCTATGGGCTTATGATGATGATGAACACAGGCAACAATTCAACGTTAGCATACTGGCCGCAAAACGCAGAACCGTTAGCTCATTGACCACAAAACACAGAGCCACGAGCGCACTGGCCGCGTAAAACACAGCCGCTAGCGCAATGATCACATGACACTCAGCAGAAGCAACCACTGGCACGATTGTTGCACCATTGAGGTGAAATCACTCTAAAATGGAAGGCAAGCGAGCAGTACATGTAGTTTATCTCAGCATGCTCCCAGCTGCATGCCTGACTACATAGGCTGTAGGCTGAGCGTGCTACAACAATACAATGCACATATTGCAAAGACAACAACTGACCTTGATGATACGGTGGAACTTGATGCGGTTGTAATAACCACGACGGGCCTGTGTGACACAAGATAAAGTCACATACTCAGTACAGGCAAAACCTGGTTACAGTAAGCACCTGATCTGTAAGAATACCATTAAAATTTTCTTGTTACTAAATGCTTGGACTTGGGAGTATGCATGGGCCACGCTGGTGCTCAGAGGTCACCTGTTTTCAAAGACCACAATAAGCCAGTCCCACTCAACAAGGACACCAGTGCAGACCACAACGGAAGAACCACACATCTGTCAAAAGGCCACGTTTCTCTGGTTTGATTTCTACCACTGACAGCCACAGTTTTCTTGAGACAATTTTAGTCTCACGGCAGCAACTAAATGATGTTCACACATATGTCAAACATAGGAGTGAATAGGGTGGGGATTGGATTGAGGGAGAGAGAGAAATAGAGAGAGAGAGAGAGAGAGAGAGAGAGAGAGAGAGAGAGAGAGAGAGAGAGAGAGAGAGAGAGAGAGAGAGAGAGAGAGAGTGAGTGAGAGAAAGAGAGAGTCGCGAACAGCAACCAGTTGTGTAGTACATGTACCTACCAACTCTGCAAAGTTGCGACATGTGACTGGTGCATGGTCCCAATACAGCTCGATTGTGATATTGCCCTGCAGCAGACACAAAGACACACACACACACATAGACGCACATAGACACACACACATAGACATATGCACCCATACACACACAGACCCATACACGCACATTCATTAGCCACTCTACGGGCTTAAAAACTAGGGGTGAAACGATTATACCGAATACTCAAAATAGAAACCGTTACAAGCTAACGAATCGATTATTCGAAAAGTTTCGATTACTCGATTATGCATATTATAGTACACATGATTATACTTGTATGATTGTAGTTCGACCGATGTGTGAGAAAAAAAATTCTCTTCTCCATACGATCAATTTTAAAATTCTAAATTTTCAAATATTTCTCGCCCACGCTTCTTCGTCGAATCAACTTTATTGTTGACCTCCTGCTCGGTGTATTTCTTGGAGGAGCCCAGTTCCTCCCGGACACAGCAATTCAGCTTTTCCATCACAAGCCGCACTTTTGCACTTCTGGAGAGCATCTGCTGGTCTTGAGGAGAAGAACATCTCCCTACAACTCGATGAATTTCTTCTCCGCCTCCACAGAAAACACAGTCTGACCCATCGTGATACTCAGATAGAGCGCAAGAGAAAGAGAAAGGACTTGTGATATGACGAAGTAGTCTCCCAGTAGTCGACGATCCACGACCGAACGCTAGGTTTTGATCGCGGCTACGATTTTCACGGCCACGATTCACATATCCCGCCACGCAAAATCTCCATGGATAACTGCGTCCAGACGTGACTGGGATCGTAGTGTGAATGCCCTATTGCCCTGTGAAAGAAGAGACGTGAGCTTTACATGCGGTATCACCTACTATATCGACCAGAGCACAATGAAACTGTACACTGGAGCATTATATGCATCCGCTGCATGACCAAAACTTGGACACTCAGGGTACACATGATAGCATGCATTGCCCATATCCAAGTTCTGGTTGCCCTGGGTTTTTTTTAGATCCTGAACAGGCACATCCAAAGCGCACTGTGCAATCTCCTGGTAAATATAAATATACTGGCAGTACATGTACCATATTGCCCAGGCGTGCTCTGAACCAGCTCTTCGAGGACTTTGCCACTTTAACTATTGCACTACAGAGTACACTGTATACCATACTCATGCTATACTAGTAACTCACAGGGCGTGCTTTGAACCAATCTCTTACGGGCCGTGTGTGTGTGTGTGTGTGTGTGTGTGTGTGTGTGTGTGTGTGTGTGTGTGTGTGTGTGTGTGTGTGTGTGTGTGTGTGTGTGTGTGAGAGAGTGTGTGTGTGTGTGTGTGTGTGTGTGTGTGAGAGTGTGTGTGTGTGTGTGTGTGTGCGCGTGAGTGTGTGTGTGCGTGTGTGTGTGTGTGTGTGCGTGTGTGTGTGTGTGTGTGTGTGTGTGTGTGTGTGTGTGTGTGTAGTGTGAACAGTGAATAGTGAATAATACGTGGATTAGGTTTCGTAATATCTGATGCAGTACATGTAGCATCATCAGTGATCACAAAAAGCAATGTGTTGCAGACATACAAAGAACAGTGAAAAGAGGGCGGTGGATTTTCATATTACTGGTGTACCGTCAAACTCCGCACATCCATGTCCTCTGCCTTTCCTATTGCAACTCTGGACAACTCTGGCCACCTGCATTGAACTTTAGCTCAATGACTTTGCATTATGCAATTTATGATGATAAAGTCCCTCAAATGTACCCTTCACGCACATCAAGACAACAGTCGCATAGAAGCTAGTACAGCATTGCCCCTTGCGCCGATCCTACTGGGCTCGCCATCAGCAGTCATTTATTTGCAAATTTTCAGAGTGCATATGAATGTACTGGAAAGGGGACGCATAGAATTGCAGAAAAAAGCAATGAGGTGACTTACCAGATTGGTCTCTAGCACGACTGAGGCCGGCTTCCAAGATGCAGAGGGAATACTCATTGCCAAGACAAGCAGAGGACTCAGCAAATTCTATTCTACAATGCAGCTACTCATTTTCTGAAACTGATCAATTTTCGTTTTTTTACAGAATATTTTAATTTTTTTGTACGAACCCGCCAAATGTTTTGAAAATTATTTTATTTTTGTGTTTTCGATTGTCGACATATCGATGCATCGTGCATGCGCGCATCAAGCCAAGCTGCATAGCGCATGCAAGGTAAAACATGATTAGATGTCATGAATGCGAACTATGCATGACGGTGTACGTGTGCAGACTGCAGATTGTGCAAGATCGTGGCATGGACCATGGTTGTCACCAGGGAGTAGTAAAATACGTATTTTACTACTCCCTGGTTGTTACCAAGACTAGAGTCCATAAGGCATAACCCATGGCATGGGTTATTTAGAAAAGCGATCCTGTCAGCTTTTCTATTATTGTGTTCACATGGCAGAAAAAACGACATCGCTATGCTACGTAAGTTTCTACGTAAGGTGCTCGGTATTTCCCTTAGGCTACGTAAGTCTCTACGTAAGGTGCTCGGTATACCGGTATTAGATCTACCGCGTGGTAGCCGCGTGCTGTGCACGTGCACGGCAGACATTGTGTTCAGTGCATGCAGTCCGCGGATCCGTGTTCGGATGTGCATGCGCGAGGAACTTTACTTCCTTCTTTGGAACTGCTTCTTGCATGAACTGTTTCGGATATTTCGTCTCCTGGCCTGGCTTATTTCGTTTCGGCGCTGCTGAGACCTCCTTTCGCGGAATATTACTCAATGACAGGTGAGTTGACCAGTTGCCTTTGATTCTGCTTGTGTTGACTCTTTCATTCAGGAAAAGTGTGCTGATTTTGGGGCGGAATTTAATAATGGAAAAAGTTGACAGGATCTCTTTTCTAAATTTTGCTCTTCTGCTGCCGAGCTGCGAGGCCTCCTTTTACGGAATACTCGATGACAGGTGATCTCTAAGTTGACCGGTTTCCTTCGATTCATGTGCTTATGTTCACCTTTCATTTACGGAAACGTGTGCTGATTTTATTCGGATTTAGATCAATTTTTATCTCTTTGCCCTTGTCTACAGTGTGCGAAGAACGCGAGTTCAACTTCTTGACGGTAAGGCTTATGTTAGATGTGTTGTCGAAATACTCATATTCATTGTACATTGGTACGTTACAAGTAAGGCACTGGTCAGTGGCATCCTATCGTTGGCAGTTCCCAATCTGGAGGGAAAGGTTCAAGTACCAATTGACCGAGTTTGCAAAATAAATTCGCATATCAGGGGAAATCTCTATTGTGGAGAGGTTCAGTAACTTGTTTGTTTCATACGAAACAAGCCAATGGGTGCAGTCTCGTCTCGTGAAAATCTCGTACTTGTATGATTGGATTTGTTTACTCAAGTCTGGGCTGTTTGATTTGTGAGTACCGCCGAGATTGCACTGCCCCAAATAAAGTTTCGTGCCGCCAAAGCAAGAATTGCGATCTGCAATCTGTTTGTAGTACCTGTAAGAATGTGGAGTACATGTACTTTCTCTCTTGCTGTTTCAGTTGCCGTCATGTTGCTAAAGAGAGGTTCTGAAAAACGAAAATTCGAACGAAGTTTCGCGACAGTCCTTGCGAAAGTGTGTGCGAATTTTTGCACGAACTTTGCGTTCTGCACATTTTCGTAGTTTGCGCGGGCCAAGTGCACGTACGCCATGACCCGATCTCACGAAATTTCCTACGACAGTTCATTTCGCGTTCCCTGCAAGTTTCGCACTTCATGATGTAGAGCGAAAGTTTGTACGCATTTCGTTTTGCAGAATCTCTCTAGTGACTCAATTGTTTCATACGAGACGAGTCAATGAGTCGGTGTGGCTTAGAATCTTTCGCTGTAGAAGAAATCTATTCGTATGTCTATTGGAGATATAATTGTATTCTCTGGTTATAAAATAGGTTAAGCTCACAGAATAAATACCATCGTTCCCTTGGTGTTCGTCCTAAAGAGGTTCGACTGGATATCATTCATACTCACCAAAAGATGTGTAAGATTTCATTATTGTGGAGTGCCTTGTTTATCTCTCAGTACCTCCAACCATAGCCTTGCCCCTTTTCTCCTCAGGATCAGTGTAGTTGTTGGAACGAGGTTTTGGACTCAGCAATGTATTCGTTTACATTTTAATACAGGTTTATTGTTCCTCCTTTGCTGTGTTGTTTTAGAAAATCGTGGACTAACAGTTTGAAGTCATTGAACTACTTCCAAAAGTTGTATCGACATCAACAGGATTACGATTTCAGTTTCAATGATGCTGGATGACCTTATCACGATAACCCATGACTATAAACCATTATAAACACAGAATCAACAAAAACATCTGCGACACGCACCTGGCGCATGGCTACATTTCTCAAATAAATCTGATTGAGGGTGGAGAAATCTGAAAGGCAAGACAATTTTATGACAGGGTCATGAAATTCTGCAACAGCAACATGCACAGAATGGCCTCCGTATAAAAAAAGTATCACCACCACTGCTCACATGTTTCCCCGCAGAAGAACATGCATTATGCTAGTGCCATTTTCTGCAAGAAAAGGCTTGCACATCAATGCGTATAATATGGTATTGATATGATGTGAAGGCCATCATTTACATATTGATATAGGGCATTCCATTGATTGGTACATGGTGACAGAAAAAACAAAAGAAATTATAGCAATAAAAACTGCTTTATGGCAGTTTTCTAAAAAAAGTTATTGTGTTCTACAGTCCATGGACCCCGTCTAAAAAGTAAGAAATTAACGAAATGTGATAGCTGAAAATTAAAATTTCACACAAAACCTCACAATAATCACACACAGAATGAAAAGCTACATGCAGAAGACCTTTTCCCCTCGTGATCCTCTTTCCTATGCATGCATGGCATTCATGTTGCCAATTGTTGGTGCAGTACAAGTTTAGTGTTGAAAGCAGCATTTCAAGTGTTGTGATTATTGTGAGGTTTTGTGTGAAATTTTAATTTTCAGCTATCACATTTCGTTAATTTCTTACTTTTTAGACGGGGTCCATGGACTGTAGAACACAATAACTTTTTTTAGAAAACTGCCATAAAGCAGTTTTTATTGCTATAATGGACTCTTGTTGTCACGTTATGTTTCGCAAATGCAAACGGGATCTGCATGGAGTTTCTTCCCAAAATATCATTGAACCACGATGACAAGGTAGCGAGGAGACGAGGACAGGTAAGACTTAGAGTAAGAGTAAGAGTAAGAGCTAGAGGTGTATGTGAAATGTGTGTGCGTCCCCGTGCACATCCGACACGGTTCTCCCTCCCACAGACTCCACCATCTGCCTGGAGTGTGTGACGCAGGGAGTCGTATTTTACGACTCCCTGGTGCCTGTGTTTCCGTGGCCCGCATACTGCACAGTGCACTGGCAGTTTGGCACCATCACCGGCTCAGGACAGGAGTCAGGCCGCCGCGTCTGCCAGCCGGACATCGAAGTCATGGACATCATTAATTGTGCCCACGCTTGATTAGCCCGCCATTCATGCAGGCGGAGCCATGCTGCAAGGAGAACTGAGCAGCTGTGGAGCCATCGCAATGCGACGGGACTGGGCATTCGGCTCCTGATTCCACCAACTCACCAAACAGCAAGGAGATCTACGGCTACAATACAATCTAGTCAAACACAAACTGACATAGTGACTACCACTGTACCAGTCTGAACAAAAATATAGGACAGACTGGTTCCTCGCCGTTGACGTCGGTGGTGGAAGGGCGTGAGCGGCCGCTGGGACCCCTGGCCCTGGGGTGCTTGTGCTGCCGCCTTCAGTACTGCCCTCGACGGCGCATGTGTCTTTTGATTCTTCATAATCATTATGAATTGATTATCATACTTCAGTATGAACTCAAAATACTAATGAAGAGAGAGCAAGGGAGATAGAAAGCGACTATGAACACAATCTAGACTACCGGTAGTGCCGAGCTAGACGAGCTTCGGCCTGGCCTGGACGAGGTGGAAATGACGATGGTGAGTGGAACGTGATCCCGGGACACAACGGATGGCAGACTAGACCTGGCTTGTGACAATGTCAGGCAGCACGGCAGCCAAGGCACAAGTCAGCTTTAGCCTACAGTAACGCGTAAACGGGTGACGTTCCTCGTGCCATGGTGGACAAGCCATGCTCAAGCATCTTCATGACCTAAGCAGCCGCTTCCGGGCCCATGCAGTAACACAAAAGTGTGAAAGGAGCTACATGTCTCTCGCCACGAGCTCCTGACTACCTTCTGCACTCTTTCCGATTCTGCATCGTGGTCAGTGTGGAATTATGAATAGATTGCCACAGGCAGTTCTGGACAAGCAGCCAGCCCGGAAACACCGGCAGAGCTTCAAGATTGCTGCATACTGCAACAGAGTGACTGGTGCTCTGCTCATGACTGATGCTAGCCATGCACATGCATCACCGTGACCAGCCTGCCATCAGTGGACCCAAATCATTATGTTGACCCTCTTCTAAAAGTAGCATTATAGTCAAAGCGACGATATGCCCCAGAACTCTTTCTCTCTCTATACTTATATCTCTCCACCTCTTTCTCTCTTTCCCTCACTTACCTCTTTCTCTCTCTCTATCTCTTTCTCTCTCTCTCTCTCTCTCTCTCTCTCTCTCTCTCTCTCTCTCTCTCTCTCTCTCTCTCTCTCTCTCTCTCTCTCTCTCTCTCTCCCTCCCTCCCTCCCTCCCTCCCTTCCCCTCTCTCTCCCTTTTCTCCCTCTCTCTCTCTCTCTCTCTCTCTCTCTCTCTTCTCTCTCTCTCTCTCTCTCTCTCTCTCTCTCTCTCTCTCTCTCTCTATCTCTCTCTCTCTCTCTCTCTCTCTCTCTCTCTCTCTCTCTCTCTCTCTCTCTCTCTCTCTCTCTCTCTCTCTCTCTCTCTCTCTCTCTCTCTCTCTCTCTCTCTCTCTCTCTTCATCTCCCCCCCCCCCTCCCATGGTGCTTGCTGTGTACGCCGATCCCGAGATCATTGGTCGGGGGAGTCCACCGCATCTCACCAGCGCAGCTCATGTAGCGCCTACACACCCATTGCTGTTGTTTTTGTTTTGTCTTCGGTTTGTTTCCCCTTCTTCCGTAGGTATGTGCAATGTGATAAAAAATGTACATGTACATGTACATCAGGGAGACGTACGTATCCCCAAAAAAGTACAATGTACATGTATGCCCAAGTTCGTTGATGCGTTCACCGTACTCTTGCTTCTTTTCGCCTTCAAATCTTCGGAAGAACAACGGGAGGGATTTGGGCTTAACGCTTGGGGACAGAATACCCTTGTGTGACCAAGAGTTCATAATCCCGGGGGGGGGGGGAGGGGGATTATGGACTCTTCGTGTGACTGAAAGGATGCGATCCGGCTATCGGTCCAGAGTCCCTTCACCAGCAGGACGGTATTACACTCTCCCTCCGGCCGGAGTTCTGCAGGTTATGCACTCTTGGTACGACTCGTACTCGCACACTGTGCATGTGTAGAGAGAGAGAGAGAGAGAGAGAGAGAGAGAGAGAGAGAGAGAGAGAGAGAGAGAGAGAGAGAGAGAGAGAGAGAGAGAGAGAGAGAGAGAGAGAGAGAGAGAGAGAGAGAGAGAGAGAGAGAGAGAGAGAGAGAGAGAGAGAGAGAGAGAGAGAGAGAGAGAGAGAGAGAGAGAGAGAGAGAGAGGGAGGGAGGGAGGGAGGGAGGGAGGGAGGGAGGGAGGGAGGGATGGAGGGAGAGAGAGAGAGGAGGAGGAGGAGGAGGAGGAGGAGGAGGAGGAGGAGGAGGAGGAGAGTAGCACAAGTTTCCCAGCAGGTACCGGGACTGCAGTTTTGTGCTTCCTGGTACTCTGAGGGAGTCTGAACTTTAGATCTCGGGGATCACAGACTTTTACCACAGCAATCAGCATTGTGTTTACATGTATGTGATGTGCGAACTCAAGTATGCATGGACATGATCCATACAGTTCTCTATAAGCCCTGCGCTTATATTGGAGACTGCGCTGGTATATTTTCGAAGCCCTATCGGAGTGCGCTTATAATAGAGACTGGGCTTCTACAAGAGGCTGCGCTTGTAATAGAGATAATACGGTACTACTACTAGTTAGTAGTAAATCATTCGCGTTACCACTATAGGCTAGGGGCACGCGGATTATGCGCGGAAAATGACCAGAGTATGCTCTAGCGGATGCAGGCAGGATGCTCGAGAAAACAGCCAATTATGCTTTTATCATATGCTTCGCCAAAAAGACCAAAAGAACAGATAAATCGTCATGAAAAAAATGACTCAGACCATTGTCGTGATGTGGACTGGGAGCTTTGTGGAAGTACACGACAATAATATGCAAGAGGAATACCAAATTCACAAGCAAATGCTGAACTTTTGGGAGATGTCCTATAGTGGCTGCTAAAATATTATTCCAAATCGACAAGAAGCGCTATGTATGGTCCTTCAATAGCAAGTGTGTATATAACAGCCTCATTGGGCATCTGCCCTTGTTTTCGGAAGCCATTTTATCAAGAGTACATAACCCCCCGGGGTTATGTACTCTTGATTTTATGCTCCTTCTCAAAAAGGACCTGATTTATGCCGGCATAAGTTACACCGGCTAGCTAGCTACAGTATACGACCGTAGTCAGGTAGTAGCAAGAGTATAATCTAGTAGGATACTAAAAATGCTGTACTAAAAACCGTATTCTTTAGTAGTAGTACTAGTAGTCGTACTCCCTGGGTATGGCCATATGCAAGAGTACATGACCCCTTTGGAGTTTGGTACACGTGCATGTGCGTGCCATGTGCATGTGGCACTCGCGCTTGACCTGTTGACAGGCAACTGTTGCCTGGACGAATTTGAACCAACTAGACTGGCGATTGCACGATACAAGTAATAGTTCAAAGTCCATGCGCGAATGCAAGTGCTACAGACGTAGACTCGTGCTCTGTGTACATGTGTGTGTCCGTTCTGTGGTCACAGTCAGTGCATGCCAGACTGACCCCTGGACTGGAGTGCATGTGGAGAGCATGCCGTGATCGAGCGCTGATCATGACTAGTCGACTGTATTGTTGCTGACAAAATTGTGAGTGCTGCGGAAAGACATCAACGGCTGGCATTCGGCTAGGCTAGGGTTGGAGACCAGTTAGACAGGCACTCAGTAGGGTTCTGGATGATGTATCTGCCAAAATGCCATCGCCAGACCCTAGGGCGATGAAGATGACACCTTTTTGAAAGACGAATATTCGAAATTTGTTGGTTAGCTGTGCTAGGATGATTAGTGTAGTAGCGGTAACGTTTGTAATTGTAAGGATGACTTTGGTTATGGTAGAGAGGACCATTACTGGCATTAGGCATTAGATCTTTCTAGTCCTCACACTACATAGTGCTGTAGATAAGACGTGCACTAGAAATAACACTGTGATTGTTGGTTGCCAGCAACAGCGGATTTACCGTGTTCTGACACTGACAGTGGCACTCTCCATGTAGTTGCTGCTGCCACGAGTTGAATTGGTAGTGTGGGCGAGAAGTGAAGCCAGACGCAACGCACGCTACTCCTTCAGATGCTGCTACTAGTTGAATAGTCGATTTCCCACTACAAACATTGAGTGTCTCGGGAGCGACAGCCTAGTCCACCTTAGGCTTAGATTTAGACATAGTTCTTCAACAATGTGATCACGAAGTTCGCCATACGTGGATCGGATCAGCGGCGAGTTCATGATCAATCATGCGCAGCCTTGATTTGGCAACCGGTGGCAGGGAAGACGACATGTTGGAGAAGTCGGTACGTATCTCAGATTGTGTGCTTGCGTACATGTATGTATCGCTGTAAACCATCACATTCACGTGATGTAAATACATGCATTACAATGGTTCATAATAGGGCTTGAAAGTGCTACGTCACAGCATAGCAACAATTTCAAAAATTCAAAAATTGGATCCAATTGGATTTAGTTTTTGTATGGATCCAAGCACATTTCAAGCGGTCTTACCCACAGCATGGTGATGTAGCCAGTAAAACTGACTGATTTGGCTACTGGGGGCGGGGTTACAACTGGTGGCGAAATAAAAGTCACACCTGCATGCGACATGAGTGGGTTGCTATGCACCCACATACTTAGGCAATAGCAAAGTCACACCTTAGTGGATCCAAAAATGGAAATCTGATGTCAACTTACTACTCCCTGGCCGTTTTGACGTCATCACTTTCAAGCCCTATAGCACCTTCGTGCAATGTTTCCCTCGGTACCTAGACCTTCCGGCCCTGTGCCTCATCAGATACAGGTACTTTATACGCAGTGACACATGCATAACTCATGCATAAGCCATGCCCACGAAAAATGTGTGTGAATGAATCAACGCAATGCATGGGGGGGGGGGGGGGGGTGCTGCAACAGGATTACAACATGGCATTGTTGTCACAGCCTCCCCGCTTGTTCGAAATGACTCTTGATGGAACATATTCAGTGTGACGATGTGTACAGATCACAATCATTACAGTGTCAATGGTCTATTCCATGGCAACGCCAATGATCAACATTAATTCCTGTGCTATCACTTGTGCACGTACATGTACATGTACACATTTCTTGTACTTTTTCAGACGGTCGTGTACTTGACTTTTCTCTTGTGTTGTGTGGATCGGCTATAGAGCCTAGAGGTTGTGACAATGGTCACATCATTGCACATGCATTGAATGTAGGGAGTACAGTCAGACCTCGCAAAGCCGCAAATATCCGTTTTCCACAAAAAACTTCCGGATAGGCGAGGGAACCGGATAACCGAACACACATACTGTATGTATGCATGGCATATGCTGTAAATCGGTAACCAGCGATTTTCTCCCGAATGGCGAGGGATCGGGATAAAAGAGGACCGGATAAGCGAGGTCTGACTGTAATAACTAAAAGTATACATGTACCGTAGTGTGTTAGTGTGTTAGTGTCTTGTGTTAAAAAGCCGGTCTTGTGTAGAAGCCTGTTTTGAATAGAAGCCTGATTTTCAAGATGCCCGGGCTGTCGGCACATAAGCCTAGTTTTAAAATGTTGACATACATAGAAGTACCTGTCTTGTATAGAAGTACCTGTCTTGTTTAGAAGTACCTGTCTTGTATAGAAGCCTGTCTCATATTGAAGCCTACAAAATTCCCCAAAAAGCCATATAAGCCGCGGCTTTTATCCATGACTTTACGGTACATGTACATGTACATGTATCACTGCTCCCTGCTTTGTGTGGAGTATATAGCAAGACGACGGTCAGTTTGTTGCCGCAGTCATGACACTCCATGCAGAGCATCTGAAAGGATGGTGTAATAGCACTACCTCTACAGACGGGTTGGTGGCCATGCATTGCGTTTACCCCCCCCCCCCCCCGGTGACCCACACACCCTACGGTATTGCTTCCCTATTTGTTGTTTACAGACTGAGGGAAGGGGGGGGGGCATACTTGCCAAACCCCTGGCAAACAGTTTCCTTGACACTGATAACGTTTTTCCTTGATCTGCAATTTTTACATTATAATTGTGCAAAATATTGTATAATTATGACATCATAATGACGTCACCATGACCACAAAACATTTACAAATAGTACAGCATGTACGACAAAAAAGTACTTTTTCATGCGCTAACTCAAAAGTTCTCGATCGCTACACCTTCGTTTTGGGCACAGCATTGCGAGCGAGCGTCCAAAACACTGAACATCAACAAAAAGGTGTTGACGGACATTTTCGAAAATCCTGTAGTTGTTATAACTATTTTCCGGTATACCGGGACGAAAGCGAGTTTTCCTTGATTTTCCCGGAAATTCCGGTAGGGTTGGCAAGTATGGGGGGGGGGGGAGGGAGTACATCAAGGTTGCCCAGTGCATTATGCTATACCAGTCATGTGACCTTGAATGCACAGCACCCTGGGTATTAAAAGCACAGATTTGTACGGCCTACGCATGCTCGTCACACGGAAGGTTCTTGTACATGCATTTGTATGCACTTTTGCATGTATCTGTAATCGATCTAGGCGTCCGGATGATGGGCACTGTAATTTTTCACCAGGGTGTCAAGTTGCACCAAAACCAGGGTTGGGTGCAACTCCTGTTTCTCATGCATTGCGTGCATCTTGTCTTATGGAAAATATCACGATAGTGTTGAACTTCGGAAAGCAAGTTCAGCAGAAAATTATGTATTTGTATGCCTCGTGCCACCAGTACATGGAGACCCTGGGTACATTCATCCACTCTTTTACAACTTTCTAACTTCTGCGAACAAATCTTCTGCCGTTCAGGTTGCATCTCCCACACAGCATAACGTCAACCCCAACAAGCCATCTATGGACAATAGCCTGACCAATATTACATGGCTCGGGGATGTGAATCTTCCCAGCTCCCTAGAAACTGTGACATCTTCTACAGCTGGCAAGTGCAACCCTCCAAGCAGCCCGACAGCAGACAACAATGGCAGGGCATGTACTGAGGCTCTTCAACAACGTCGATTCTCAAATATATCTAAGCCAGACGTCAGTGGAAGCGACACAGCATTTTCACAGCTAGATGATTCCTCGTCCGCTCCAACACCGCCTGATACAATAGAGTGCACATGCGATGATATCACCGATAAGGAAAACGAAGAGGAGAGTCGCCGTCCTCCGTATTCGTATGCAGCGCTGATCGCCATAGCAATACACACGTCACGTGACAGAACCATGTCACTGACAGAGCTGTATGAGTGGTTTGAAGACAATTTCACCTATTACCGCAGTGCGAAGAAAGGATGGAAGGTGAGACACAGAGAATCGACTTGTTCTGTTCAGAATTTGGTCAGGTTTAGCATCGATAACTCAATGTACAGACGTACCACTCTCAAACTCAAATCAGACCGAATTGCAATCAGGGTTTGAGTCAAAAAAATTACGGTTTGCTTGAGACTCAGTTAGTCTGTGTTTGAGCCAGGTTTGGCCTACTGTAAGACCAGTAATGTTAACGAACATTTAATTTTAAAGAATTAACGAATTAACGAATTTGAAAGAATCTTCACTAGTTTGAGGGAAAGAATCGTTAACATTTGAAGTCATTATGTGCCAAACGATATGTACATGACTGTACACTCATTTACTGCTTTTGAGACAGAATTCGTTAGAATTTCACCTCGCTATTAAACCAACAAAAATCCGGAGATCGATTCACAGAAGCATTTTTTGCGATGCGACGTGATGTGTGACGGACGCGTGCGATGCGAACTGCGCGAAAAACCATTCACAGAAGAAGTCAGCGATGCGACAACTTTTGAGTCGGCGCGAAGTTCAATGCAGGTGGGTCCGTCACCATGGTATTCGCGCGGTTTGGTACAACTTGTACACATTTATAGGCAACTCTTGAACCTTTGTACAACTTCGCTGTAGAAAAGGTCAAAATCGTACGCCAAATCGCTTGTCGCATCGAGCAAGTTGAGCCAAGCTCAACTTCTGCGACGGCCCAGTTGCGGCAGTTGCGTGGGGTGCGAGATGGCTGCGATTTGGGGGTTTCGCGGCTGTCGCATCACGTGTCGCATCGCAAAAAAGCTTCTGTGAATCCCGCATTACAGTACATTGGGCTTGAAATCCCACACTTCAATTATTTGTGAATGACTCTGAAGTGCTGTAATCCGAAAATCACATTGTACTGACTGGGGAGACACTAATAACACTGTATCTCCAACACTCCGGCAGTAACACTTTACACTTTATTGTTTGTTTCCTATAATTATGTACTTCGATCCATTTGCTGTGTTTTTCTTTTTCTTTTGCAGAACTCGATTCGCCATAACTTGACGCTAAGGGCATGTTTTCAACGAGTGCCTACACCCAACGGCCGTGGATCTCGCTGGACTCTGAAAGACTGCCCACAGACTGAAGAGCTTCTCGGCATGAGCAAACCTCAGAATGGCACCGGCCACCCGCACACGCCCCTGCTTGACGTAGACCAATCCGGCAGTGTCCAGATGGTGTCGAGCTGTCCAGCAGACTCTTCAGACGAACAGGCACGCTCACTCTATTCCTCCACTGTTCCTCAGCATGCTGACAGCTGCGGAGTCGAGCCCAGTCCTAAGCGCCAATGTTCAGTACAGCAGCAACGTGGACAGGGGAGCCATGCCATATCCAGTGACAGTGTTTTCATTGGTCCCATTCCCTGTGATCTGCTCAGCTCGTTTTGTCCAAGTCAAGGCCTCCTCAGGCACTTGCAGGCCGTCTCAGCACAAGTCGTACAATCGCAGATAAAGGAACATCTCGCACCGCTGCACCACTTTGCCCCTCCAGGTCTGCATGCATTCCCAAGTCCGGTGGAGGAGTTTGATGGCCCAATACTACCACTGCCTCAAACGTATAGTACTGCAGTAGCAACAGCAGGTGTAGGGCAAGGGTCTGGAACTACGCAGCGACCTCAACGGCTGCCTGCAATCCAACAGTTCCCAGGGATCCGTACTAGGCTAGGCAGCTCTGCTCCTAGTGGTATAACTGTCGGGTCAACTCCTCCCAACCATTGTCAACCTCATTTATCTGTCCCTTCCTTCACATCCGCACATCCTCAATTCAGCAACAACATGATCCAGAGTCATGGTACTGCTATTCCAGCAATAGCGTCCAAAACACTGTGTCAATTCCTGCAACCGCCAGGCAACATGATGTCAACACCTGTTCCCCAGCCAACAATGGCAAATGGCAGCCACAGACCTTCATCGTCTGCCAGTAACCCATCGCAATATCAAATGAGCGCACTGGAAATGAGTCAAGGGCTCACAACACCAGCAGCAGCAGATACTCCTAGCGACACATTATCTCCTACAACTCCAGAATCCCAGCCAGCAGATCCTGAGGCACAAATTGGTGAAACGCATCCCAGTGGGAAAATATCTTCTCGCAGTCAACTCGGTGATATCACCAACACCGTGGCACCCAGCAATGCTCATGGTGTGCAGGCTTTGAAGAGCAACTGTGACACACCATGGACAATAGGCAACGGCACTGTGCCAAATCTTCCTAATGGTTGGAGTCCCACACTAGCGGGGATGATACCTCAGAGCGAAGCCATGACTGATCTTGATATGGACCTGTTTGATCTGCGAAACTACCTTTTCTCTCCGCAAGTTCGTGCCGATCCTTCTCATCAGCTGTCCAGTCCCACATTCAACAAAGCAGCTGCAGACTCTATGGATGCTGCTGGTGATAAGAGTGACATGGCCAGCGCAGGCAATACGGCTATAGGCAACCAGACACCGTGCGGCCGACCGTCCTTTAGAATGCCCGCCAGGTTTCTTACGCCAGGAATGGGCTCTGCTCCGGGCCCGGCTGGCACCGACAATTTCCTTGGGTTCTCTCCAAGTCTTCTCAAGCCCATCTATGACCAGAGTGGTCCGATCTCTCCGCTCAACCTGGGTATGGAGCGCAGCTGCAGAGCAGAATCTGATTCTGCTAGCGCTACATGCTCACAACAGGCTCAGGCACTGAAAAGCAGCACACCAAGGAGTGTGTCTTCGCTTTCAGTGCCGGCCGGCAATCCATAAGAACAGACACAACAGGATGCACACTAGGTTACATTAACTCCTTTTCCCCTGCCCAGTCCCCTGCCCAGTTCAACTGAAGAAGTCTTTCAATGACTTGCAGGTAGCTTTCTTTTCACATTCAGTCTACATGTATTTCATACCCTCCACATTTTGGTGAAGCAAGATGCCGTCATTGTTTAGTTACCATCACACATCAGTGAGGAGAATGTTAGCTTGAATAGTGCCGTGATGCCGTATTCATCTCTTAGTCAGGCTTCAGCATACTCCCCTACGCAACCCTAGATCGTTTTTTAAATAATTATTTTATTGTACAATTTCCTTTGCCCTTGAGACAATTGGCATCAAGGACCTTTAGCCACACGTTTTCAAATTTAAAAATCCTTTGAGCAGCTGTTTCCCCTCTCCTTCTACATAGATAAGAGGGTGGATTGATTGATAGAGTATTGTTTCTTGAAATCTGTAGAGCCAGTTGAGTCAAGCAGCTTTCTTGTTTTCCAAGTTAGTGAAGCCAGGTGACTTGCTGCCATAGTGCTTTTGATTACTGTATCAAATTTTAGACTTTTGCTCCTGGGTTTAGGTCACGGTTTAAAAAAAAAAGGTCCCATTCTCCTCTGTGGGCTTTGCTACTTACAAGTATATCTCTCTGTGCTGCGCTCCGGGCAGCTCTACCATTATTCATCCTATTGTATTTTGCGGGCACCGCCGCTCTACCTATAATTATTATTCATGCTGCGCTCTGCTGTGGGTACAGCTCTACCTACATGTAATCACCAATATTATACTGTACTGTGGCCGGTACTATTTACACCATGCTGCGCTGCAATCAGAAGTTTCCTCTCCAAGTCTCGTCTGTCTCCATTGTTTTACAATCATCTCATGCTGGCTCTCTAGTTTGAACTGGAATATTTGTTTTTTCCTCTTTTCTATTCATCCAGCTATCCTCCGTATGTAAAATGTTAGTCGGTGTGTATGCATGTGTGTGTGTGTGTGTGTGTGTGTGTGTGTGTGTGTGTGTGTGTGTGTGTGTGTGTGTGTGTGTGTGCACATGTGCACATGTGCACGTGTGTGTGTGTGTGTGCACATGTGCACATGTGCACGTGTGTGTGTGTGTGCGTGCGCGCACGTGTGTGTGTGTGTGTGCGTCCCATATGGTACAGTGGTGTGTGCAGTCGATTTCCAAACGAGAGGTTGCGAGTTCAATTCCCGACGATTATGGTCGCACCCGTCTTTCTTCTCTTTCTCAGTCCTCGTTTACACGACAACGATTGAAAAACGTTTTCATTTCGTGTTTGAAACGTTTTTGCTGTGTACACGAAAACGATTGGCATTTTTAGGTGTTTACACTGCAATGCGTTTTCAGCATTTTTCAGCGCACAATGGTCATGTGCAATAAGTTGGCCTGGTGACGGCATGTTTAGAGCGGGAAATTCGGTACTCATTCATACTTTTTCTTATTTCCCGCCACACCACTCTGGCATTTCCATGGTAGCGAAACGTTTTTGCCGTATACGCGAGAACGAAACGATTGAAAACCAATTTTAAGGCCGTTTTTGCTTTGAAACGTTTTTCAGCATTGTCGTGTAAACGCTCTTATCAAAATCTGTGGAAGCGCGTTCTTTTGAAATCGTTTTTCAATCGTTGTCGTGTAAACGAGGCCTCAGGATCCTCCTGACGTTTCTTTCATTCTCCTGGGTGATTACTGCAGCCAGTGTACGCCGGAGTATGTGGTGTGATGTGTGTGCGGGAAAAAAGGAAAAAATGACCAAATATTATTAGGAATTCACTAGCCAGAAAAAGCCACTTCAAAATACAGCTGTAGCTGCCGGTGTGGTGTAGACCAGGTAGTAGTATTGTACTATTCCCTGGTGTAGACCAGGCTGAATAGTGGCGGTCAATTATGTTCAGCCTTGCAAGCTGTTGAATGGTGCAATCCCAGCACAAGAAACTAGTTGTTGTTGTTGTTGTTGTTGTTGTTGTTGTTGTTGTTGTTGTTGTTGTTTGTTGTTGTTGTTGTTGTGTTTTATTTTAATTCGCAAACCAAACGGGCAGATCTGCCCAAACCAAACGGGCAGATCTGCCCAATGAAAAGGTGGCGAATGCAGATAGTTGCTGTAGCTTCTGCTGTAGCATGGCTATCATTGCTACATTGATGCTGGATTGATGCTGGATTTATGCCAATGATGCTGCTGTACTACATGTATGCTGGGGTCCAATATAATGGTACAGCCCTTGGCAGATTATGCTAGGTAAATTGCTGAATTATGCTTTCCATTATGCCCAAATTATGCCAGTGATCAGGCTACATTGTGCTGGAAGTATGCCACAGATGGTGCTATTTGCACTCTTGTTGCACTTTGCAACGTTGCAACGACTCTGGCACCATGACAGCACGGCAAATTTCGCGCGAACGGATTCACGTGACCATACAGGACTGTAGAAGTGGACTTTTGGCGGCATATCAGTATTTGACCCGGGTCACCTGTCTTCATGTAAACGCTCACCTCTTTTGTTTGTCGTACAGACTTTCAACCCGGGCTGAACTCGACCCGGGTTGAAATTTCTCATGTAAACACAGCCTAAGCTCGCCCCGAGCTGAACTAGCCCTACCCTTGACCCCCGAGCTTATCCAACCCCCAGGGCTTAAGGTGGCGCTACACCTTTCCGGCACCGTCCCACGTAAGCACACATATCTCAGCAATGGGTAAACAGATTCTTATAAAATTTTCAGCATTTACTCCTTGGATATACCCGTTTCAGAAACAGCAAACATAAAGCCAAAGATGCCATCTATCTACTGTTGGCATACATGTGACGGATCTGTTCGCAAAATCCGCCGAAAGGTTCGCCTGTAACCACAATATAGAAGACCATGCGTCCTACGCAATAAAATGAGTGCCGCTGCAGTGTCTCACACACACATGGCAAGACATTGAACCAAAGAAAGGGGACACCAGCAAAACAAGCCAGCAAGTGCAGGAGATTGAAAAGAAAAGAACGATAAGCGCAAAAAATAACAAAAGGTTTGACCTGTGCTATCATGAGCATATGAAGAGCAGCCCTCTGAAACTTTGGTTCAATGTCTAGCTAATGCTTCACAGATTTCAAAAATGTATACTTTGTTGGGTCTGCAGGCCACGGTTATCTCAGTAGCTTGGTTAAGAGTTGCGGGAATAGCCAAAAAAAGGGGAAAAATTGCAGTATAATACATGTATTTACAATCTGTGTCCACCACGCCAGCTACTTTTTAGAAGGCCCCAGTCTCATAAGTGAGACCTTCGTCATCAACAGTCTGCTCCTCCACACCCTACCTCACTCTCCTTCGCCTCTTCCTTGCACTCTTCACTTCATCTCAGGATTTCCTGGCTGCATTCTTGGCTTGCTCACGGTCCAACTTCTCAAGCGCTGTCCGCGTGTAGTGACCAGCTGTCAGGCCCATCGCTTCAAGAATCTACTCAGAGGCCTTGTTCTTCTCGTTCAAGCAAGCAGTGACTATGGCAACAGCTGTCTGGACAGTCATTGACGAGCAAAAGACAGTCTTTGGACAAATCTGCCAAATGAGGCCATTGATGCACTCGTTCCGATTCTGAGTAGCGCCACGCAAGCATTTCTCGAGAAGTTGCCTCTCAGTCAGCCGCAAGTACACAGGCTTGATGACTTTGAAGACTGCATCCGGCAGGCTCTTCTTATGTTGGTATTCAGGGCCACCAGCTTGATGACTCTGCCACTTGCACCAACTATCTGGTCCAGGGGGGCAGAACTGATGCTGCGGCTTGTCATCTGTTGAAACACAATGCACGACCGATGCCCATATCGCGCATGCCATGCCTTGCAGGTCATTGCCATGTCCACGTACGTTGGCAGTATACTGCTCCTTGCTGATCTCATGTTTGCTCAGCTTCCTCTGGAATATTGTGCACTGCTGGCAGTGCCGGAAGAGGACTTCGTAGTCGATGACTTTGCCAGTATCCCACGAGATGGCAAGAAACGCTCCATGTAGCGAGGTAAAGCCGCGTCGCATCCACGTTCCGTCGTAAGTGACGGCAATATCAGGGGAAGACGCCAACTCCTTGGCATTCGCAGCTGCACGCTCATGCTGCTGGTGGCAACAACTCTACTGGCCTTTGCTAGTACCTTGGTGTGCTTCTGGTATGCAGGCATATTCATGACAGTGCAGAATTTCACAAGGGATGCCCACGTCCTATCCATGTCATTGCAGTAGCCGGCTTTCTGTTCACATCCCAGCAGTGCCCAGTCTTCTTGGACATAGCTTCACGGCTTTCAGCCTCGCAGCTGTCACAGGCCAGCGATAGAGTTGAAGCCAAACCTTCACGACGTACTTCACATAGTGTAAGGGTGCCATGGCACGCTGAGCAACAGGCACTATCAGCAAGTAAATTTTGTAAACATTCTAAATAAATAATTCGGCTCCCGGTCGTCAGGTAATCATCACCGTCGCGCTCATCTCCAGAGCTGTTGCTGTCACTGTCACTAGATGTCTCACTCTCACCAGAATTAGACTGTTGGACTTCGGCATCATCCCTATCTTCTGGCAACACAGAAGAGTCTTCTGCCACGACAATTTTCGTAATTTCACTCGACAATTTAAAATTATTTAGCACATTGATTTCCATGGAATTTGCGCTTCTTTGGACGACCAGGACGGCCTACGTACTGCCTCTTGCCCATAGTGATCAAGGAAGGTTCCACAAAACAGATGAAAGCCAACAAAGCAGCTAAACTGATAAAGAGCTACAATTGGAGATTGGAGATTGCTGGTATAAAAATATTTACCAAAAATTTGAAGTACGACATGCGCACTGTGTGTGGTGACATGCGCACTGGCACTGCTGATGCCGATGGTGATGTCAGCTCTGCGTGGGGCGCAGCAAGGTACAACCAGGGAGATTTTCAGCCTTTCCGCGAAGTTTCATCGCTAAAATGCCAGCGAAATCAAAGTTACACGCAAAACATGTGTAATATAAATTCTAATGCGTTAAAATTTGAATTTTTGAATTTACAATTACTGGCCTTTGAAAGTCCATATCTCAAAAACTACTGAAGCAATTCACTTCAAATTTTCGGGAAGTGCGGTTGGGACCTACCCAGAGGGTCTGGAAGCGAAAATGGGGTCAAAATCCAAAATTCGATTTTTGACCCTCTGAAAGGTGCCGGAAAGGTGTAGCGCCACCTTAATTTGTCATGTAAACGGTCAAGAAGGGCTTATAAGCGAGTTTTTCGGTATTTTTCGATTTTGCCTCGTGAACCCGCTGAGAGAATGTGGCCGTGGACAGTGCGTCTCTTTTATTTATTTCTTGGTATGTTTTCTTCTGGTTTTTGTCCAGTGGAAGGTCCTAGCCCATCCTTCACCTTCTCGAAAAATAAGTGACAATTGGAAAGGCAGTAGAAACCTGAGCCGGCATTTCTTGATCCAAATTTCATCAAACACGAACATTTACCACTGCGTTCATGTGCGATTTGAAAAATATAATGCGCGCAGAACTCGCAGTCACTCACCTGAACTCAGCCCCGTACAACCGTCATGTAAACGGTTGAAAAATAAGCCCGAGGCGAATAAGCCCGGGCTTATTTTCCTCATGTAAACGGCCCCTGAGTTGTACCCTGCACTGGCCTGCAGGCACGGTGACCAGGTGACTGGTGTACGCAGGCGCACGTGACCGCTTGTTCAACCATGTTCGATTGGGAATTAGGGGCGAACGCTGCATCGCAGCCTTTTCGGACCGAAACCAGTCGACTCAGCGTCCAAAAGACTACAACATATGGGCCAATCGCGGTCATCCGTGCTTTTATAAGAACGAAATGGCGCTTTTAGTGACATTTTGCATACAAATCCCCATCTCGTAGGGCGCAGTCACCCAGTTTCGGTGGAAGTGCGCGAGTTCGATTGGGATTCAAGTAGGAAGGGAGCGTCTCAGCTTTCTCGGATCAAGACCATTCGACTCAGCACCCCGAAGACTACAACTGGTGAAATTTTAATTTTTGCCTTAACTTCCCCTTTAATCTTCAGCAAGCACCGTAAGTAAGTTTATGCCAACCGTCTGGTCCCAGAAGTCCTTTTTTTAATATGCCAGAAAGTATGCCAGCATAATCCGCCAAGGGCTTGTGGTATAAGCACGGAGAGTAAACCTATTAAAGTACTTTTTACAAGCCACCCCAGTGGGAAAGAGCGGAAAGCTCGGGAGAAAAATCCTTCTCGAAAGGGTTTTCACCAGGGAGTCGTCAAAATTAACCTAGTAATGACTGCCTGGTTTGCGATGAACCTAAAAAGTAAAAACGCCTCTGGTCCACTCTATCACCGCCGCATACTAGTACTACTAGTACGCAAAACATGAGCGTGAAAAGCGTCGGCATTTTATGAGGAGCGCGTTCGCGAGGTGGAGCATGTCACCTTCGCAGCTTCGTTCCCTCGTGTTCAGTGCCACCGGATGCCAAGGCAAGGCGGCAACTGCTCTCTATAATTAGGTATACAGTACAAGCGGCTTGGACTTATGATCAGTGAGAAGAAGAACGAGCCTTTTAAAATCACTATGGCAGGTTGGGGTTCGTCCTTCTTCGCTCGGCGCTCTCCGAGGACACCGGTCGACCCCCGGAGAAGAGTTGGAGTTGCTCAACCCTCATCAACTGAACTGGTGGCTGCTAAATGCAATTTGCTTTTGTGAACTGCCGCATGTGCGTGGTACTCGAACGAACATGATTGTACAGACTGCACTGTCTTTGTTCTTATCATGAACTTCAAGTCTTGCTTTAATAATATGCCGTTTATTTTGCCTGTACAAGAGGCGTAATCACCATGTAAAAAAGAACCAAGTGCCCGGCTGTCGTGTGAATTGCCTGATAAAACCTTCAAAGTGGTTCCACTCAGCGTACTTCCCGGCTAACTAACTATTTTCATTGCATTGCTGCATGCAGTAATCGATGTCTGGAACATTCCATCAGTCTTCATTGGGAGGCTACAATGCCATGATCTAGAGTGATCTAGAATCTTCCATGGCAGTAGTGTTTACTCCATGTAGCCACCCATGTGAAAAACGGTGTTGAACGACACCAAGACTAAAACTAGTAAAGTAAAAGTGTTTTTATACGATCAGCACTAATCTTAAATTCCAAGACCATTTCACTACTGTGTTCAAAAAGTTTCGCCAACGTGTAAATTTGTTATGCTTTATGGGCCGTCATCTATCGCATGCACATATTGCCCTACTCTACAAGTCATATGTACGACCCACAGTAGAGTACGCTATCCCTGTCTGGTGCTTCAGACTTACTGCTAGCCAGCTAGAATCGCTTGACATTTTACAAGCAAAGATCTGCAGATGCCTGCTGCGGTCTGCGAAGATTGATTTTGATCGCTATGAATCGAAGAATAATTTAAATAGGCTGTGTAATTTGGAATCCCTTCACTTCCGACGCACTTACATTTCCATCACCGTTTTGTTCAAGTATATCCATTGGCACCCAGATTATCTATCCCGCTTTGACATCAATATCTCTTCTAGCGCACGCCGACCAAACAAACTGATTTTCAATTCTCATGGCCGCATCTCTTCCTCTCTCTTTCTGCATAAGATCGGAAAGCTGTGGAACTGCCTTCCACCAAGGCTGACATCCCAAGATTCACTTTCTAAATTTCAGCAGCAATATCGCTTGCACGTGAAAAGTTTTAAATTTGACTGTAGTGGTATATCCCTGGACATTTAAATTAACTGTTTTATTTTTAACAACCCAGCCCTGTGTTTATTGCTAATTTATGTAGCATACTGTAACACGTGTAGTTTTCCTCACTGTTTATTTCTATTGCATGATTTGCATCAGGAGATCCCCTCGACAGGCCATCGCCTCTGGGAGATCCTTTAATAAAGATTATTATACAAGTGCCCATGGGTTTGAGCGCTCCAATCTGGTGCGCTACTTCACAGCTAGCTCCGCATCGCGAGTTCTTTTTATCACATTTACATACCCACGGAAGAAGGGGAAACAAAACAAAGACGAAGCAAAAAATAACAATGGATGGGAAGGCGATACATGAGCTGCGCTGGTGAGGTGCGGTGGACTCCCCAAGGGTCTCGGGATCGGCGTACACAGCAAGCACCATGGGGGGGGGGGAGGGAGAGAGAGAGAGAGAGAGAGAGAGAGAGAGAGAGAGAGAGAGAGAGAGAGAGAGAGAGAGAGAGAGAGAGAGAGAGAGAGAGAGAGAGAGAGATGGGTGAGTGAGAGAAAGAAGGATTTGGAGAGATACATGTATAAGTGGCCGCATAACTTATGACTACATGATTGTACATGCACTACAGCCATGTACATGTATATCTACAGTGAGAAAAGAAGAAAACAACTGTGTTCAAGTAAAGAGAAAAGACCAATAAGGTACGAGTTATGGCTAACAGTCCAGTGCAGTCTTGGATGTTGCCAGCGAGCCTGGAAGCTGGCTGACAGCTGAGCCTTCAGCAAGCAACGGTTTTGTTTTGAAGAAAGGTTGAGTTTGGGAATGCTTTGGCGATTCGCTATGGCCGGCACTTACATGTACGTGATCTACCAAGCAAGTGCGTGTGTGGTGCTGTGCTGTGCTGTGTCATGTACCCACGGGGGGGGGGGGGGGGGGGGGGGTAGCATATCTTGAGAACTTCGGAAGTTATTGAGGGGGAGCTTTCACACCTTTGGTTTTTGCAATCAATGCCGCAATGGCATATGTGGGCAGGAATTCTCGCGAGCCTTGAATGCCCTTGATAAACTTATTCATAGCTTTCATAATATTGGGCAGAACTGCCCGTTTGACATACGATGTAAAATAAATAAACAACAACAACAACAACAACAACAACAACAACAACAACAACAACAACAACAACAACAACAATAACAACAACAACAACAACAACAACTTAGTCGGAATTATTGTGGACAAGCATCCAGATCTGCAATATTCGACCGCTTTGTCCCATTTGAGTGCCTCAATATTTTTCTTGCTGCTGAAGTGGTTTTTTACGTGTTTTCATTAGGGCTGAAACGGTTATCGTTAGGAATTTCAGTCCAAAAGGTACTGAAAAACTCCCGTTTTTGTGAGGTTTGAATCAGTTCCCGCTTGCGAGTATGCAGTTGCCAGGGGTATCGTTCATGTTCTGAGGTTCAATTGACTTCAAAACTGCCATATTTCGGAGCTACTCTTCCACTAATGCAGATTTTTGGTATTATGAAGACATAGCTTGTGGAAACAGAGTAATTTTTGCACAACATTCTGACACTATTTGCTAACGATTATGATCGATTAGTCGATCGTTAAGGCAACGAAGCAAAGAGGACCTAGGAGCTGCAAGTTACGCTATAATATCCACTACCAGTGTTAGTCTACCACCACCGGTTACTTTACAATTAGCTCATGCGATAACGTTGCACGACACTGACCAACGGCACTAACGTTCTACACCTACCGGTAACTGGCAACCAGCTCTAGCACATCTTCGATGCGCACTCCAACAGCCTTCCAAGTTGGAAGGTTCTAAGGTAGTTATACTTCAGTAGAAATAACATGAGGAGGGGAAGGGGTATAACTTAGAACCTTCCAAGTTGGAAGGCTGTTGGAGTGCGCATCGAAGATGTGCTAGAGCTGGTTGCCAGTTAGGTGTAGAACGTCGTTAGTACCGTTGGTCAGTGACGTGTGCAATGTTATCGCATGAGCTGATTGTAAAGTAACTTAATCCTTGACCCGAGTCTAGTTAAGCCAAAGAGTAATCGATAGGTGAAAATCCACGATCGTTTGGTAATCATCCCGCTTGGCGTTGGCATTCTGTATCACATGATTCGTTTAGAGCCTATGCGGCAATTACTAATAATGATTCCAGCGCAGAACAGAAAAGACTGAAGTAAGGCCGGATCTGCCCATACTGATGGAAAGAGATTGGGCATGGCGTTGAGAAGAGGGGAGTGTATACCTACACTGATTACTTAGTATTCAAGTTCAGTACATTACATGTACATGTACATAGTAGACTCAGCGGAGGACGTTCAGGTTTGTTGTAACCCTGAGTTTCATGCCGTTAGGCAATCATCAGACAAATGATGATGGTTCAGTTGTCTGATGATTGCCTAACGGCATGAAACTCAGAGTTACAACCAACCTGAACGTCCTCCGCTGAGTCTGCTATGTACTGAGCTCTGTCTCTGACATTGAGCACTCTCTGCAGCTCGGGGATCAACGGATTTGTACATGTATAATGTATAATATAAGTCGTTGTCGTTGATACACTGAGGGCCTAGCGGCGCCTAGGCCTACTACCGGTAGTACTATTAAAGGGGAAGTGCATCGATTTTTCAAGTAGGGCTCAGATGAAAGACAATTGGATATCGGTTCCGATGGTATATCTCTCGCTTGCGTACGGCAAGGGAAACTTGCCATATCGCCGATTTCCTGATCCCGTTTCCATGGCGACTACAGGTGATGACGCACATTCTGCTTAGCTCCGTGAGAGAGAAGGTCGATCACTGCAGAATTGTGTCATTTTCAGTTGTCTTCTTGTATTCACGAAGTGAAAGAAGTACTGTGTTCAATGCTGTTAGTGCCGTGAACTGTTTATTAGTAGTCCTCTCCGTTGTGTACTGGGACGTGACACCGACAGGGGAAAGCTGGAGTGCGGAGACGTTAGCTGGCAAGCGAAAATCGTGACGAACCAAGTGCTGAAATCTTGGTTGGGACAAATCAAACGTTCAGCATTTACCTCAACCAAGGACCATGCCGTTTGCTCTTTCCACTTCCTGAAGATGGATGCGCTGCCTGCTGGAGACTCTCCTATCTCTCGTAACATCTTCTGAAGCCAGGTGAGACGACGAGTAGTGGAGATTAGCGAACGAAATAATGTCGTATGTTTTGAAATATTTGCTGAACATTTCTCAGGAGAGATGGCGAATACCAAGCATCTTCTCCTAGTCTAGAGACACCATTTCGTAGGCTACATTCCGCCTAGGGAAATGGCTGGGGAGGACACACTTGGAGGAGAACGAAGTAAGTGATCTTGTTTATGTTGTTCTTTGGTATTGCAATCTTATGTTTGACGAACATACGGCATGGTGCATAGTTGGTCGTTGAGTGCGTGCATGTGCATGTATAAGTGTGTGCTGATAAACACTTCCTATGCAAGAATCTGACACTCATGCTCTCTTTCTTTCTTGCAGTATGTGCGCACGTGTGTGTGTGTGTGTGTGTGTGTGTGTGTGTGTGTGTGTGTGTGAGTGTGTGTGTGTGTGAGAGAGAGAGAGAGAGAGATAGAGAGAGAGAGAGAGGGAGAGAGAGTGTGTGCAGGAGCAGCGTGGAGCATGCCAGTGTGATCGCTGTGGCCGTTGCTTTCTTAGCTGTGGCGTTCTTGCCCGTCACAAGTGTGTGGCTCAGCCCCCAACGACAGTGGAGCCGTGTTGTGGTGAATACTGTGTGTCCCGCGACCGCTGCTTCCGTTCGGTCCAGGGCAGGAATAGACACCGCTGCTGAAGCTCTCCCCGGCCGTACGTCAGTCTCGTGGCAGATGACCCGAACTCTCATTTTGTGTGTGTGTGTGTGTGTGTGTGTGTGTGTGTGGTGTATGTATATGTACGTGTGTTGCTCCCTACGTAGCCGGACAAACTCTTGTTTTTGTGTCCCGGACGCCATGGGGCGGCGTTCTCCCATTCTCTCTCCACTGCCCCTCCGGGCCCACGTGGCTGTGACTAGACAGGGCAGGGCAAGTGTGTGTATGGTGCATGGTGTGTGCTGGCATGTCTGTATAAATATGTTGGAAAGGAATTTGTTCACCCACAACGTTGACGGAAAACCATGCTAGGTGTTGCTGGAATGTATGGAGTCTGCGAGCACTTACAATAACTTACGTCATGTCACAACAAAGAACGGTGCAGTGTTTGACCCTCATGTAAACATGATGGTGATGGTACCTCACCTAAGCTACCCATGAAGCTAGAAATAACATCAGGTCAACAGAATTGTACCAGAGGAAAGCATCTATTGCCCGAACTTCTTCATATGAAATGAACAATACCCTTCTCCATAGAGACAACATGCAGATGAAGTATAGGGAAAATAATATATAAATAGGCCATTCACTGAGGGCATGGAATGATCTCTACGTGTAGATTGGATAGACACATGCACGTCTGCAAGGAAAGCATTTGTCCATGGGTTAGTTCATGGGCTGATTGAGTTCACATGGACTAAGTTCATATAATGCCATCTCTCCTGAGAAACAAAAATTTCAAAACATACGACATTACTTGATTTCGTTCGCTAGTCTCCGCTACTCGTCGTCTCACCTGGCTTCAGAAGATGTTACGAGAGATAGGAGAGTCTCCAGCAGGCAGCGCATCCATCTTCAGGAAGTGGAAAGAGCAAACGGCATGGTCCTTGGTTGAGGTAAATGCTGAACGTTTGATTTGTCCCAACCAAGATTTCAGCACTTGGTTCGTCACGATTTTCGCTTGCCAGCTAACGTCTCCGCACTCCAGCTTTCCCCTGTCGGTGTCACGTCCCAGTACACAACGGAGAGGACTACTAATAAACAGTTCACGGCACTAACAGCATTGAACACAGTACTTCTTTCACTTCGTGAATACAAGAAGACAACTGAAAATGACACAATTCTGCAGTGATCGACCTTCTCTCTCACGGAGCTAAGCAGAATGTGCGTCATCACCTGTAGTCGCCATGGAAACGGGATCAGGAAATCGGCGATATGGCAAGTTTCCCTTGCCGTACGCAAGCGAGAGATATACCATCGGAACCGATATCCAATTGTCTTTCATCTGAGCCCTACTTGAAAAATCGATGCACTTCCCCTTTAATAGGAATGACCTGCATCAGTGCATGCATGCATGCGAGTTGGAGGCCTCCCAGCAGGCCTGCACTCCACAAAACTTCACATTCATATCAAGGATTACATTGTAGGAAGGAAACAAACTGGCTTCCCATACTTGTACATGTACATGATTGTGCATTTAAACTTTGTAGATGCCCACGCATCATTAAAGGGGCACTCCGGCTTCATTTTCGACGCCGAGTTTTCGATGGCAAGACGAAGGTAGGTGAAAGAGAAGACCCCTCGAACAAGAACGAGTCTCCAGAAGCGATCGAGTCGAGCGGGAAGACGACTTTTGAATTTCGCCGAGCGAGCGCTGATGACGTAATGAGGGATTAGCTTGCCGGTGGAAATGCACCTACGCACATACATTTCACATACTTTTTGGCCAATTTTCAATCGAAGAGGAGGTTGTTTTCTATGTTCTCCAAACGTCGTGAGCGATCCCGTCTTCTATACCCTTCCAGGTATCCTGAGGGTCCTCCAGAGGAGAATTTATCTCCAGCAAAGCGTTGTTGATCCGCTAAATTCGTCTCGAGACATATTCACCCAGTACTGATAAAATTTAATGTAGAATGTTGAATCTGTGATAATTGTTGACGATGGAGAGAGAGGCTGATAGCCGCTGTCGCAGGGAGAGTGAAGCTGCTGGAAGTAACAACGGGGAGCCCGTTAGCATCACATGAGCACCAAGACTTCAAAGCAGCTCGACCAAATCGGAGGGTGCTGACTATTTCCCTCGTTGTGTATCGTGAATATTACACCGACATGAATTACTAATACTACTTCGAAGTACACGTATACTGGTGAGTGTTTTCTTGTTTTTGTTCGTATACTAGTACCCATGGCATATTATGCCACGGCCTGGAGTTCTCTTTAGCAAATTCCTATTCCCTGGCGTTTTCTAAATTCCGTGTAGGACTGAATGCGCGATCACTGTATTCCGATTTGGGTAGATGTGGGTAAAAAAATTCTATTTTCCAAATAGAGCGTTGGTAGAGAAATGGTTGCCCAAATAATACAATTTTGATTCTAAAGTTCTACAACTTGTACTGAAATCCAGTCGAAGTAAAAATGATTCTTCATGACAGTTGGGGTCAATGAAATCTGATCCAGGCATGAAGAATGGTGATGCCTGCCACCCCAAGAACGAATGCCCATTTGGTGGGGGATACCATAGTACTCGAAGCGGTGCGCGTTTCAGTGTGGCATTAGGAAGTTTTACATGATCTCTGGTCAATGCAACATACAATAGCCATCATGAATTGCAGGCCTCGAACGCAACTCAGACCAGAATTGGCAGTTCCCTAAGTTAGATGCTTTATAATTCCATGGCCCCAGCTGTAGTTATAGAGGTTTTTGCACATTATAGTTATAGGCGATAGGTTCATACTGATGACCATAAACAACGGCAGTTCAAACTTCAAAGTGTTCATGAGCTGAGAGATTTCTCTCCACTCTTTCTGTTGTGCACACAGGTCTGTCCAATATGCATTGACCGCAGTGGGTATGGTTTCTGCTCTGAGAAGGGAATCGCTGGAGCCACAGTCCAGCTAAACAGGCTTTCAAGAAACAGAGAGGAGCCATCTTGGCAAGGCTGATACCTGATGTGTACCGACAGAATTCTCACGAGATACCTCACGGACTACGTCTGGTGTATACTGCATAGGACTCCTTCGACTACCGTCTAGAATCAAGTCGACGGAAACAACTCTGACTTCAAACGAGCAGTCGATTAGACATACAAAGCATCCTCTTATATAATTGATCACTCTGACAACTCATGACCTATTCTTAACGATTGCCACCGCTTATAAATGTGTGGAGCGCTGTTTGGAATGTGCTCACAATCTCAATAATTCAGTGCTCTAATTATTTGAACAATGTGTTGGAAATTATTCCACTTTTCCTTCCATAAATGTTGTATCCACATATGATCCACAGTGTTGCAAAGTTTCAGAGTTCTCAGGGTATCAAGCAGTGAAATTGTTAGTGGTCATTATAGCGTTACTTGTAATTCCCTGGTCCTTTTCTTTGCTATAAATTAATCATTGGCTCTCTATCTGAGTCCAACAGTGAAATTGTTAGTGCATATTGAGTGGGTATGTGGGAGGGGTTGAACATATTTCTATACAAGGGACCTGCAACTGTAATGCCATAGTACAATAGCTTGCAAATATGTAGAAAACAGAAATGCATGTTCCCATCATTGTGCATGGACGGGCGCAGCAGGCCGAAGCTATCAGCCAGAACAGGACTATTTTACAATCACCTACAGATATTTGCGCTACTCCAGTATTCTCCGTGAGCTGTCCCATTTCACGATGGTTCATGCCACCATTATTTCTGGTCACATAAGTATCCATGTGCATAATTCCAAGACCATGTCGGATTCTTCTGTAATTTTTGCCGCCGCAAAAGTACATAGCAATGCTTGACTCGGTCACTGGGGCTGTCAAACTTCCCATCACAAATGAACTTCAATTTCTCATCTGTTACAAGTATATGTACTGCCATGAC